>NC_140183.1:38746247-39096247 GCF_963971535.1 Notolepis coatsorum | reverse complement strand
TATTTGTAAGGCCCGACAACACACGTCAATGTCCCCATGGGCCAGACACGTCTTCTTTAAACAAGTCAAGAAGAAACATAACAATAAGTCAAGAACAAAACAAGAACACCATAAGGTCCAACCAATTTAAAATAAATGCAAATAAATTATAGAATTTAAAGGACCATATTGGTATGGAGATAAACCTAGATTAAAGGACTACACCGGCATAGTGATGAACCTAGATTAAAGGACCATATTGGTATGGAGATAAACCTAGATTAAAGGACCATATTGGTATGGAGATAAACCTAGTTTAAAGGACTATATTGGTATGGAGATAAACCTAGTTTAAAGGACCATATTGGTATGGAGATAAACCTAGTTTAAAGGACCATATTGGTATGGAGATAAACCTAGATTAAAGGACCATATTGGTATGGAGATAAACCTAGTTTAAAGGACCATATTGGTATGGAGATAAACCTAGTTTAAAGGACCATATTGGTATGGAGATAAACTTAGTTTAAAGGACCATATTGGTATGGAGATAAACCTAGTTTAAAGGACCATATTGGTATGGAGATAAACCTAGATTAAAGGACCTCACCGGTATACAATTTAAAATGTATCTCTTGATTGCGCAAAATAGTTTTTCACCAAATATGGTTGGGGGTAATAATAATAATAATAATAATAGATTGAATTTGTAATGCACTTTGTTCGCTGGGATCCCAAAGTGCAACACTACAGGGTTAAAACATAGTTAAAAAAAATAAAAATAGTTATTAGTAAAACAAATAAAATACAGAATAAAAATAAGATAAAAATAGAACATAGTTAATTAAAAACATAGTATAAACAGACCATTTAAAAACAACAGCACAAGAAAATTTAAATAAAAAGCTAACAGTCAAAGGCCTTTTTGAACAGGTAGGTTTTCAGGCCTGCTTTAAAAGAGTCCAGGCTCTGTGGTGCCCTCAGCTGAATGGGGAGGCTGTTCCACAGGCGTGGTGCAGCCGTGCAGAAGGCTCGGTCACCCATGGTGCAGAGCCGGGTATTGGGTACCTGAAAGAGCAGGCTACCTGCGGATCTGAGGGTGCGGGTGGAGGATTGTGGAGTGATGAGTTCCTGAAGGTAGAGGGGTGCGTGTCCGTTTATGCAGTTATGGGTGATCATTAGGATTTTGTAATTGATCCGGGATGAGACGGGGAGCCAGTGTAGTGAGTGGAGGATGGGGGTTATGTGATCGTGTTTACGGACTCTCATCAGGATCCTGGCAGCGCTGTTCTGGATGTATTGCAGCTTTTGGATGCTCTTGCCAGGAATCCCGACGAAGAGTCCGTTACAGTAGTCCAGTCTTGAGGAGATAAAGGCATGGACAAGCTTCTCTGCATCTGACAGGGTTAGAGTGGGACGGAGTTTTGATATATTTTTTAGGTGATAGAATGAGGTCTTGCAGAGGTGTTTTATGTGGATGTTGAAGGTCAGGTGGGGGTCAAATCGAACTCCCAGATTTGTGACTGAGGGGGATTACCTGGCCGTCAAAGGTGAGATGTGATATGGATGAAGACTGAACCTGGTGAGGGGTGCCAATTAGAAGTGCCTCGGTTTTTTTGCTGTTTAGTTGGAGGAAGTTGCTGTTCATCCATGCCTTTATCTCCCCAAGACAGGTGGTGAGGCATGACAGAGCTGCAGAGGGGTTTGGGGCCGTTTTTATGTAGAGTTGTGTGTCATCAGCATAACAGTGGAAGGACATTCCATGTCTGCCGATGACACGACGGGTAATGTAAAATGGTCAGGGGTAATGTAAAATGTGTGTGCTTATTGGTAAATAGGCTAAAACTCATATTAAGACTGGTATGATCCTTTTAAATCCATAGTTACTGTATGCTCAGGTCGAGGAGTTCAATGCTATTTGGACCATGATTATTGAGGTTAGACCCTTATTTTCAATAATGCCAAGATTACAATGCAAAGATAAACTCGGACACAAATATTAACATTGGTTATAACAATTAGATTCAAAAGCATATTTAAAAAATGTCCCAATGTCATCAGGGAGTCAATATTCAAAATGCTTTGTAGGTAATTCGGAATTGACCCAAGGAACATGTAGTCCTGAGAGCGGGTTTGATAAGCTCCTACATCAAAACCTAGTAGTGAAGTAATGTAATTTGTTTAGGAGCGCTTTGTAAATAAAGTTTATATACAAATGTTGATCTCGCCTCACTAATCCGATAGCTGTCATAAAGTCCTGCTCGCTATTTGGGGTTATCGCAATTTCTCACTTGGACTAAGTCAAGGGGTCCCTGGACATGCAAAATCACGGGGGTGATGGTCCGCCAAATAAAAAATGGCTGCCTTTGACTCTCTAAATAATTAAATAATAGATGTCACTATGAAACTTCCCCAGTTTATTACTTACATAACAACAAATAAAATATGTATTGGAAGTTTTCTGAAATGTTATATTTATACATGCAAAGTAGGCATTACCTCATAAAACATGCGCTAATTTACATATACTGACTTTTTTTGTTTACGAGAGTAAATACACATGTAATACCTCCATTTTGCATGATTCTTGGCTGGTTGTGACCTTGAAAGGTTACATAGGATTATATTTAAGTGTACACACACTCAAAATCAGGAGATTTCTGCAGAGCTTCAATGAGTCCACCTGGGGGTGCCACTGATCCTCAGTGCTGTCAACTTTACAAAGAAAAAAGTGAGCTACAGTCAACAGAATTTTTATCATCAAGGACATCATCGGCATGAACAGAAACACACCCATCCCTCAGCAACTAGATAAGTTCTGGGCGTCTGAGGAGAACAAGCTAAATCTGATAACAAGACGAAAGTCTTTCTCTGGTCTGCATCCCCTTAACAATTGTGTGTATTGAGCTGTACTGTATTGTACCCATTCTGCAATCTGTTAATACAGTTTTCAATCAATCAATCAATCAATCTCCAGCTGCTAGTTCGGGACATGGCGTGCTTTCGAGCCTGTGGCAATTCTACCATCCTTGCCAGCTCTCTTGTCTCCAACGATGAGGTGCTCCCAGCAAAGGCGGCTGGTGGTGAAGAGTTCCCGGACCTGTTGAACTGGATCAAGGAGGCTGACACCAGGCTGGTGGTGCATGTCGAGTGGGCTGTCTCTGTGAAACAGTGCAAGAGTGTGGTTGTAGTGTCCAATGACAGACACCTTTGCATTGCTGCTACATTATACTCCATACTTCGAAACACTGGGAATGGAGAATCTGGCAGCAGTATGGCACTGGTGAGAAACGTCGGATGCTCCCACTCCATCAAGCCATTTCAAAACTAGGTGTGCCACTGGCCAAGGCGGTGATCAAGGCACACATACTCACTGGAGATGACTGCATGAGCAAGAAGGTGGGGACCAAACATGCAGCGTTGGTTTCTGACCCAGTGCAGTATCTGACCCACTTTGGGGAGGCGGACACCTTGTCAGAGTAGGATACAGAACTTGCAGAGAAGTACTTAGTACGCGTCTGGGCAGGGGCCAGGTCAAGTACGGCTGCTGAAACGTGTGATGACCTCAGGGGAGAGATGTACACCAGTGCCAGTGCTGGGATTGACGCTCTCCCCCCTACAACCAGTGTTGTCAGAGGCCATATCAAACGAGGCGCCCTTCTTGTGCACAGGGCCTGCAAACTGCTGACAACAGCCAAAGAATGTGGGAGGAAAGAAGAGCCTCTGGAGCATGGATGGGAGGAGAACTTCGGCACACTCCTGCCATCAAAATGTATGAAGCCCCTCTCACCAAGTCTTCTCACAAAATGCACATGTAAAGGCAGGTGTGACACCCGACGCTGTGGCTGCCATGCTACAGGAGTTTGCTGCACTACATTCTGCCACGGAAGACGTCTCATCGCGGTGATTGCGGGGCTATATCTATATTCTATATTATAGCTATGGAGACAATACTATTGCTCATTTGACCGTAACTATCCGTCGTTCAACATGTAAAAATAATAAAAATTTTCATGTATACGTTTGCGTGTTATCCCGTTGTGAATATTGTATAGTTTCAGAGTGATCCTGGCTAATTCCTGGGAACTGCTTTATGGAGCGATATGTGAATTTTGCTAAATGCGCTCGCGTTACTTGATGCTCTGATCGTCAGCAACGGCATTCGTTTTTAATACTACATACTAGGGGTGTAATGGTACATGTATTCGTCCCGCAAATATACAGTACGGGCTTCACGGTGCGGTGTGTGCAGCCAATACGAAGAATACGTGTCATACCACTAGTGAAACTAGGGTTGCACATTTTACAAATCTATGCTCAATATTTTTACTTTACTTTACACTGGCTTACATTGATCTTTAACGTTGAATATTAAGCTTGTATTGCCAAATGTAGATGATGAATAAAACGTTGAAGCTTGCACACTGACGCGGACAGAACAAATTTACAACGCACTGACACTCGGTTCTCCCCTCCTCCGCTCCCGTTTACTACACAGCCTAGGTGTCCCTAAAACAAAACCATTCATGAATTATTATACGGTATGTTTGTAACACAGCAGGGTCATTAAAGTTTTACAGTTTTCTTTAGTTTTCTTGTTTGCCCAATAATGGTAACCAATGGAAAGACACACACACACACGCTGACTTTCTCCGTGGACTTTCTCAGTCACAGCTGATAAAATCTTTAAAAGAAAGCACTACATACTTTTGGACTGATCATCTGAGCTCCTCTCCAGTTGCTGCTACTGTGTTTAAATCCCAAATATTGATAAATCCTCTGCCATTGTTGTGTAACATGTCATCTGAATAAATACAAACTGCAGAGGACCATGATGGCCCATTTTTACACGGCCATCATTGAGTCCATCCTCACCCACTCCATCATCTCCTGGTTCCCCGCTGCAGCGGCAAAAGATCTCGCCAAGCTGCAGCGGGTGATTCGCTCCGCGGAGAGGGTGATCGGCTGTCCCCTGCACGACTCCAGGGCGCTGAAGAGGGCAAGGAAGATCATGGCCAACCCCTCCCACCCCGGACACATCCTCTTCACCCTGCTCCCCTCTGTGAGAAGGCTGAGGATCCCAAAGGCCGTGAAAGCTCGTCACAGACTGAGTTTCTTCCCTTCAGCCGCCAGGCTGATCAATGCCTCAGGCCCCCCCCCCCTCCGCTCCCAAGTGACACTGGCACAATGACACTGTACTGTACTGCACTGGTCTTTACTGGAACTCTGCACTTTATATATATATGTATTTAAATTATTAATCCTCCACTGCACAGTTTTTTTGTCCTGTGTCTGTGTTGGTGTTGATGTTACTGTGAAAAAAAAGAAATGAAAAAAAAATGCATACACCGTAATGTCGCAACAATTACCATATGTGTTTTACACAAACGGCTGAATAAAGGAATCCGAATCTGAATCTGTTCTAGTCTTCTTCAGTCTCGGCTTCACATGAAGTTAAATCATCTCTACAAGTGAAACTGAAACTAAGTTATTGCATAAGTTGTTAAGGGGGCAGTAGGCAATTAATTTACTCATTAGATGCCTGAACACAATTATAATTTTTTTCCCTGTCGTACCGAACCGTGACACTAATAGCGAGGTACGTACCGAACCGTGGCTTCTGTGTACCGTTACACCCCTACTACATACTACATTGATCGGCTGGATCGATATGAAATCATTATAGGATCATGGTGGAATTGACGTCAGATAGTCCTTACCTTTGATCAGGGTTATTCCAAAAAGAATATTCCAATTGTCTGATCGCGATTTCCAGTATTGATGTCCATCGGGTCCCCGACATAATCTGGCACAAGTAACACATGCATCGAGGGGCAATGGACGCGTTCCATGGGGGACCCTGATGTAAACAAGACGAAAGTCTTTCTCTGGTCTGCATCCCCTTAACAATTGTGTGTATTGAGCTGTATTGTAGGGGTGGGACGATACATCGATCCAGATCGATATATCGATCTATTATCAATGATCAAATAGGATCGATGCAACATAAAAAGATTGATTCATATTGCGATACTCTTATTTTGAAAATCCCCTGGTGAGCATATCCGCCCGGCCGCAACAACAACAGTAGCTCAGCGTGTAGATGTTAAAGCAGGGCTCCAGAGTCCGCCTATTTTGCGACCCGAAGTAAGTGCCTGTTTATTTTTTTCCCACAACGGGTCAAATTCATCGAACATGCTTTGCATCCTTGCCATTCCTTTATGCCCACGTTGCGTTAAATACTGAAATTAACATTGCGTTAGCGTAAGCTAACTAAGCTAAGCTGATCAGAGCCATATAGAGAGAACAGCAGAGGTCCACTGGGGAAGGGGGGGAGTGGCATTCTCTCTGTGTGTGTCTGCGTTTGGGAGAGGAAGGGGTTTTAGGTTGCGTGTTGTGAGTTCCAAAACATTTTACTTAAAGTTTAAAGCTGAATTTATCAAAGCGTGGCACTTTACAGTGAACAGGAGGTCTATTTGTATTAAAAACAATAAATTGTTTTTCATTTAAATGTCTGGAAGAGCTCAAAAATAAAAATGTCAAATGATATTTCCGTTGCCTTTTTTGAGTTGATCTAAATGTTACTGAATGGGCATATAATATCATCTCATATCGATCACACTCACAGGCACCTGAATCTAATCGAATCGTGGCAGACTTTGTGATATCGGCAAATATCGTATCGTTGTCCAAGTAATCGATATCGTATCGTGATGAAACTGGTGATTCCCACCCCTACTGTATTGTACCCATTCTGCAATCTGTTAATAAAATGTTCAATCAATCAATCAATCCAATGTGCTCGGATGAACCGCTAGACTTGCCTGGACCAAAATGCTCCACCCGGACGACATTAGATGTGACACACAGTCTGGAACAGGGTTTCAAAAGGTGGGCGATACTGCCACCTTGCAGGATCTGGCCGGTATTGCACTCTCGGGGTCTCAGTATGGCTTTTAACGGTAACATAGAGGTCCGTGACACTGAATAGAATATTAACATAGAAAAAAAGGAAACGGACCAAATGACGTATAAGTACGTGATTGCCGTTCAACGGTTGGCGAACGTATATATATGTGATTGGCGCAGATTGAGTTAAGAGTCGAAGGCAGCCATTTTTTATTTGGCGACTGGGAGGAGAACTGGCCACTGTGGCGGACCATCACCTCTGTGATTTTTCATGTCCAGGGACTTAGTCCAAGTGAGAAATTGTGTCAACACCAAATTGCGAGCAGGACTTTATGGCAGCTACAGGAGAACACAGACAAGCAAGCAAACATTTTCATATGTATCATTAATAAATCTAACAGCAGAGTGATAGCATCTTAAGATCTTAACACATTAATTGCCAAAAACAAGAATTCTTGTTTCTGTGCCCCAACCGTTCAGTGCCATAAACGAAGATTCTCGTTTCTGGGTCGTTTTTCCTTTTATTTTTATTTTTTTAATACCCTATTCAATCTCGGGGAGCTGTGTGTGGAATCCTAAGGTGCAGTACCGGCCGTATCCTACCAGGCGGCGGTATCGAGCACCATTTCTAACATTGTATCCTGGGCTGTGGGATGACCACAGGTCTCGGATTTAATTTTTTCTTCTCGGGGAGGCGCACAGTTCTGCCGGTTATATTGAAGCCCGTCATCTATGCCCGATCCGTATGGTATGGTCGTTTATGGCGTCGAGCAAATGGGCATTGGATCTACCAGATGGCGATCAAGAAATTGGAATATTCTTTTTGGATTACTCCCGGCCAAAGGTAAGGGCGATTTGACATCAATTCTAGCTTGATCCTGGAATGCTTTCATAGCGATCGGGCTGATAACCGTTTTTAGTAGGGATGGCCGATATTATCGGCCGACCGATATTATCGGCCGATATCGGCAGTCAAATGTGATATCGGAAAATATCGGTATCGATAATTAAAAAAAATAAAAACTAACAATATTGCATCCAGTGAAATTATTAATTACCTAAAATTATTCCGTTTTTTTGGGGGGGAAACCCTGCATATATCGGTATCGGTTGATATCGGTATCGGAAATTAAGAGTTGGACAATATCGGAATATCGGTATCGGTAAAAAAGCCAATATCGAGCATCCCTAGTTTTTAGTGTTCAATGCGAATGCCGTTACTGACGATAAAATAATCAGAAACGACCCCCCCCCCCTTTCTTGCATTCATGATGGAACATAATACATATATTGTAGATTTGAATCCGGAACAATAGCGGGTTCAGGCAAGGAACGCTAGCGTCTACAATGTAATCGACGTGTAGGGCTATAACTCAGCATTTCGTGAATTACGCTAGACCGCTCTGAAACCATACTTATATTCACCATGGTATAACACAGGAATGTATGGATGGACTTTTTTTTCTTTTTTGCATCTTGACCGGGAGAAACCCAGTGTCAAATGACTATAGTACTGTATCCATAGCTATAATATAGAATATGGTTATAGCTCTACAAACAAGGTGACCGATTACATTGGTTTAATGGGTGGCATGAGGCAATGCCTTCCCGGAAGAGGCGTGGCACGGCATGTGTAACTGAGGGGTACAATTCCCTGACTGTATTACTAGATATGATACTTACTACCACTACCTTTGTACTTAATATTCGGCCACCCAGTACACGGCATAAATATATTATGATGAACACTGTCACGTAGATGAAACGGATCCAACACAAATGTACGAATTAGAAATAGGTCTTTATTTCTACACAGCGATGGTGTGTAGAGCAAGCACTTAATCAAATCAATCACATTTATGAATGGGAATTAGTATGCACTTTTATGGCAAGAGTATTCGTCGGTATATCAATAGAGAATGTCCAATCTCTGAAGGCGCAGGTGGTACATATACGACCTGGAATAGTTTAAGGAATAACAGCAATGATACTTTAATGATTATATACTGGATACACTAGGGGGGGTTAATCCGGTCGCTTGTAAGCCGACAGGAGTAGGAAGGGGGGGGGGTAGAATCCGGCTGCCTCATCCGGCCAAGGGTATCCCAGGTGAACCCACTGTAGTGCCGTTCAATGCGCCGGCGATCCTTGGACCACAGATGAAAGCAGGTGGACTCTTTGTGGGCCGGCGTCATCCGGTCCACGGAGGAGAGACGTGAAGCGACCTCGTCTTGCAGAGCGTCTCCTCACCTTGCGTCCTCTCCAGGGGGGGGGGGTTCCAACACACGGCAGTGTCGGGGGTCTTTATCCATGGAATAATCAAAGTATACAAAGCATAATCCGTGCCTGGGAAGGCGGGCTGTCGTCGGTAGAATAATCCGGTATACAGGTCCACTCGCTCGTCGGCTCTGGGGCTCCTCGGGTGCAGCTTCACGTGGGGTCAACCACCCTGGATAAGCAGCCAGTTCTCTGCCCGAAACGATGGGGTACTGACTACGGTAGTATTCTCACCGCACGAAGCACTATATATTAACAGACTATTATTAGCTTAATAGACTACGTCCAACTCGACGATATAGTGCCAAATATGACTATTCAAATATTAATATACACGATGTCTCAATACCGATGGTAGGCGAACTTGGCCTTACTCCCACACGTGGCGTCGCGGGGAGGCTTTACGTCTGTGACTCTATTGGAGGGTAAGAAACTGGACTGAAAAGGAAGTCCTACTTTAGTAGCGCAGTATATATACGCACTATGAACAAATAGTCCCATTAGTGGTGCGGTAGTCAGATTCCTACGCGGAACTAGGACTTGTTCGTACATGTGAGCGGTACGTTTGAACTGGGTCTGAGGGGTATGGCAGCCTGGCACCAAGGTCTCGACCAATAGTAGAATGGAGACTATTATGGGATGTTCAGTAGGCTAGAATGGATATTCAATGCATATTGTACAAGGAATATACAAGGGATATCAGGGAATATTAGAGAATATACAAATACAATTAAATATATATATATAAATAAATATATATATTCGGTTTAATCTGGCCCTTCACAACAGCCACCCCCTGATTGGTCCCAGACCTAATCAGTTAAACAGAGACAGATTAATCGCGTTGTCTATTTACACATAAGGGTTTGCTGTAGGGGTCAGTCAACTTCACAAAGTCATAGGGTTATAGGGTCATGGTCATCATCGATTGTGTCTGGGAGTCGAGGCAGTTCTATGAGCCTCGCCACGGGACGGGTGTAAGTGCGACCCTGGACGAGCACTTCAGCTGCTCGGACCTTGCCGTCGGCACCGGTGATCACTTTGCTTACGCGGCCGGCCGGCCACATAGCTCTGGGCAGTGATTGATCAATAATCATGACGACTGTTCCTTCTGTCAAATTGTCTCTCTCCTTTACCCACTTCTGGCGGGTCTGTAGAGACGGTAGGTAGTGCAGTAGGAAACTGCTCCAAAACTTGTCGGCTAATACTTGGCTGTACCTCCACATTCGTCGGCCGTTCGCTTCTTCAGGCCGGTACATTGTCTGGGGTAATGCAGGATCTAGCCGCCCCATCAGGAGTGTGTTGGGGTCTGCGGAGATAACAGTGCTCAATCCACAGAACACAGACTTCTTATTTTCCACCTCCTCTGGACTTGCTTCCCTCGGGATAGGCATGGGCCACTGTCCTTCCGGGAGTCTTAGGAATGCGGGGCCGTCACTGTAGACATTGCGACGGGTGAGGTCATCCAGGGGCATCCCCCGGGTGATGACGTCAGCTGGGTTCTGTTTTGTATCAACGTAGCGCCACTCTGTTTCTCCGGTTAACTCTTCGGTTAAGTCTTGAATCTCGGTGACTCTGACTCCCACGAAGACTTTGTACTTGCATGAGTCCGATTTGATCCAGGCGAGTACCGTCGTGGAATCTGACCACAGGATTGTTCTAGACACCGGTATGGTGAGCTCACGTTGGATGAGCGTGGCTAGGTGCGCTCCGGCTAGGGCTGCGCAGAGCTCTAGACGTGGGATAGATTGTTGCTTGCGTGGGGCTATTCTCGAGCGGGCGAGGACAAATGCTGTGTAGATCTCTCCCCCCTTCTCTTGGGCCCGCAAGTAGGCTACTGATCCGTATGCGACCTCTGAGGCGTCACTGAAGACGTGTAAGTCCATTTTACATGTCTCTGGCCTCACCGTGGGTGGGAAGTAGCTTCGGCGCATATTAACGCCTGGGAGTGAGTGGAGCTCCATCTCCCACTCTCTCCAGGTGGATGCAAGGTGTGCGGGAATGGGGTCGTCCCAGCCCTGGTCCTTGTCCCACAATGCTCGTACAATCATTTTTGCCCTGGTGGTGTACGGTAGAATACATCCTAGCGGGTCATATTGTCGGGCGAGTGTTGTGTACACACTCCGTCTGGTGGTCGGCGCCGCCGCCGGCCTTCCCTGCTCCATAGTCAGGGGCTTGTGTCTGTAGTGAAGCGAATCTGTTTTGAATCGCCACACCAATCCCAGGGTCATCTCCTGGGCTTCTCCCGGGATTGTAGCCATCCAGGTCTCGCTGCTGGCTGCCTTGTCCTCGGAGGAGAGGCTGCGCAGTACTTGCGGATCGCTGCTGGCCCACTGCCTGAGATCAAAGCCGCCTTTGATCAATGAGGCGCGGAGTTTAATCAGGAGAGCCTCGGCTTCTTCCTGGGTTGAAAGGCTTTGTAGACAGTTGTCTACGTAGAAGCTGTTCTTTATGCTGTGTCGGACCTCTTCGTCCGCTGCTGGGTCCTCTGCTACATGTTTCTGTAGTGCAAATGTAGCACAGCAGGGGCTGCACGTCGTTCCGAAGGGGAGGACTTCCCATTGGTAGATGGCTGGGTGCTCATCTCCTGGCTTCTCTCTCCATAGGAACCGTAACAGGGGCTTGTCCGCCTCTACTAATCTCACCTGCAGGAACATTCCTTTAATGTCCCCGCTGATGGCCACCCTTTCCTGGCGGAAGCGGAGTAGAACGCCGAGTAGGGAGGGGCCGAGTGTGGGACCGGGCAGTAACTCTTTATTCAGATTTTGGGATCCGATCTGGTAGCTGCAGTTAAATACTATGCGGTCTTTACCGTTGTGATGGACCTTGTGGTGAGGCACGTACCACGATTCAGTGGTCTGGTCAGCCTCTTTAATGTCCATCTTTGTGACGTGTCCCGCTGTGATGAGCTTCTCAATCTCAGCGCGGTATACACTCTCTTGGGCGGGGTTCTTGGCTAAGCGCCGCTCCGTGTTCAGCAGGTACCGTTCTGTGGCGTCTGTCTTGGCGTGGAAAGTAGGCATTCCTTCTCGCCGCAGGAGTGGCGTGGCGTATCTCAACACGCCGTTGACCGGGACTCTCTTGGTCCCTGTCTCGAGGAGGTGAATGGCGTAAATGTCATCTTTAGAGCGAATGTCTTTCTTTCCGTTCTTAAAGGGCATTTGTTCCAAGGTCCATAGCCGCTCTACGTGTTGCAGGAGTGCGGTTTCTCCCTCTGTGACTCGGGAGTGGAGACATCTAGTGGCTGTACTTCGGTTGAGAGATTTGGCGAGCGGGCCTTGGAGAGTCCATCCCAAACGGGTCTCGACTGCTGCAGGACAGCCTCGGGGTCCGGTATGAACCCGGTCCATCGGGACAATGAGGTCTGCATGGTCGGAGCCCATCAACAGGGTCGGCACAGCACTGTCTATGAGCGGGATCGGCAACCTGCGCAGATGTGCATATTTCTCCACCAGCTTGGCGACGGGGCATGCGCACCGCGACAGTCCCACTTCCTGGCTGGCGAAAGCGTCTGCAATCTGGCACCGTCGCTCAGGCCGGCCGCCCGCCGCGACAGAGAACGAGACACTCTCGCCCTTCATCGTCCTCAAATCTCGTCCCACTGTCCGAACCGTCACCTGGGTTTCGCTTCCCCGCAGCCCCAGCTGGGCCGCAGCGGAGGCGAGCAGAAGGGTCTTCTCTGACCCGTCATCGAGGACGGCGTAAGTGTCCAGGACTTTATTCTGGTAGCTTAGTGTCACACGCACTACTTTTAGGAGTACTCGGGCTCCACTGCTGCTGGCGGGATCGATGTACATGACGCTCGCTTTGCTGCTGGATGGTGCGGGTGAAGGGCGCCGTCTGTTACTGTCGTGAAGTATGTCCAGATGGGCTCCATCGCACTTGGTGCACCTTTTCTTTAAGCGGCATTCGGCTGCCATGTGTGAGCGCGCACAGCGAAAACAGCGCTTGTTGGACTTTATCCATTGACTTGCTTCCTCCGCGTTTAGCTTGGGGAAGGAGTCACATTGCGCTAGCCAGTGTTCTTTCTCACAGTAGGGGCACACTATCTTCCACTTCTCCGTTCTGGAGGGGGTACTGTGGCTCCTGCTGCTCGGTACTGACTCCGATTGGTGCATCACAGTCACCGATCTTCTTCCATCATTTAGTCGTCTGGTTCCTTCTCTGGAGCCAGGGGTGCTCCGTCCGAATGTATCTAGCCGTAGGCTGCTGACTTCTCTCGCCAGGAAGTCTGCTAGATCGAGGAGGTTCGGTTCGGGGCCATTCGGGTCTCGGTGGTCCCTCTGTCGCCTAAAACGCTCCTGTCGAGCGGGCGGCAGCTTCTCCAAGATCCTTTCCACATTTGAGTTGCCCATACCTCTGGTCCAATGCTACCAGCGCTGCTGTGTATGGGGTGGTGGAAGTCGCGTAGGCGAGCGCTATATTATGTGCGCGGGGCACCTTTAAGTGCTTCAGTAGGATGGCGTATTTATGGTGTTCATCCAATACATCCACCAACATGGTCTCCAGACACATGCGGAGTTCCGTATACTGGGCCCGGTTCTCTTGGGTGAAGTCGGGTACCATAGGCGGGCCAATGTATGACGCTGACTGTGGATACATCGGCGAGCGTTGGGGGAGAGGCCTCCTAGGCGAGTCTCCTCCCGCTCCTTGGTATGGGCTGGTACCGGCAGTGTACCATGGCCCGCTTGTCCAGGTGCTGTTCCTCGGTGCGGGTCGTGCGTCGTGCTCACCCGTGTATAGAGTCGGGGGTCTGTAGCGCAGCTCCGCGGGAGTATAGCCTGGGCTGTACCGGACCTCCTGGTCCGGTAGAGTACTGTGCTGTCGTCGGGCGTGGTTCTCCTCCTCTTCCTCTTCGTCTTCAGTTAGGTCATCCAGTGCTTGTAGTCTCTGGTTTAGCCTCTCCACAGGATATGCTGCTCCTTCCCGGTTGCTAGGTCTCGCTTGGACCGGTGGGGGGAGGTGGTCTGTGGGGGGTATAGACCTCGTCTGTTGGTCAAGTTCAGGGTTGTTTACTCGGCTAGGGGATGCCGCCCTGGAGGTGTGTCTAGACGAGTTCCTGGAGCCTCTGGCGGAGGGAGAGGGTGTTGTCCGTCTGATCAGCTGTTCTATTAGTTTGATCAGCTGTTCTATTAGTTGCGCTTGCTGTCTGTCGCGCTCTGCGTCCCGTAGAGCACCAGCAGCTGCTCGCTGGCTGTCTGCTCGGTCTCGGGCCACATTCTCTTCTCTCTGAATGCGTCTTAGTTCTAGACGTATATGCTCTTCTTCGCTCCGCTGCTGGATCTGCAGTCGGTCGCGTTCAGCAGCGGCGTTCAGGCTGATGAGGAAGGCCTGCTGTAGGGTCCTCTCTGCCTCGCTGGGAGAAGG
Organism: Notolepis coatsorum; assembly: GCF_963971535.1. Taxonomy (NCBI): domain Eukaryota; kingdom Metazoa; phylum Chordata; class Actinopteri; order Aulopiformes; family Paralepididae; genus Notolepis; species Notolepis coatsorum. The sequence continues at coordinate 39,081,715 of NC_140183.1, read as the reverse complement.
CGGTTGTATAGGGGAGCCTTCCCTCGGGGTACTCCTTGCGGAGCCTTGGAGCTCTATCTCCACGGTGCTCTCCCCGTCTTCTTCCGTGCCGAGTTCTCTCTCGGTAGCGTTGTATTCCTCCCGGGACTCATCGGGGACTACTTCTTCAGTACTGGCGGGGTGTGAAGTCATGTCTGGTTCCCACTGGTCCCCACCGTGAACTTGGTCAGTTACATTAGAGCCCGTAGGGGCCTCTATGGTCGGGGTAGTCTGGGCGTTGGGGTTAGACATACTTTTACTTTCTAGTTTTACCGCGTTTACTGTTAGTAGAAGACTAGGTTGTTGACTGACAGCGTAAGCCTCTAAGTACTGAGGGAGCCGTCGTTCGCGCTGCGGGCGTTGGTTAGGAGGATCGTTTCGTGGAGTGTTCATCATAGGCCATTTCAATATTAATAATACTATATTAATATTACACTAATTACCCTCCGGCTCGAAGGACCAATGGTCACTGAGGGGTACAATTCCCTGACTGTATTACTAGATATGATACTTACTACCACTACCTTTGTACTTAATATTCGGCCACCCAGTACACGGCATAAATATATTATGATGAACACTGTCACGTAGATGAAACGGATCCAACACAAATGTACGAATTAGAAATAGGTCTTTATTTCTACACAGCGATGGTGTGTAGAGCAAGCACTTAATCAAATCAATCACATTTATGAATGGGAATTAGTATGCACTTTTATGGCAAGAGTATTCGTCGGTATATCAATAGAGAATGTCCAATCTCTGAAGGCGCAGGTGGTACATATACGACCTGGAATAGTTTAAGGAATAACAGCAATGATACTTTAATGATTATATACTGGATACACTAGGGGGGGTTAATCCGGTCGCTTGTAAGCCGACAGGAGTAGGAAGGGGGGGGGGGTAGAATCCGGCTGCCTCATCCGGCCAAGGGTATCCCAGGTGAACCCACTGTAGTGCCGTTCAATGCGCCGGCGATCCTTGGACCACAGATGAAAGCAGGTGGACTCTTTGTGGGCCGGCGTCATCCGGTCCACGGAGGAGAGACGTGAAGCGACCTCGTCTTGCAGAGCGTCTCCTCACCTTGCGTCCTCTCCAGGGGGGGGGGGTTCCAACACACGGCAGTGTCGGGGGTCTTTATCCATGGAATAATCAAAGTATACAAAGCATAATCCGTGCCTGGGAAGGCGGGCTGTCGTCGGTAGAATAATCCGGTATACAGGTCCACTCGCTCGTCGGCTCTGGGGCTCCTCGGGTGCAGCTTCACGTGGGGTCAACCACCCTGGATAAGCAGCCAGTTCTCTGCCCGAAACGATGGGGTACTGACTACGGTAGTATTCTCACCGCACGAAGCACTATATATTAACAGACTATTATTAGCTTAATAGACTACGTCCAACTCGACGATATAGTGCCAAATATGACTATTCAAATATTAATATACACGATGTCTCAATACCGATGGTAGGCGAACTTGGCCTTACTCCCACACGTGGCGTCGCGGGGAGGCTTTACGTCTGTGACTCTATTGGAGGGTAAGAAACTGGACTGAAAAGGAAGTCCTACTTTAGTAGCGCAGTATATATACGCACTATGAACAAATAGTCCCATTAGTGGTGCGGTAGTCAGATTCCTACGCGGAACTAGGACTTGTTCGTACATGTGGAGCGGTACGTTTGAACTGGGTCTGAGGGGTATGGCAGCCTGGCACCAAGGTCTCGACCAATAGTAGAATGGAGACTATTATGGGATGTTCAGTAGGCTAGAATGGATATTCAATGCATATTGTACAAGGAATATACAAGGGATATCAGGGAATATTAGAGAATATACAAATACAATTAAATATATATATATAAATAAATATATATATTCGGTTTAATCTGGCCCTTCACAACAGCATGTGTTAAGGGTGGTAACAGCGGCATGTCTATATATTATGACGCCATACTCCAAGACCGAGAGTAATACAGTAGATAGTTGTCTATAGTAGAGTAGGACGTGAGAGAAAGCTGCTGCTAGTACAGGCTTGTACATTCTGAAATCCGCACCAGAGCTTCAGGAGGGAACAGTGGTCACATGGGAGGCTCATCATAATAAGACCAGCATACATGTGTTACATACATGTGTTCCTCCCACAGATTATCCTTAAGTGGGGGTGGGGAACTATTGTACCCAAGCTTTAGTCTATGAATAATAGTGACATTTTACAGGACATGAAGCAGGTCAAGTAAAATAACCTAGCCACTGCTAAATAATAAGAAAAATAAATCTCATTGAAGACGGAGGCTACAAACGTTTATCTGTTCAGTGTGACAAAGACTGAGTTGCTGCATCTCATACATTTCAAGGCAAACCCATCACGTATATACTGTATCTTATGGTAAATGTGGGGGAAACAGTGATTTGGTTCATTTCCCAGTTCCCAGGATATATGTACGCTCCTCCTCTGTAAATGTGAGAGGAAAACGCATGATTTGAATGTACTCCCACGCCTGAGTCAGCGGCACGTTGAGTGCACGTTTAGTTTCTGATGAATAATTGAAACCGATTACATCAGGATATCGACCACCAAAGCTTTGCTTAGCAGGTGATCTCTATTAATCTAGGGTAGGGTTGGGTCTCCAGTGAGGTTAGGGTTGAGGTTTATAAACAAAGTGAGTAAATATGTGGAGAATTGATTCAGATTAGGGTCTGAATAAACCATCAAGTGTTCACTGTAGTAGAGCCTTTTTAATATATTATTTGCCTCAAATGATCTCACATTTACCGATTTGACAGGGATCCCAAGGAATGTGCAAAATCACCATTACATGTGCACTTATCATAGTAGTGGTTCGACTGGGTTTTTCAATGGCAGATGGCGATATAGAGAGCAGGGCAGCCGGTGGCCGATATACAGTACAGTATATAATCTTTTTGCCTCTGATTAAAATATAACAATTTAATATTAACACTTTAATCGCCGGAGACACTGTTCAGCGTCTTTCCCCGCCATGCTTATTCTGCCGAAGACGCTGGACAGCGTCTTTGATATCAATATTTCAAAAATCTGTGATCGAAATCTTATTTCTCCCCCGGAGACATTATATGTACTGGTGAGCCCCTCTCAATTCTCCAACGGTTCAAGAGTGCCATCTGGTGGCCGATCGGCCGCTCGCCCAAACAGGAAGTGATGTGGATGAAGTGGTGCTCACCCATATTTCGTCCGGGCACTCGCTATCATTAGCAGGACTCCATCTTGACACAATGGATGTCGATCGGTTGCAAATAACTCGATAAACAACATGATTTGGACGTATATACTATTATACAACCTGGAAATGGATCGGATATTTCGACATCCCATAATAGAAACATTTCTGTTCCACGCTCATCTCCCAACGTCGCGAGGAAGCTACGGTGAGTTTCAGCGTTATTTTTTAATGTCTTCGATACTAACTGGCTGCTCTAATGATCATATCACCCACACTAGATGAATGATATAACGTTGCCCACGGAATTATAAACGACCCCCCCCCCCCCCCCCCATCCGGTCAACATCAGATCATACGTAGTAACTCCTAGAAGCACGTCCAGTTGACATTTTTTTATCTCGCACAGATTCCTACCAAACTGTATTTGATCATCAATATAATGCATTTAGGGCTATAAATCAAGTTCTGGAGAAAGCTGCAGAAAACGATAAAAACATACTTATACTTTAGACCGTATTTTAGTATGAATATGTGAATGAAAAAGTATAACGTTGCTACACCCTGAACAATAGATATAGGACGTTGAATGGGCCATAGTAATGTCAATTTAGCAATACAATTTAAAAAGTTATAGCCCTGCAAAGAAGGGGAACTTCTCCATGTTAAATAGGGCTGGCGAGGGATGGTAAATTATGAATTTAACCCCGGCGATCAAAGTGTTAATAACATGAGACACAAAATTGCTGAACTTAAATGAACATTTATTTAACACTAATGTTATTGTCTGAACGGCTAGGATTTCTGTAATAGTATGTATAGTATAGTTATCTCATGTATGTTGCACATTGTTGAAAGAAATCAGTGTTTTTCAATGTACATTTGGTTTATAACTGATATATAGATATGAGCTTTAAGAGCATCTACTGAGACAGATCTATAGATCTTAATAGCGCTGGCAGGCAGAGGGTGTTGCAGCAGCAGACTGAGATAGAGCTCAGGGCATGCCGAGGTCGCCATCGGCACATAAACAAACTGTTAAGCAGCAAGAGGGGTGGGTCGGAGCGATGGGGAGAGGTTTGACATAATTAGAAACAGCGTTTTATGTGTGTTAAAGGTTGTTACCATGACAGCGCGTCACATAGCGACCGAAGAGAGGCCGGGCCTGTCGTTGCTATGGCGAGAATATAGAAAAGTAAGTTTTCTTCCGGGTAAGGGCAGACTGAGATACGAACCACACAGAAGAGAAGAAGCTTGATCAGAGACTTGGAAGCGATTCCCCCTCCCCTCGTGGGGAAAGGACTGACGTGGCACGACCACAGAGAAGGCTTTGGGATAACAGCCAGGCCGCAACGATCACCGAGCGGGGTAACGGGAGATCATTAGAATAATGAACTTTAGTGTTCCATCAGAGACTTTCGCAGGGACAACACAATCTGATAACATCTGATCTGAGGCTTTTGTTTATGTAATAAACCACGTTTTTCAAGAAAAGGACTACGCGGCCTAGTGTCAAATACTTATGGTTACGGAGTGCATTAAAGGGGAATGACAAAGATTGTATCAGCCAGTATGAGAAGACGAAATAAACACAACGCAGGGTCAGTGGATGGAGAGATGATAACACAAGCCAAACAGATGAAGAAGTGATACTGGCTGATCGATCAGAATCCAACATTGTGCACTGACCTCTGTCCCCATTGAGGCCAAAGATAATTGTGTGGACAATAAAATTGTATTGTAGTGTTTTGTTTATAGGTACATATTGTATTGTAGCTAAAGGTTTTCCACCCTCTCTCTCCTCTGCAGGCTGAGTCTGTCTCCTAGCCCTTCTCCCAAGGTGACGGTCACCAGGATCTCCGGCTCCAGCCACAGCCACAGCAGCCGCCTCCACCAGGTCTCCTCTGCCGTCTCCTCCGCCGTGTCCTCCGCTGTTTCTGCCGTGTCTTCTGCTGCCACCGCCGCTGCCGTCACCACCGCCGCTGTCACCACCGCCGCTGTCACCACCGCCTCCAGCAGCCGCAACTCCTCCGGCGCCACCATCGCCAAGAAGCGCCGCATCAATGACAACGACAGCGAGACGTCCAGCCTGGTGGGGGGGGGCATGGTGACCAGGACCCGCATCGCCCAGCAGGCCTCTGCCAGCGGCCGCATCACCGTGGATGAGGTGGACCTGGAGGGCAAATATGTCCGTCTCAGCAACAAGGCTGATGAGGTAATGTGAGCTGGGTGGATGTGTATGAGGTCGTGTGAGCTGGGTGGATGTGTATGAGGTCATGTGAGCTGGGTGGGTGGGTGGATGTGTATGAGGTCATGTGAGCTGGGTGGTTGTGTATGAGGTCATGTGAGCTGGGTGGATGTGTATGAGGTCATGTGAGCTGGGTGGTTGTGTATGAGGTCATGTGAGCTGGGTGGATGTGTATGAGGTCATGTGAGCTGGGTGGATGTGTATGAGGTCATGTGAGCTGGGTGGATGTGTATGAGGTCATGTGAGCTGGGTGGATGTGTATGAGGTCATGTGAGCTGGGTGGATGTGTATGAGGTCATGTGAGCTGGGTGGATGTGTATGAGGTCATGTGAGCTGGATGTGTATGAGGTCATGTAGGGCTGGGCGATATGACGATATTATATAAATATCGGGTACAGTTCATTAACGATACACTTTTTCAACGTATCGTGGATATCGTGATGTTTTGCCCAAGAGGATTGTGTCGCGTCAATCTGTCCACACGTTACTCGTTCATATCTCAGCCTGTGCTGAGATATGCCCATTCCGCGGTCTGTTAATAAAGTTTTCAATCAGACAGATGTATGGAAAGGCTTTTATTATAACATTCGTTGTAGTAAAATCATTATGCCTCATTTAGTCATCCTGTGAAGCACTGGTCTCCTACTCGACGGCCGCGGGGAGCTAACGTTAGTAGCTTTGTTGATGTTCAGCACACGGGACATTCAGGAAGTCAAAAACTAATAACGCTTGCCGATTGGTGCTAAGAACAGCAGGGCGGGTGCAAGCGGTGTGACGTCATTGGCAGACTCGACTGTCAATCAAAATGATTATGTTTCCGTCAGAATGAATGAATGAAAACTGTATTAAAAGGTTGCAGAATGGGTACAATACAGTACAGGAGGATGAAGACCAGAAAAAGACTTTCGGCTTTTTTACATAAGGGTCCTCCATTTTCAATTCATCAAAACATTTAGAGACATACATATATACAGTAGTTTCATAAAAATGCTAAAATGCTATTTATTGATTGATTGATTTAAAACTTTAACATATTGCAGAATGGGTACAGTACAGCTCAATACATACAATTGTTAAGGGGATGCAGACCAGAGAAAGACTTTAGTCTTGTTTACATCAGGGTCCCCCATTTTCAATTCATCATATTTCATATCTAAATCATATAATATCTCATATGCAATATATAATCTAATAATCTAAATCTAATATAAAAATGCTAAATGCATGGGTATTTTATTTTGTCTTTAATGTTAGCTTTCAAACTCAAATACTGTCTTGGTAAGCCTCATAATGAATTGTTTGGGGTAAAAAAGAAAAACATTGTGATGTGTATCGTGTATCGCCGAAAGGTCAGAAAATATCGTGATATCATATTTAGGCCATATCGCCCAGCCCTAAGGTCATGTGAGCTGGGTGGATGTGTATGAGGTCATGTGAGCTGGGTGGATGTGTATGATAGTCATTTTATACATTATTTCATTGTGCTTAACTTCTAGAGATTATTAGTGATATTTAAATTCCCCCAAATGCTCTACGTCCATATAGGGATGGACGGTATGGTCTAAAATGTATATCACGGTATAATATAAGCATAGACGGTAACGGTATATATCACGGTATATTCATTTATCTTAAAATGTCTATATAATGCTTCTGAAGGGGTAAAACACTGGCAGCTATTACTGTACTCTTGTATTACTAGGACATATTTCACATAGTACAGAGGTATTTTAAGAACATTTATTGTGCAAAACTGCAATAGAAAAATGCAAAACCTTTTCTCAAGTTACTTCCATCTCTGAAAAACACTGTTTTCATTAAATACAATCAAATCAAGCGGCACAAAGTGAAAGTAAAAACTACAGCAGGACAGGAGGTTTCTTTCCCTCAAACAACTCAAACACAATACAACTCCAACATAACTTAACTTTAGTGTCTCTCTCCTCCATGATGCAGGATCAGCTGCTGGGTCACTGGCAGGTGAAGCGGCAGGTTGGTACCGATAGCCCCATCGTCTACAAGTTTCCTCCCAAGTTCAGCCTTAAGGCTGGAGGAGCCGTCACGGTGAGCATTCATTCATTCATTCATTCATTCATTCATTCATTCATTCATTCATTCATTCATTCATTCATTTTCATTCAAGTCAGACATAGTCAAATGTATTTGTAGCCCAATATCACAATCCATCTCAACAGGCTTCACAAGCCCACAGTGGAACAACACCCACTGACCTTAACCCTTAATGAAGATGTAACCTATATTGAATGGTTAAATGAAACTAACATAAATGAGCAGTAAAGTAGAAATAACAGTGAATAGATTAAATGCATATATTCACAGACACACACATAGAAGAGCACAGAAATGGAGATGATCCCATTGAAAAATTATTTCAAAGCATAACTATAATAAATAGAAGCAGGCATTTATAGACCTCAGTATGTGCACCGCCATAAAGTGTATTGCAATGTTCTGGAAAAAAGTACGTAGACCAAGCGTTACATACTGGTTAAGATAGATGTTGTCAAGTCTTCCATTAGAAAGATTAACTTATATATTAAAAGCTAAACAACAACAATTTGAGAATATTATGGAGACCCTTCATGGAGTATGTTAAGGGCCTAGATCTAACTGATGACCAAGTGAATGACTAGCTGGGGGTGTGGATTCTGCAGTTCCGACATGTACGTTTTGAATGGAGGATAGAGGATTGCCATAAGATACAACGGGAGAGGCTAAATTGTTTATATTGTATTTTATGTTGTTTTAGATGGATGTCCTGTGAATTGTTTGTTGTTTGCTGTATTGAAATGAAAATGAAAATAAAAACATTGTGGAGGAAAAAAAGATGGAGAATAACTGTCATTATATTACATAATGTACTGGAATGAAACTCTCAACAAGATCCAGCACTGACCCACAGACCTTTGTCCAATTCTAGATCTGGGCCTCAACTGGTGGTGGAACCCACAACCCCCCCGGTGACCTGGTGTGGAAGACTCAGAACTCCTGGGGCACTGGAGACCTTCTTCAGACCATCCTCATCAACGCCAACGGAGAGGTCCGACTCACTCACTCACTCACTCCCTCTTTCACACTCTCTCACACACGGCAGTGTTCGCAGGTGGGAAGCCTGTGGGGTATGAGTCGTGGTCGTTGCAACAGCTGTGCCTGTTCAGTGGGGAAGGGATCTGGGGGAGATGGCGTGAACCTCCACACATGTTACACTCTCCCAGTGAAACTCCTAGATGTCAGGTGACTCCACATGTATCAGAGGAGGCACTCTCCCCAGACCGACAGTAGAGCAGCATGTGGTAGTCTACACCCTCCCCAGACCGACAGTAGGGCAGCATGTGGTAGTCTACACCCTCCCCAGACGACAGTAGGGCAGCATGTGGTAGTCTACACCCTCCCCAGACTGACAGTAGAGCAGCATGTGGTAGTCTACACCCTCCCCAGACCGACAGTAGGGCAGCATGTGGTAGTCTACACCCTCCCCAGACGACAGTAGGGCAGCATGTGGTAGTCTACACCCTCCCCAGACTGACAGTAGGGTAGCATGTGGTAGTCTACACCCTCCCCAGACTGACAGTAGGGCAGCATGTGGTAGTCTACACCCTCCCCAGACTGACAGTAGGGCAGCATGTGGTAGTCTACACCCTCCCCAGACTGACAGTAGGGCAGCATGTGGTAGTCTACACCCTCCCCAGACTGACAGTAGGGCAGCATGTGGTAGTCTACACCGTCCCCAGACCGACAGTAGAGCAGCATGTGGTAGTCTACACCCTCCCCAGACTGACAGTAGGGCAGCATGTGGTAGTCTACACCCTCCCCAGACCGACAGTAGGGCAGCATGTGGTAGTCTACACCCTCCCCAGACTGACAGTAAACAGCATGTGGTAGTCTACACCCTCCCCAGACTGACAGTAAACAGCATGTGGTAGTCTACACCCTCCTCAGACCGACAATAGGGCAGCATGTGGTAGTCTACTCTACACCCTCCCCAGACTGACAGTAGGGCAGCATGTGGTAGTCTACACCCTCCCCAGACCAACAGTAGGGCAGCATGTGGTAGTCTACACCCTCCCCAGACCAACAGTAGGGCAGCATGTGGTACTCTACACCCTCCCCAGACCAACAGTAGGGCAGCATGTGCTAGTCTACACCCTCCCCAGACCAACAGTAGGGCAGCATGTGGTACTCTACACCCTCCCCAGACCAACAGTAGGGCAGCATGTGCTAGTCTACACCCTCCCCAGACCGACAGTAGGGCAGCATGTGATATCATATTATATACATATCCACATGTATATTATATACATATCCACATGTATATTATATACCTATATCCACATATATATTATATACATATCCACATATATATCCACATGTATATTATATACATATCCACATGTATATTATATACATATCCACATGTATATTATATACATACCGGTATCCACATGTATATTATATACATATCCACATGTATATTATATACATATCCACACCTCTGGCCCAACAGTCTGGAGAAAGTTGTCAGAAAGTTGGTTTGAAATGGCTGGTGACACTGTGAGGCATTGCGGAGAAGAGCAGAAGAACAAAGCGGAAAAGCCTCTTGGTGCATAAGAGTGTTGTTTTAAAAAGCCCATTGCTGTAGTGTGGATACCTCCCATTAAGGCAATTATCCTACTTTTCTAACAGAAATGTCTCCAGACTACAAGAGATGACCTCATGCTCGACTGTCGTACACTGTTGTTTTTTTGTGCTGATCATGAACTCTAATGTCCTTTGAACTGTCAATCTGATCGTGGTGCTTTTCTCTCTGGTGTTTTCTAGGAGATGGCCATGAGGAAAGTCACACGCACCCTGTTCCAGGACGACGATGACGATGATGTAAATGTCACTGTTTTTAATACATACTGAATGATGCAGCATCATTTACATCCTCAGACATCATACATTATCCATGGGCAACAAGTCACACCCCTCTGGTAAACTCCAGTGTCTCCATGATGATCAGCAGTGATATATTTGACCCCTTGCACTGAAGATCCATGTAACTGACAGCCCATGTGTTTACAGTTGTAAAGTCGATCGAAAACACTTGCATTGTGAATGTGATACATCACAAGAAATGGCTCAACCTCTACTGTACTTAACTATGTATAAACACAACACTAACTTACCATCTTTAGATGATACTGTTCGAAAACATTGCTCCTCTGAAAACTTAAAAATAGTTCTTATTCTTGGTCTGAGGTACTGAAAACCTGCCATGTCCTCTTGTCGCCCCCTGCAGGGCACTCACAGCATGAGTGGCATAGAGAGTGACTACAACCTGCGGAGCCGCACGGTGATCTGCGACTCGTGCGGCCAGTCGTCGCCTTCCTCGCCCTCCTCGGGCGTGTCCAGTGGCACGTGTGGCAGTGGAGGTGGTCTGCACGAGAGCCTGGTGGGACACTCCTTCTTCATGGGCAACAACCAGCCCAGACAGGTAACAGACGCCATGGTAACGCAGTGTTGAAGCGTGTCTGTCCAACAGTGTTGGTTCACTTTCAATCCAGGTAACTCGGGAAGCAGATTTATTTAGGATTACTAATTTATATATAAAAAAAATGACGTTTTTTTATCTGGCAGGTTTTATCTTATCCAAAAAAATTATTATTATTTTTTTTTATCTCTCTTTCTCCGATTTTCTCTGTTTTCTCCCCATTAGGGATGGGAATTGATCAGATTTTATCGATGCGATTCCATTATCGATTCTGCTTATCGAGCTGATTTTTTATCGATTCCCTTATCGATTCCTGATACATTTATCATTTCAATAAATTTATTGGAAATGCAACAGAACTAAACTGGTTAGAATAACAACATGCAACTTATATATGTATAAATAAAGGCCAGCTCAGTGTTCTCTCTCTGTCTCTCTCTGCAATGAGCATGGCTATTTAGCTAGCTAGCTGCTAACGTTACTTTACCATGTAAATGAATGACTAGGATGCAAAGCACTTTCAGTTTTCACTGCACACACAAAACGGTCGCAATATTGAGCCCTTTAGGTTTTCCTAGTCAAGGAATCAAATAGTCTGCTATGGCTGCATGCGTGGCGCTAACGTTATTGTTTTAAAATGCGCAACTGTCGGAAAAACATGGCATTGATAAGAGGAATCGATAGTCACGGAGGAATGCGATTCCAGGAATCTGACAATTAGGAACTGGTTCCCAATCGATTCCGATTCTCGATTCCCATCCCTACTCCCCGTCCCAATTTAGTTGCTGTGCCAATTCCCCCCCCCCCTCCCCTACCTGGTTGTTGTGCGCATGTTCTCCTACTGGTCGGTACAAGGGAACCCTGAAGTATCCGCACGCTTCCTCCGACACGTGCGGCGACAGCCAGTGGCTCTCTTCTCACCTGGCAGCGAGGGCTCTCATTGGTGAAGTGTAACGCGTGGGAGGTCACGCTGCCTTCCTCAAGTCCTGCCTCTGCTGAGCAAGCGCCCAGACCTGACCTGTAGGCGTCGCTGTCCACAACGCCAGTTTCCCACCCACGGCTTCCCTCCCCCTAACCCAGCCAAACGAGTTAGTATAGCGATCAGCCCAAGCCAAGGTAATGCTGACTCCAGGAGTCGAGACCGCAGTCTCTTGCATTGGTGACGAGCGCAATCTCTGCTACGCCACCTGACCGCCCTCTTATCCAACATGTTAACAAATAATAGAAAATTAATGCTCTGCAGTTCTACAATCAACTGCAGTTTTCCCATTCTGAATCGAAAGTGAATCGACCCCAAACTCTGTTCATTGTTGAGGGCAGGTACAACCATTTAGCTACGCTGGCTAATGCAAAAACACTTTGGTTGTGGTTACACCGCTGTGTTACACATACAAGACCGCTGTACATAGAACAGGGGTGGGCAACTTTGTATATGGTGAGAGCCACTAAATTTCCACACTCAATCTGGGGGGCCGCATTGTTTATCGGCAGTTCCGCCAGTAGTACCCCATCACTCAAATAGCCCATAATAGTCACAGATGTGATAAATAAGGCATATAAACTATTATAATTTGTTGTAACTTTGTTTTTATTCCATTTCAAACACATTTATTAATGCTTAATTTCAACTTTATGAATTTATAAATACAGCTGAATTTGAAAGTATTGCTGTGTAACCCAAATATATACAAAAATTACAAATTATAATTAAGGCTTCCTGCTGCATTTCACTACAACAATAAATCAAAAGTGCAATAATAAATGATTTTGTTAAATGTATAAACTTTTATCCTGCTACTAAACAAAACATTCCTGAGTGCTTCATATCCATAACATGCATTTCAGTGTTATCTGAACACTACAAAAGTAAACAAGTAGCCAAGTGCAATACTCATCAGAATAATGAAATAATTTTTGTGCAATTCTACATGCCTCCCATTGACCCTTTATCAAAGTGGCATGACATTCACCCTCCCCCACAGTGGGTCAATAATGGTTGTCTTTAATGAGACACTTGTGGTCTCTCCTGTTGGCGCACAATAGAAGGAATGTCAACTTCAATGTTTGTGCATGCGATCTGCATCAAATGAAATAACGTTTCATTTTTGTGTGCGTACTTCTGCTCAGAAAAGTGCTGGGACGGCATGGTACCGCGTGGCATGACCACTGCACCCCTGATTATTAGTGACCCACAATAGATGGAAATTATGTTAGCGAACTTACCTGATGTATAATGCAGTGCAGCATTGGACACTCAACGCCACTCTGCCTTAGAAGCCCGGCAAATCCTGTGTGTTTTCCTTTCATTGCGAGTGCTCCATCCGTAACAACAGCGGACAGTTTATCAAACCCCCCATATTGCTGCATGGCACTTTCAACAGCATTGAATATGTCCACACTAGGGCTGACCCCTATTAGTCAAATAGTCGACTAATCGATCGAAAGGAGCCATAGTCGACTGCCAACTCTTCTTAGTCGAATGCAAAAAAAATTATATTGGCCTGGGGCCGCATGGAGCGTCGGTGAGGGCCGCATGCGGCCCGCGGGCCGCCAGTTGCCCCTCCCTTTAACTGCCCTGCATGTGTAAGTATGGTTCTGAAACTGTGTAGACACTCATATCATTCACTGTCCAGCAGCATAAAACAGTTGCTTTGACAAACTCTGAAGCACAAACAAACACAAAACCAATTAATGTTAATCCGGTTTTCTTGCCCGACGTCCTTCTTCCTGTCCCATCACTTGGTCTTCCTTTAACCTCTGTGTCCTCTTCCAGGGAGGTCCTAAGCCGGAGAACTGCAGCGTCATGTAAGGCCAAACGCCACCTCAGCTCGAACCCAAGACCTCCTGCAACCCCACAAACCAAGACCTCTTACAACGGGGAAAAACAAGATTTATTTTCTACCGTTGAGATATTGTTGTTTTTTGTTTTATATGATCCGTCTTATTTTTGTATTCCAAATATGCGGGTTAGATTGGCTTCATGGGTTTTGGCAAAGGGCATAGGGTTTTTTTTATTTAGCTTTTGTGTATTCAAAGTTGTATTATTGCATGCGGGCTAGGATGCTTCTTGTACTATACTCTATGCTGCATGCATGCACACGCGCACACACACACGCACAGAGCTCCATTGACCAGCTTAGGCTTTGATCTGCGCTGGGGTTTCACATGTAATGGCCAGGCTGTCAACACTTAACACGCACAGCTAGTGAACCCTGTCAGGAGGCAGTGCAGGGGAGGGGTTCCAGCCCATGACAACCAGGGGTCAATAACCCCCCCATGATCTGAATGCCACTGATAGCCCTTTTACACCGGCAGGGCTCCGGTTCAAGCTCCAGCTCCGTTCTGGAGACTCTGAACTTTGGTGCTCTCTGGCGAACCGGCCCACGTTCACACCCATTTAAGCAGAACCAACATTCCACGTGTCCATCATCAATGGGGGCGTTACTCAGGCGGAGGTAAAAAATAATGTGTGGAGAAAGGCTTAGCGAGCCTCAACGCGCGAGCGCACACACATGCACTGTATACGTTTGAAATTAATCGTTCCAGCAAAGTAGGCTTCTATTATTCGAATTACTGTTTTAATGGGTATCATAGTAGTAAGTCCTACTGTAGAACATGACATATTAGCATGACATCTGATTTATTAATGCCAATACAAAAGATTTGGGACAAACGCAATTGGCACAAGTGTAAATGATGGATTAGTCACTCACAGTTGACATCTGACTGATTAGCTCAACTGGTTAGTCTGCTGGCTGTGGATCATATGGTCACAGGTTCAAATCTCTTCTTTCCAAAGTTTTTTTTTTAATTTATGTTAATTCATTTATCCACTCTGGTTGGATGGTGTATTGTACTTGTGCTGTATAATGACAATACATTTGAATCTAATCTCATTTTGAAATCGCTACGCTGCCTATGGACACGACAGTGGCAGACAGCTTCGGAGGTGTGGCATTGCACCATGCTGATCCACTCAACAGGTAGCGATTTCAAAATGAGATTCGATTCAAATGTATTGTCATTATACAGCACAAGTACAATACACCATCCAACCAGAGTGGATAAATGAATTAACGTTAAGAAAAAAATATTTGTAACCAAGATATTTGAACCTGTGACCATAGGATCCACAGCCAGCAGACTTACCAGTTGAGCTAATCGGTCAGATGTTAATTGTGAGTGACTAATCCATCATTTACACTTGTGCCAATTGCGCTTGTCCTTAATTTTTTGCATTGGCATTAATAAATCAGATGTCACGCTAATATGTCATGTTCTACAGTAGGACTTACTACTATGATACCCATTAAAACAGTCATTCGAATAGAAGCCTACTTTGCTGGAATGATTCATTTCAAACAGTGCGTGTGTGTGCTTTTGTGTGTGCGCTCGTGCGTTGAGGCTCGCTAAGCCTTTCTCCACGCATTTCTGGAGCATTTCTTTATCCACTATGGTTGGATGGTGTATTGTACTTGTGCTGTATCATAACAATACATTTGAATCTAATCTCATTTTGAGATCAGTCGCAAATCGCTTCCTGTTGAATGGATCGGTTGAGTGCAATGCCGACTCGCTACTTTCCCCTGTTTACTCGTCTTCACAGCCTAGAATATGACACGCCCACTGATGATGTCACGGTTCGCGAGGAAAAACCAACTATTTTCCGGTGCCAGCTGAGCACCGATTTGTCACGTTCTGAACCAATTAATCCCGGTGTGAACGCGGTGGCCGGTGCGAGATTACGTTCGGGAACCGGCTCCAGCACGGAGCCTGGCCGGTGTAAAAGGGCTATGAGTAGGGTTTAACCCCATCTCTGACCTGAAGGATTAGTGGGCTCTTATGTGTCATGAGTCATAAAAAAAATACTTGTTTATAGGAAAGTTTAACACTTCAGCTTTGTCAAATTAAGTATGTCAATCAAATCATGTTTTTTTATTCTAGTTTACAGTTTATATATATATGATTAATTGCCTCTGTTCCTGTCTGGCACAGCTTTTACATGCTTTTATTTTTGCTGTGCTGATGTGAAGTGGATTCTTCAAATTAATCTCACTAGTAAGTAAGACCTGGACCTTTAGTGGAAATCATGTCTCTTTTTTTCACATTTAGCTTAAAGAAACGTGCCGTTTTCTATCTGGATTCAAGTCATTGTAGGACAACTCAACTTTTGTTGTGTTTTTTAAGTCATATTGTAGGACAACTCAACTATGTTTTTGAAAGTGTATGGAAATGAGGGATTGTAGCTGCGTGCAGAATATTTTGGTGTGATATTGGTGGTTAGAATCGAATTGGGCTCTGAAAGAAGTTAAATCAAAGTCTAGATGCATGTCGGTCGTATAAGTTGTCTTTTGGCGCAATACCAAATATGTTTTGTCTCGATAAATGAGAGTGCAATTCATTTTCTACCTGGGAATGTGCAACTACGATGATATCTGACATTACTCTGGGATGGAGCAAATTTCTCTTGACATCAATAGTTGGTGGCATATATATATATATTTTTGGATTTATCAGCTTATTCAATCGTTAATATTGTTGTTATGATCAACCTGCATCAATTTATGCAATATTAGTTTTCAGTGACACTAAAGGGATAGTTTGGATTTTTAGACATTAAGTTGTATGGTATACTTACCAGTAATGGATGCAAAGCTATTGATTTACGAGTCCCGTGATTGGAGTTCTGGCCGGTTTCCGAGCAAACAGGGTCTTGAAACTAAAATGTTTGAATCCACACACCACAACATGCAGGCAAAAGGGTGACTTATTTCTAACCAAATCATTGTCCTCCAGCACTTTGGATTCTGCTATCACTTAGTTGGCACTATTTTATTCCTTGAAAAAAAAGCCAGCCAATTGAAATAGAGCCATTTCACAGGTAACGCAGCCTATCTGCTGTTTCAAAATGCTGGAGGACCGTGCTTTTGTTTTGGAGGTGGGGTAAACCCTTTGCCTGCATGTTGTGGTGTGGATTAAAACTGGTTTGGTTTTGTGATGTTATTCCTGCCATCTAAAGCTTTTCAGCTCGTTCAAAACGAGAATTCCAGAACCACGGGACTCTGGAAGTGAGCTAATAGCTTTGCTTCAACTAATACTACTGGCAAGTATTTCATACAACTTTGATGTCCAAAAATATGAACTATCCCTTTTAAGAACCTAGTTCAGGAAGCAATTTGTAATGATGGCTCTAACGTGCCTTTACAGAACACGCGTGAGAGTAATGGCACTTAAATGTATTTTCTGCTCACATGCTCTGTATTGTGACCTTGTGACCGCCTGGTCTTCTGGTTGGCCTCTCCCGAAAACTGGTGATAGGGCTTTTTTTTCTTTTTTTTTAAGCTTACTGGCTTTGCAAATCTTCAGGCATATGTTCTAGGGGTATGTGTAGAGGTAATGGGGGCATATATTCTTTATGGCTTAATGTGGTGCATTTATTGATGGCCTCACCTCTTATGCACAGTAGGTAAACAACTTGTACTGTAGTTTGGCAGCTTGAAATCGTTACTGCAGAGTAAAGCCCATCAAAACATTCTGTGAGAATACTTGATAAGCTTTATGCAATGTTTTTATTTTGTATTGTACTTATTGCAAGATATTATTGCCAAATAGATTATGTTTTACTCTATTGTGGGGGAGGGGGGTCTAGATTAAGTCTAATTTTGATACTGTGGGCCCCAAAGTGCCTTTGAGATTCCTGTTATTGTTGCTTATTTGAGATAATATTCAAAGACTGCCAATTCCAAAGCTGTTTAGTATTTGGCCTTTTGAGACAATGCGATTTATAATTGAACAGTATATATATATATTTGCATATTTTGTATTGTCTAAATCTACATGGTTCTCAATTAAATTTAAAGAGCTTATTATGTGCACTGATGGCCACCAAATGGTCCCACTTTAAACTGAGTATAACCTAAAGGGTGGGTTCAGGATTTTAAGAAGCCAATCGGCAACTCCTCTCACGGCATAGTGTTTAAGCTAGTTTTAGTTTTTCTAGAAAATGAAGGCAGTCCTTTTGTTAGCAGTGCCAATGCAAGTAAATGAGGAACCAGGCCAAAGCACATTGAAACCATTCCATCTGCTATAGGTCTATAAACTAGTCAAATATGTGCTGTAATATGGAATTACGGTATGTCAATTATAGAGAAGTGGTTTGGTTACCCTTTTATCTTCTAATCACACCGCTAGCAAATGCTTCAAGGGACTGTTTCCAAGTGCCAATTTCACACAAAAAACACATATGACCTAGGATCTTCTGAAAGGAGTCTTCTTAAAATCCTTTGTTTATTATGCAGCCTTTATAAATCATTTGAAGTACAATAGGCCTTACAATGTACCTGAAATGGATGGAAGCTATAAGCTATTGATGCCAAAGTTGGTTTGTTTAAAGTGGGACTTGTGTGGAACACATAATAATGCCATTGCCAATATGGAAAAGCCATACCATCGAGTCGATGTAATGAATGTTATTTTACCTTATCTTTCAAGATATTGCCTAGTAAAATCATTTTCCCAATGAGTGTTGTCTTGGTAACTATCTTTAAGTACTAGTGTTGTCTTGGTAACTTATCTTTGATTACTAGTGTTGTCTTAGTAACTATATATCTTTGATTACTCCTTGACATGGGTACATTATAGTACTCTTTCATTTGAATGACTTTAGTCAGTCATTGGAAAAAGTGCAGCCATTTTTATTTACATTATATACAAAATGTTGTATGGTTACATTAAAAAATATATGGACACTACACAGGAGCTTTACTGTACACAATGTGCGCTAAATTGTAAAAACACTGAAAGCAGTTTCTGTTTTACATGGGGTTTCTGCGTCTATGGACTAACATGGAGGGACAAACGGAAGTTACATGGACAAAATCACAATTGACACTAACGATTCTGATATTGCTTAAATGCAGCCGTTGGCAAAACATCTTATGTGCCAGTTGAATTACATGCAGATCCGAAAGCCACGGAACCTTCAAGTGTTGAATGACGCTGTGCGATGACATTAATAAAGTAAGCCACATTTGGTACAAAGGAGACTCATGTTTCCTGGTGTCCACAAAGCCCTGGCGTCTCCACAGTCCGTCCACCCCCAGGCCCCAGCACAGCCAGCTGGCCCTCCAGTCTGGATCACAAGTCTGCCGTGGTGAGGTAAGTACCACTTTGATCCACAGGGGGGCAGTGTTTAAACACTACACACGGAGGCGTCTCCTTAAAGCGTGCCTCGGTTGGACCGGGTTCGACCAATCCCTCCCTCGATGTCTTTGGGTGAGTCCTGATTGTCAGGAAACTAAAGAGCTGAATCCAGCTTGTATTTGGTACAAGCGTAATGTCACCACCCAGGTATGGCCTGTCAATGAGGCATTCGCCTGCGCGTGGGGGAGGGTGGGCGGCGTACTGGCGGCAGGTCATAGTGTCCAGGGATGTGGCTGTTGACAGGGAGGTCGTAGTGGTTCTGGCTCTCCTGCTCTGGTGCATGACCAAGGGAACTCTGGCGCTCTGGAAGACAGGCAAAGATAAAGACAATGTAATGTTTCTTTTTTTTAAGTCATGTACTGCATTTTTTACACTACACAGCCAGTATCTTGCTTATTTTCTCCATTGCAGTTCTTACAGAACTAGGGAATTATGTATTTGGGAAGGGAGGTGGGTGGGGCTCAACATACAACCAACTGTAACAGGAAGTAATCACAGTAAACATAATTGGACCTCCCTTCCTGCTTGCTAGCTTAAAAGGGTTCACGCTTCGAAGATGTGATTACTTTATGACACTAAGACACAAGGGGTTTTGAACAAGTACATCAATATTTTCACAGAGTTTTAAATGGGAGACTTAACTTGGGCCAGAGTACAATTACATAAGAACATTGCTACATGAGTACAGGCTTTTTCCTGGGGTCCCAAGGGTCATGTATGTGATTCTAGAGGCGTGGTGACATGTTGTACAACACATGCAGTTTCTAGTTGTGTGTGATGATGCTCTTGTTTGTGCACGTGCACAGAAGACGTTGAGTATGTGACCTCATGAGGCCCGCAGAGGATGATGTCAGCAATATCAGGCAGTTAATCATAAAACCATGAAGTCAAGCATAGTCTTGACAGGACAATACCACAATCCAGTCTTCATTGACCTATAAGTGAAATAATTCATGCCAGAACAATACTAATTTTGGAAGACTTAACTCGTGTTTGTTCAGTTGCATTCTCAAAAATTTAACTATTTTTTATAGACTTTTTTTTTTTTTTTTTTTTTTTTTTTGATTTTCTCCCCGTCCCAATTAGTCGTTGTGCCAATTCCCCCCCTCCCCTACCTGGCTGCTGTATGCATGTTCTCCTACGAGTCGGTACAAGGGCGTCCCGAGTCGATCGCATGCTTCCTCCGAGACGTGCGCCGACAGCCAGTGACGTCTTTTCACTTGGCAGCGAGGACTCTCATTGGTGAAGTATAACACGTGGGAGGGCACGCTATCTCCACCAAGTCCTGCCCCGCTTAGCAAGCGCCGAGACCTGACCTGTAGGCGTCGCTGTCCACAATGCCAGATTCCCACCCGCCAGCTTCCCCACCCCCTAATACTGCCAATTGTATTTGTGTGAACGGCCAGCCAAGCTGGTGGCAACGCCGAGAGCTGGGCTCGAACCCAGCATCTCCTGCGTTGGTGACGAGCGCAACCTCCGCTACGCCACCTGACCGCCCCTCCTAAACAATGGTTTTTTAACTCATTGGTGGCCAATAAGCTATAATATAGAATATACAATAGCTCCGCAAAGATCGTGAAATATCGTGAAAATGGTCAAGAAAAGCTGGCGCTAGCCAGTGCAGATGGGGAAAGCTTGTGGCCGTCAAAGAGGACTTAAAAAAATTCAACTGAACTATAGCTTCAACAGTACCAATACTATTCAACAGGCAATTTTACTTCCATACCAGGATTCATTTTTGTTAGAGTAGCAGCAGTCTCTGATATTGATATATTGACCAATGTATTGATAGCTTGCTATGGTGTTCCTCCTTCCAAAGTGACTCCCTGGCTTCCTGTCCTCATCCCTTCCCCTTCATATGACCTTTCTTAATTTCCATGTAAACAGGGCTGTCCATTCACTCAGCCATGCCTTGAGGAAGCCCATCCTTTGCCCACAAGCAAAAGTCCAACTCCTATGTCCGTTTGAAACACATCTGAACACAAATGTATCATTCCCATTCCGTAATGTTCAGAGTCAAACACATGATTTCAATAAGAGTATGGCGTTCCAAAAGACATAAGCTTACTATAAGAGCCGGGTGAAACTAGAATGAACTTACTATAAGAGCCGGGTGAAACTGGAATGAGCTTACTATACGAGTCGGGTGAAACTAGAATGAACTTACTATAAGAGCCGGGTGAAACTGGAATGAGCTTACTATAAGAGCCGGGTGAAACTGGAATGAACTTACTATAAGAGCCGGGTGAAACTGGAATGAACTTACTATAAGAGCCGGGTGAAACTAGAATGAATTTACTATAAGAGCCGGGTGAAACTGGAATGAACTTACTATAAGAGTCGGGTGAAACTGGAATGAACTTACTATAAGAGCCGGGTGAAACTGGAATGAACTTACTATAAGAGCCGGATGAAACTGGAATGAACTTACTATAAGAGCCGGGTGAAACTGGAATGAACTTACTATAAGAGCCGGGTGAAACTAGAATGAATTTACTATAAGAGCCGGGTGAAACTGGAATGAACTTACTATAAGAGTCGGGTGAAACTGGAATGAACTTACTATAAGAGCCGGGTGAAACTGGAATGAACTTACTATAAGAGCCGGATGAAACTGGAATGAACTTACTATAAGAGCCGGGTGAAACTGGAATGAACTTACTATAAGAGCCGGGTGAAACTGGAATGATGCTTCGGTTGGTTCTCAGTTGATCACTACACAAACATCAGCACGACTAAACTATCGCTAATGCTAAATGAATGGCATATGGGGAAGCATAACATGTGAATAATTCTTGCCTAAGTCAATTAAAATCAACTCTGTTTTATACTAAATAAATATGATTTGACCAAAACGTTGAAAGATGTCATTCTTGCCTCTATTCATTTAGCGTTAGTGGTGGCTAAAGTTGTGGGAGGCAAACCATGCATGCCAGTATCATCTGGTTCTTATACCCTTATTACAAGCATTTAAAACATCTGAACATCAAATGAAATGAAACAGGAATGGTCCTTTAACATTACAATGGACCTAAAGGACCTTTAAAAGTTCTCTTCACCTCTGCGTAAAGTGGCAGTGTTGAAGGGCGGAGGGCTGATCTCGGTGTAAGCCCTCTCTCTGGGCATGGCCGACTTCATCTCCACGTAGCTGCACTCTGGTGGGCAGAAGGGCAGGCCAGGCAAGTCTTTGATGGTGGCGTAAGGGTTCTCGCTGTTCAGAGAGCTGCTGCTAGCCGTCGCTGTGTCCTTCAGCTCTGTTGCCAAAAGACGGGACCAGAGGTCAATATACAGTTTGACTACTAGTACTGGACTGCTGGGACAGGACACAATATAGTGGTGGGCCTGAGGGGTTACTATGGTGGTGGTGGTGGGCCTGAGGGGTTACTATGGTGGTGGTGGTGGGCCTGAGGGGTTACTATGGTGGTGGTGGGCCTGAGGGGTTACTATGGTGGTGGTGGTGGTGGTGGGCCTGAGGGGTTACTGTGGTGGTGGTGGTGGGCCTGAGGGGTTACTATGGTGGTGGTGGTGGGCCTGAGGGGTTACTATGGTGGTGGTGGTGGTGGGCCTGAGGGGTTACTATGGTGGTGGTGGTGGGCCTGAGGAGTTACTGTGGTGGTGGTGGTGGGCCTGAGGGGTTACTATGGTGGTGGTGGGCCTGAGGGGTTACTGTGGTGGTGGTGGTGGGCCTGAGGGGTTACTATGGTGGTGGTGGTGGGCCTGAGGGGTTACTGTGGTGGTGGTGGTGGGCCTGAGGGGTTACTATGGTGGTGGTGGTGGGCCTGAGGGGTTACTGTGGTGGTGGTGGTGGGCCTGAGGGGTTACTATGGTGGTGGGCCTGAGGGGTTACTATGGTGGTGGTGGGCCTGAGGGGTTACTATGGTGGTGGTGGTGGTGGGCCTGAGGGGTTACTATGGTGGTGGTGGTGGGCCTGAGGAGTTACTGTGGTGGTGGTGGTGGGCCTGAGGGGTTACTATGGTGGTGGGCCTGAGGGGTTACTATGGTGGTGGTGGGCCTGAGGGGTTACTATGGTGGTGGTGGTGGTGGGCCTGAGGGGTTACTGTGGTGGTGGTGGTGGGCCTGAGGGGTTACTATGGTGGTGGGCCTGAGGGGTTACTATGGTGGTGGTGGGCCTGAGGGGTTACTATGGTGGTGGTGGTGGTGGGCCTGAGGGGTTACTATGGTGGTGGTGGGCCTGAGGGGTTACTGTGGTGGTGGTGGTGGGCCTGAGGGGTTACTGTGGTGGTGGTGGTGGGCCTGAGGGGTTACTATGGTGGTGGTGGTGGGCCTGAGGGGTTACTGTGGTGGTGGTGGTGGGCCTGAGGGGTTACTATGGTGGTGGTGGTGGGCCTGAGGGGTTACTGTGGTGGTGGTGGTGGGCCTGAGGGGTTACTGTGGTGGTGGTGGTGGGCCTGAGGGGTTACTATGGTGGTGGTGGTGGGCCTGAGGGGTTACTGTGGTGGTGGTGGTGGGCCTGAGGGGTTACTATGGTGGTGGTGGTGGGCCTGAGGGGTTACTGTGGTGGTGGTGGTGGGCCTGAGGGGTTACTATGGTGGTGGGCCTGAGGGGTTACTATGGTGGTGGTGGGCCTGAGGGGTTACTATGGTGGTGGGCCTGAGGGGTTACTGTGGTGGTGGTGGGCCTGAGGGGTTACTGTGGTGGTGGTGGGCCTGAGGGGTTACTATGGTGGTGGTGGTGGGCCTGAGGGGTTACTATGGTGGTGGTGGGCCTGAGGGGTTACTATGGTGGTGGTGGTGGGCCTGAGGGGTTACTATGGTGGTGGTGGTGGGCCTGAGGGGTTACTATGGTGGTGGTGGGCCTGAGGGGTTACTATGGTGGTGGTGGGCCTGAGGGGTTACTATGGTGGTGGTGGTGGGCCTGAGGGGTTACTATGGTGGTGGTGGGGGGCCTGAGGGGTTACTATGGTGGTGGTGGGGGGCCTGAGGGGTTACTATGGTGGTGGGCCTGAGGGGTTACTGTGGTGGTGGTGGGCCTGAGGGGTTACTATGGTGGTGGTGGGCCTGAGGGGTTACTATGGTGGTGGTGGGCCTGAGGGGTTACTATGGTGGTGGTGGGCCTGAGGGGTTACTATGGTGGTGGTGGGCCTGAGGGGTTACTATGGTGGTGGTGGTGGGCCTGAGGGGTTACTATGGTGGTGGTGGGGGGCCTGAGGGGTTACTATGGTGGTGGTGGGGGGCCTGAGGGGTTACTATGGTGGTGGGCCTGAGGGGTTACTGTGGTGGTGGGCCTGAGGGGTTACTATGGTGGTGGGCCTGAGGGGTTACTGTGGTGGTGGGCCTGAGGGGTTACTATGGTGGGGGGCCTGAGGGGTTACTATGGTGGTGGTGGGGGGCCTGAGGGGTTACTATGGTGGTGGGCCTGAGGGGTTACTGTGGTGGTGGGCAGTGTTGCGTTGCTCGTATCAACACTGGTTGCACGCACGCTAATGACACCACGTGCATGTTCCCTCGCATAAGGACAGACTAAAGACAGTGCCTAATTGCCTCTACGAATGGAATGTAATACCTGACGACCGGCGCTATTGATATGCAAAGTAGCCAGGTGGGTACTGCGAGTTGGCGCATCAGTCGAGTGCAGCGCATTCCTGTGTGCACACGTGTGCACGTGCTTCTGCTCACAACTTTGGTTGCACGGCGTGCAACTCCGTCCCATGAGCAACGCATCACTGGTGGTGGGCCTGAGGGGTTACTATGGTGGTGGGCCTGAGGGGTTACTATGGTGGTGGGCCTGATGGGGTTATGGTGGTGGGCCTGAGGGGTTATGGTGGTGGGCCTGAGGGGTTAATAGATAGATAGATACTTTATGCATCCCATTGGGAAAATTCAGGTATCCAGTAGCTCAGTGCAGTTGACAGAAAATAATTAAAAAAAAAAAAAGCGATACAAAAAAGGACAAACAATGAAGGTCAGCACTGAAGTTTAAAAGTGGTGGGCCTGAGGGGTTAGATATCTCGTCAAATATACATTTTTTCCCATTGACACCCATGGTTTTTAAATGTATTTTCTTAAAAAAAAAAATATCACAATGCATTAATAATGGTTTGGCTTGGACCCAAGGCCATGAAACGTTTTCTGCATGTGGGAAACAATGTGAGCTGTCAGGTACCATGACAAACCTTTTAATACAATTAAATAAAAAGTTAAAGGGCCACAACATTAATCCTATCATTCTGTTATGAGGAAAACATCTGATAATTGGACATACAACTGAATCAACGTGTTCTGTGTCTCATCTAACCCATGAGAAACTACGCAGAATAGCAGAGGGGAAAGCAGCACAATAAAACTACCTTTGTTATAGTATTTCCCGAGGCTGGCGCTGTAGCTGTAGCTGTAGCTGCGATCGATTCCAAAAGCTCCTGTAAACATTCAAAGACAAAATCCTGTTCATTTTATGGCATACAAATAAAAAGCAGACAGGCTGTCTGTGGAGACATGGAAAACCAGCACCAGGTGATGACATAGTAGTGAGTGAGTGCTGGCAAGCAGTGGACAGTTAAAACAGACAGACCTGGGTCTTTGCTAGACTTATGGCAAGCAGTGGACAGTTAAAACAGAGAGACCTGGGTCTTTGCTAGACTTATGGCAAGCAGTGGACAGTTAAAACAGAGAGACCTGGTCTGGGTGGACAGTTAAAACAGAGAGACCTGGGTCTGGGTGGACAGTTAAAATAGACAGACCTGTTCTGGGTGAACTGTTCAAATAGACAGACCTGGTCTGGGTGAACTGTTCAATTAGACAGACCTGGTCTGGGTGAACTGTTAAAACAGAGAGACCTGGTCTGGGTGAACTGTTCAAATAGACAGACCTGGGTCTTTGCGAGCCTCGTGGTGTTTCCAGCTTGCAGGGAGAGTGGCGTTGCTCTCAACCCCAAACAGCCCCCGCCTCTCCCTCTCCATGTTCTTAACACTGCAGAACAGCTGGTTATTGGTATTCTGTTTAACAGACATAAACAAACCAGTCGGAATTAATCAGTGCATGGAAGGGAAAAAACAAACCTATCAATGGCAATGGCATGTTATTGGAGATGATTTTGAAGGAGGAATAGAGCACTCAGTTTAAGAATTTCTAGTTATTCTTATGGTCTAGGACAGTCCAAACTATATATTTTTGGAACATGGAACAATTCTCTTCCAAAGAGTGAATACTCAAGACCGTGTTATCATCAATCTGATGGAGGGAGCTGTGGAGTAAGACACTTACGACACAGATTAGGATGAAGAAATCACCTATTCTGCACTGAATAAGCAAAGAAGATACAAATGACTCAGTCCTTTCAGCATCTCAATAGTACTCCCTCATCGCCGTATTATTACAGTTACCTATTTAATTATCTTATTTTGTCTGTTTATTTATTACAGTGACAGTCGCTGCCAAGTAAGTATTCAGCTAACCTGAATGTGAAGCCAGATTTAAATTGTGGAGCTGAGCCAGGTGAAACTGGAATGAGCTTACTATAAGAGCCAGGTGAAACTGGAATGAGCTTACTATAAGAGCCGGTTGAAACTGGAATGAGCTTACTATAAGAGCCAGGTGAAACTGGAATGAGCTTACAATAAGAGCCGGTTGAAACTGGAATGAGCTTACTATAAGAGCCAGGTGAAACTGGAATGAGCTTACAATAAGAGCCGGTTGAAACTGGAATGAGCTTACTATAAGAGCCGGTTGAAACTGGAATGAGCTTACTATAAGAGCCGGTTGAAACTGGAATGAGCTTACTATAAGAGCCAGTTGAAACTGGAATGAGCTTACTATAAGAGCCGGTTGAAACTGGAATGAGCTTACTATAAGAGCCGGGTGAAACTGGAATGAGCTTACTATAAGAGCCGGGTGAAACTGGAATGATCTTAATATAAGAGCTGGTTGAAACTGGAATGAACTTCATACTGAAACAGATACTGACTGGACTGTCCCAGACCATGAGGCATAACATAGATCTTAAATTGTTATTATTCCTCCTATTCCCCCACTTGCCTTGATGGTGCGGTCATGGTTGTTGGGGAGGTGTGGCAGAGGAGGTCTGTTCTGAGACAGGGTGTGGTAGCTGGGGTTGGAGTAGTAGTGGTGGTAACTGTGAGGTACCTCTGAAAACCAAGCAGATACACTATATGAAATAACAATGCATTCATAAAATTCACAAATGTCATCCCTACTAACACAATTGGCAGTGTTAGCAGGTGGGAAGCCGGTGGGGGATGTGTTGTGGTCGTTTCAAACAGCGACTCCTTCTGGTCAGTCGGGGCGCCTGTTCAGCAGGGAGGGGATCTGGGGGAAATAGCGTGAACCTCAGCACGCGCTATCCCCCAGTGAAACTCCTCGCTGTCCGGTGAAAAGAAGCGGCTGGCGATGTATCGGATGAGGCATGTGATAGTCTACTCCAGTGGTCCTCAACCTGTGGTACTTGGTGGTACTGCTGGTGGTACTTGAAAAGATTTATAAAAAAAAAATTAAATAAATTTCTTTTTGTGCAGTCAGGCCACTGAACTTAGAAGCAGGCCAGGCCAGTGTTTCTAGTTGCGGTGGCGCGATAGTTAGATAACCTATGTGGGGAACAACCAGGAGATCACTGTGACAGAGTATTGCAGTCTAAACAGTCATAAATCTTTTATTCAACTTCAGCCCTGATCATAACCATTTTTATTTTTAGATTTTTTGTAATGTCAGATAAAAAATGAAATACTCTACTACTATTCTGAAAAGAGTTGTTGTTAAATCTGACATTACAAAAAAAAATCCATCAAAATATGTGTTGTTGCTAATCATTGACACATGCCTAGCCTGTAATAACCCCCCCCCCAAAAAGAATTACTTTGCATTTGATATATTGAAAATATTTTACTTTTTGTGTGTTTTTTTAACAATATGCCATCACACAAACTGGCATTTAAAGGGTTACAATTAAAACATTTATTGAATATGTGTTTTTTTTTATATAATTTGTGATGCCCATCACAAACACTGGCATTTAAAGGGTACTGTACATTTAAAAAAAAATCCTGCACCAGAATGCAGGAAATTAAGTCTTTGTAACAAAATAATTCCTAGTGGCCTGACTGGGGCTATATTTCACACTATATTTCCCAGCCTGAATTATGTCCCCTGTGTGTGTGTGTGTGTGTGTGTGTGTGTGTGTGTGTGTGTGTGTGTGTGTGTGTGTGTGTGTGTGTGTGTGTGTGTGTGTGTGTGTGTGTGTGTGTGTGTGTGTGTGTGTGTGTGTGTGTGTGTGTGTGTGTGTGTGTGTGTGTGTGTGTGTGTGTGTGTGTGTGTGTGTGTGTGTGTGTGTGTGTGTGTGTGTGTGTGTGTGTGTGTGTGTGTGTGTGTGTGAGAGAGAGAATGAAGTACATTTGCTGAAATACAGTTGTTCTTCATTTTCTCACTTGCTATGTGAGAATGTTAGTTATTATGTTCTCAATGCCCCTTGCATTGTATGAGTTGTGTGGAAGAGTTTGCTAGTTCTAGTGCTACCCCTTTGTACATTGTGGCTGTGTCTGACAAAAGTTAACAATAAATAATGCTATTAGGAATACATTTGCCTCCTGCGTGAACTGTGCATAGCTGAATAGACTGTATTTTAACGTCGGTCATATGGTGGTACTTGGAGAGCCAGCTACGTTTTCAGGTGGTACTTGGTGTAAAAAGGTTGAGAACCACTGGTCTACTCTACACCCTCCCCAGGCCGACAGTGGGGCAATGCGCGCAACAACCAGGAAGGGAATTGGCATAACGACTACATTTCTGTAAAAATACAGAAAGCCCCCGCAAAAATTCACAAATGTATTTATTTTGCCCCAAAAGAATACCAGGCATTTTGGTTATATTTTGTACTTCTTACAGCCCCTTAGTTTCAATGGGGGGTGTTCAGTTCAGACAGGAATATATCCACATCAAGGAGCAATTCCTTTTGCTGTTAACTTTCACTCTCGACAGGTTATTGGCTGCATTTGAATAATGCCGCAACCAGTGACATCACTGGAGTAACATTCCTTCACCTGCAATACCCACAGGAGAGACAGGGGGCGCACCTCATTCTCCCTTACTTTTAGAGCAGCAGTATCTCACAGATGAATCAGGTATGAAACTTGAAATTCTGTGCACATCCATTTTCACCATAACTGTTGACTGGCAAATGATCTGCATCCCCTTAACAATTGTATGTATTGAGCTGTACTGTACTGTACCCATTCTGCAATCTGTTAATAAAGTTTTCAATCAATCAATCAATCAATGAATAAGAGCATTCGCACTGTTTTTATTTCAGCTGGACTTTAATTCCAGAACAAAACATACTTCCTGGGGATACAATGTCATGGTCCAACAGCAGCAATACTGTAATGTCTTGTGCGTCCTCACCTGGTGCAGTGTACTCCGAGTTGGCGGTGCGGGTGGTGGAGAAGGAGACGGCGGGCGTGTTGCTCTGCTTCTCTTTCTGCTTGCGGCGGTAGAGCAGCAGGAGCGCCAGCAGCAAGACCACCAGGATCACCAGCACCACGATGCCCGCGATGGCCCCCCATGACTCCCTCTCGCTGGGGGGTAGGGGCACCATCACACTCCCCGACACGTCCGGAGTGTCTGTCCAACAGGACAAAGTACACACCATTGTCAGTGAGTGGCATTGGATGGATGGATATTGGATAGAGAGAAAGATACAGTAAAAAAACTAGATAGATAGATAGATAGATAGATAGATAGATAGATAGATAGATAGATAGATAGATAGATAAAGTATTAACACATTTGCAGTCTTGTGCTTGCCGCCGGGGAACACAACAATATGTTGCATAACTTCTGTGATGCAACTGCCCATACCTTGTTTGCAGTCCTCCCCATCTTCATTGTCACACACACAGTCCCCTGTATGACGGTCACAGTGGGAGTTAGGGGGACAGGAGCAGGTCTGGGAACAGTGAGGACCAAACCTGCCAGGGCTACATGCTGTGGAACACAATAAACAAACATACAGTTGAGGATCGGGTAGTCAAGACTGATAATAACTGACCTTGGGCGCAGGTTGTGTGAATTCAAATGTAACATAGTCAAAATAGAGACAAAATAGCTATAATAAGGATTGATAACCACTTCTGTGAATGTTGTGACTTACGTATGGAGCAGTCGGCTGCGGTCCAGCCGGGGAGACATTCACAGTGGCCATCCCGGCGGTCGCAGGTGGAGTTGTTAGCACAGTTTAGGCAAACCTCAGAACACTGCCTGCCATAGTAGCCGGCTGGACAAACTGGAAGTCACAACGATTCAACGGTTAACCCTTTCACTACCACACTACAGAAGGATAACCTTTCACTACCACACTACAGAAGGATAACCTTTCACTACCACACTACAGAAGGTTAACCCTTTCACTGTAGTATGGTTAACCGTCTGTAGTGCGATAGTGAAAGGGTTAAAACAGATCTAACGGGAGCTCGACCGGCAATTTGCATGTCATGTAGTAGCCATTAAAGGTGCAATCTGTAATCCAAATGTAAACAAATGGGTCAGCCCACCACTGAGAGCCAAACCCTGGGTCAGAGTGATTTCTTGCATTTTCACTCACGTTGACTGAGTGAGCTCTCGATACATGATTCTAGGTGCCTGAGTTTTTAATGCTTTTTAATGGTGTTAATGGCACATTTACATATAGACATTGACCGAAAATCACTATCAGTACCACTACCTACACTATCAAACACTAATCAGTAGTTTGAGTTGTGAGGAGTTAATTTTCCTTCTACAAGTTATACTCTACTCTGCATATAGAATCTATCTGCATACAGACAAGAAAGAGAGAGAGAGATATAATATATAAATATAAGAGAATAAAAGGTGCTGTAGATAATAAAGATAGATAAAAAAATATCTGCAATAAAAATAAAGATAAGGGTGAGATATATGTATATTGAACTGATAATAATCAATAATAATAATAATAATAATAATAATAATAATAATAATAATAATAATAATAATAATAATAATAATAATAATAATAATAATAATAATAATAACACAATGCACAGGCCCCCTGGTATAATATACAGATGATATCTTAAGTCAACCCCATGTAATCAGCTGTCAGGAAAGCAGACTTCATTACTGCATATGCCCAGTCAAAACCTCCAGCTTCTAGCTCTAACAGACCTGGATCACACTAGCTAATTCAACAACACCGGCAGCCTTATCTACTCACTATAACATCTCTCACACACCACAACCCTCCAGACGTGGGGGAGGCACCGGTCTTCTGACCTCTCCCTCATGGTCGACAAACGCAATATCACTTCCAACTCTGTCACTCTCCTCTCTCGAATATCATGCAGTATCTGTCTCTAATCCATTCAAACTCACCATTGTTACTCTCTATCGCCCCCCAGGTCCGCTCAATCATTTCCCAGATGAGCTGGACATGCTTCTCAGCTCTTTACCCGAAGACGGCACCCCCCTCCTTCTAATGGGCGATTTCAACCTGCCTGACTCATCTCAGTCAGACACAGCGGTCTTCCTCCTACAATCCTTTGACCTGACTCCCACTGTCATGCCTCCCACTCACAAAGCAGGCAACTCCTTGGATCTCATATTCTCCCGTAACTCCAGCATCATTAACACCACGGTAACTCCCCTGCATGTGTCTGACCATATCCTTCTCACTAACTCTCATGCTTAACCCCAAACCATCCACTCCAACTCAAACCGTCTCAGTCAGACGCAACCTGCGCTCCTATCCCCCTCCACCCTCTCCTCTGACATACTATCCGCTCTACCTCTACACCTTCTCTGCTCTCCCCCCAGAGACGGCACCCTTCTTTCAGCCATCTCAACCTCCTTCGACAAGCTCTGTCCCCTCGCTGAGAAACCTGCCCGCCGTTCCCAACCCAGTCCATGGCTGACGGACGTAGTGAGAGAAGAAAGACAGATCCTGAGAGTGGCAGAGAGAAAGTATAGAAAGTCACGCCTCACTGCTGACATCACCACATATCACAACCTCTTGTTAGCCTTCTCCAAAACCATTACTACTGTCAAAGCTTCTTTCTTTCACCATAGGATTGAGGCCTCTGCCAAGAACCTTTGCAAACTGCATGCTACCATATCCTCCCTCCTCACTCCCCCCCACCCCCTCCCCCCTCATCTCTCTCTGCCGAAGACTTTGCAATCTTCTTTGAAGAAAAAGTGGAGAACATCCGCACCTCCTTCTCTCAACCCCCACCCATTCCAAATACTGAATCGAGAACCTCATCCTTCATTCTGTCATCTTTCTCTCCCATTACAGACGCTGAGACCCTGACACTGGTAACGTCGAACCGTCCCACTACATGCCAGCTAGACCAATTACCCTCCCCACTCCTCCAGACCATAGCACCAGACATCCTCCCATTCCTAACTGCAACCATCAACTCCTCCCTCAACTCGGGGGTAGTCCCCACCTCCCTAAAACAAGCAACCATGAAAACCACCGTCATAGATAACTTATCGTCCGGTCTCTCTTCTCTCATTCCTGTCTAAAACACTTGAACATGCTGTATCCAAACAACTTACTGATTATCTCTTACAGAATGACCTCCTAGACCCTAATCAGTCAGGCTTCAGGACTGGTCACTCCACAGAGATGGCCCTCATTGTGGTCACAGAGGCACTTCACTTAGCAAAAGCGAAAGGCTTTTCCTCCGTCCTGATTCTCCTAGACCTGTCTGCAGCCTTCGACACAGTCAACCATCAGATCCTCCTCGCGTCCCTCACAGGAATGGGAGTGGCTGGCTCTGCACTGACATGGCTGACATCATACCTCAAGGATCGCTCCTACCAAGTGTCATGGAGAGGGACCCTGTCGGCCCCCCCCCGCCGCATGCGGATGGGTGTCCTCCAGGGCTCGGTCCTTGGACCCCTTCTCTTCTCCCTCTACACTAAATCTCTGGGTAACATTATCACGTCTCATGCCTTCTCGTATCATTGCTATGCCGATGATACTCAACTCTTCCTCTCCTTTCCTCACTCGGATAGCCACGTCTCTGAGCGGATCTTGCCCTGTCTGTCCGACATCTCCACCTGGATGACGACCAACCACCTCAAACTGAACCTAAGCAAAACCGAATTGCTTCACCTGCCGGCCAAATCCTCCCCCCTGATCGACCTTTCCATCACAGTCGAGAATGCAGCTGTGACCGCGTCCCCGACCGCCAAGAACCTTGGTGTTGTCCTCGACGACCAGTTGAACTTCTCCGCTCACATCACAGTGACAACCAGAACCTGCAGATTCCTCCTGAGCAACGTCAGAAGGATCCGCCCCTTCCTGACAAAAGAAGCCACCCAACTCCTCGTCCAATCAACAGTCATCTCCCGCCTCGACTACTGCAATGCACTGCAAACCACCAAGCCTCTTCAACTCATTCAGAAAGCAGCGGCCCGCCTAATCTCAAACCTACCGAAGTCAGCCCATGTCACCCCACTTCTTAGGTACCTGCACTGGCTCCCCATTGCCGCACGAATCCGCTTCAAGGCCCTCGACCGGGCATACCGTGCGGCAAAGGGAACCACTCCCGCCTACCTCCGGTCAATGGTCTCTAACTACACACCCTCAAGACCCCTACGCTCTGCATCTTTTGGCCGCCTCAGACCCACTCCTATCCGAGCTCCGGGAGGGTCATCAAGGAGAAGCCACCTATTCTCAGTCCTTGCCCCACAATGGTGGAACGAAATTCCCACCACAGTTAGGACAGCCGAATCCCGTCCAATCTTTCGCCGTCGACTAAAGACACACTTCTTCAATAAATTTTTTTTTGTCTAACCCTAACTAACCTTACTGTCTTTACTTGTCCTAATATACTAACCTACACTGTAGCACTCAACACTTTGATGAACATTGTTACTCAGCTGATAAGAGTTGTGCCCTTCCCGATGACTTGTCGTACAGAACTTGTAAGTCGCTTTGGATAAAAGTGTCAGCTAAATGACAAAATATAAATGTAAATGTAACCTCCTGGTATAAATAAACATATTAAGCGGATTATCAATAAATATTAATGTGCGTATACAAGGAAGATCCAAGGTGATAATAAATTAATGAGTGATGTGTGAGTCCTTGTGCAAGGTGCACCAGAGTCTGTGTGGGAAGGGTTCAGTAGTTAAGAGTCAAACAGTTCTAATAGTTCTTAAGTTCAAAAATCTATGTGCATACAGCCAAGATTTATATCAAATAAAATACAGATTGGAGTAGAGAAGAGAGAGAGAGAGAGAGAGAGAGAGACACACACACACACACACACACACACACACACACACACACACACACACACACACACACACACACACACACACACACACACACACACACACGGAGAGAGACTGAGCTACTCCTGGACTTAGAAGTGAAAATGCCACATGCATGACAAACACAGGTATACCCCAGGGTGTGATCTGATTGCATCTGACTGGTGCAGCATTTTGATTGGCCTAATACTCACTGTTCTGACAGGTGACTCCCCAGTAACCGGGACGACACACGCAGGCCCCAGTGTCTGGCAGACACATGTCACTGTTGGGGCAGCGCTTGAAACAGGTCTGATTACAGTGGCGCCCCCAGCGGCCCTCTGGGCACGGCTCGCCACAGTGGCCACCTGGGAAAGACATATGAAGTTATTAATTCACTTCCCCAGCCCAGATATTTTGGATCGAACCAGCGACCTTCCGGTCACAAACCCGCTTCTCTAACCATTAGGCCACCCGCTGCCCCAAAATGAAGAATGAAGGTTAGAGAGAGGAGAGTTAATAAAGAGGGACGACACCACGAAACAACATCTAATTCAGTAGCGCCTTGGGGCCAACGTGTCAGTGTTGGTGAGTGGAAATGGCAGCGCTGTCCAGATATAAGTCAAGGAAGCCGTAGGTGTTGATAACATCATTTTCACATATTGAATCGTTGAAATCCAGAATTTGGAATCGGCGAATAGCGTAGCTATTTCCAATTCATCATACTGACATCATATGTTCACATGAGGGAGTGGCTACACTGACCCATCACAAAACCAAGAGAACATAGATGAAAGGGATTGCAGTCTATTAATAGTAGGGGTGGGACGATACATCGATCCAGATCGATACATCGATGTAATTATCAACAATCGAATCGGATCGATGCGATGTAATAAGATCGATTCATATCGATACTCTTATTTTGAAAATCCTGTGGCGAGTCTCATATCCGCCCAAGAACAACAGCAGTAGCTCCGTGTGTGTAGATGTTACAGCATAGCATTCTCCCTTTCTGTGTGTGTGTGTGTGCGCGCGTCTTTGGAAAGACCAGATGAGGTCAGAGGAGTTTGATGTTTAAATGTTATTTAAACATAAACAATATAATACATAATAAATGTAGGCCTATACATGATCATGCAACATCAACAAATTGTTGTAGGAACGGTTTGGGAGAGGGAGGTTGTGAGTTTTGAGTTCCAAAAAATGTAGCTTAAAGTTTAAAGCTCAATATATAAAAACGTGGCACTTTACAGTGAACAGGAGGTCTATTTGTATTAAAAACAATAGATTGATTTTCCTTTAAATGTCTGGAAGAGCTCAAAAATACAAATGTCAAATGATATTTTCATTACCTTTTTTTTGTTGATCTAAATGTTACTGATTGTGTTAAATGGGCATATGATATCATCTCATATCGATCGCAGGCACCTGAATATAATCGTATCGTATTGTATCGTGAGAAACTTTGTGATATCGGCAAATATCGTATCGTTGTCCAAAGAATCGATATCGTATCGTATCATGATGAAACTGGTGATTCCCACCCCTAATTAATAGTCAGTCAAGCGTCAAGAGTTTTATTTGTCACGGCATACAAGCATACAGTGAAATGCGGGTGGTCATGCCCGCAGTGATTGTGCAATAATACAAGTAATAAGAATAAGATATAACAGGTATAATGTACATAAAGTTTACAAAGAGCATGGTAAAAGGCATGCTAAGGTCCTGCGATAGTGCAATACAATGTTAGCTACGGATGAGGCACTGGGTCTTATGTACACTACTATACAATACTATACTATACAATCTACAGTTATATTATATATCCTTATGCTATCTTGCTATATCCATCTATATACTATACAAGAACCACTCCCGTTCTTTTTTTTTTAAAG
This sequence comes from Notolepis coatsorum, assembly GCF_963971535.1. NCBI lineage: Eukaryota > Metazoa > Chordata > Actinopteri > Aulopiformes > Paralepididae > Notolepis > Notolepis coatsorum. Next base: position 39,045,413 of record NC_140183.1, on the reverse strand, counting down.
TGACCTTTTCATTGTGTAAAGTGACCGTTGAGTGTGAGCGTGTGCAGCATGTGTGTGTGTGTGTGTGTGTGTTCGTGCTAAAGTGACTGTTAGTGTGTGAGCGTATACAGTTTGTGTGTGTGCTCATGTGTGCTTGTGTGTGGAGAGTTCAGGGTTCAAGACTCTGATGGCCTGGGGGAAGAAGCTGAGCCGAAGTCTCTCTGTCCTAGTTACTGGTGTACGCAGGCGTTTGCCTGACCGCAGCAGCTTGAACAGGCTGTTGTTGGGGTGGTGAGGGTCTTTCATTATTCTGCAGGCTCTGGATTTGCACCTCTTGTTATATAAGACCTGCAGGGGTGGTAGTGCAATACCCATAGTACGCTCAGCTGAGCGCATCACTCTCTGTAGGGCCTTCTTGTCCTGTGCCTTGCTGTTTCCATACCAGGCAGTGATGTTTCCAGTCAAGATGCTCTCTACAGCTCCGGAGTAGAAGGACTGGAGTATCTTCCCCGATACTCTGAACTTCCTTAACTGTCTCAGATGGTAGAGGCGCTGCTTCGCCTTCTTTATGACTGAGTCTATGTGTGTTGTCCATGTCAGGTCCTCTGAGATGTGTACCCCCAGGTACTTAAAGCTGCTCACCCTGTCGAGGGTAGCCCCGTTTATCCACAGTGGTGTGTGTGTCCCCTGCTGTGTTCTCCTAAAATCCACGATCAACTCCTTGGTTTTACCAATGTTCAGGAGTAGGCTGTTGTCCTGACACCAGCGTGCCAGTACATCAACCTCCTCCCGGTAGGCCTTCTCGTCGTTGTCAGAGATCAGCCCCACCACCACTGTGTCGTCCGCAAACTTCACTATGGAGTTGGAGCTGAACTTGGCCACACAGTCATGTGTGTAGAGTGAATACAGCAGGGGGCTCAGAACACAGCCCTGGGGGGACCCGATACTCAGGGTGATGGTGTTGGAGGTCTGACCCCCCACCCTGACCACCTGAGGCCTTTCACTCAGAAAGTCCAGTATCCAGGCGCTCAGAACGGAGCTCAGACCCAGCTCAATCAGCTTGTCCACCAGTCTGGTGGGGACTATGGTGTTGAACGCTGAGCTATAGTCAATGAACAACAGTCTCACATAGCCCCCCTTCTGGCTGTCTAGGTGAGAGAGGGTGTTGTGTAGTACCTGAGAGACCGCATCGTCAGTGGACCTGTTTGACCTGTATGCAAATTGCAAAAGGTCCATATCACTGGGGAGGGAGGCACAAATGTAATCCTTAACCAGCCTCTCAAAACATTTCATGACCACAGAGGTGAGTGCCACCGGTCTGTAGTCATTAAGACCTGCTGGGGAGGATTTTTTTGGTACCGGGATTGTAGTGGACACCTTGAAGCAGGCAGGGACCACGGACTGAGCCAGGGATAGATTGAATATGGTGGTGAACACTGGGGCTAGCTGGTTAGCACAGGACTTAAGTATCCGTCCTGTTGCTTTTCTGGTGTTCACCCGCATAAATGCTCTTCTCACACTGTGTTCCATCAATGAGAGAATGCCCCCCCCCCGTGGATGCCCCCCCCCCCCTCCATGACGGCCGGTGCGTCAGTGACGTCGTTAGCCGGTGAGCTAGCGTCGCCACTATTTGCACCGAACCGTGCGTAAAAGGAGTTGAGTTGATCCGCGAGAGAGGCGTCGGCACTCCCGATTGAGGGGGCGCTGACTTTGTAGTCAGTTATCGCCCGTAGTCCTCGCCATAAACCTCTTGTCGTTCTGGGCCATTTGTGCCTCCATCTTGCCAGCGTATGTCCTCTTAGCAAGCTTTACGGCCTTGCGCAGAGTATAGACTGTAGCCTTATACTCATCCATATTTCCTGACGCTCTGCCCAGGTTATAAGTAGTGGTGCAAGCATTCAGGGCCACTCGGATAGTATTGTCGACCCACGGTTTCTGGTTCGGGAAGACTCTAACCATCTTCGTGGGTACAATGCTACCGGCTAGTGTTGTTATGAAACTGACAACAACATCAGCAAACTCAGTGACGTCACTGGAGCTCGCCTGAAGCATCCCCCAGTCGACGTAATCGAGTGCGTCCTGTAGCGTGGCCTCTGATTGGTCGGACCACTTCTTTACCTCATGTGACATGACAGCGTCACGTGATCTCTGCCGGTAGGCAGGGATAAGCAAGATGGCGTTGTGATCCAATGTGCTTGTTGAACCAGCTAATGGAGGGGCTGGTACTGCCTTGTAACCGGTTCTAAATGGGGTGTAACAATGATAAAGCGTATTTCCTCCCCTGGTGGTGCAAGCGATGTGCTGAAAGAAGTTTGGCATCACCTTCTTCAGATTCGCCTGGTTGAAGTCGCCGGCTATGATCATGGCTGCGTCTGGGTGCTTGATCTGTTGCTTGATTAAATGTCCCTGTAGATCCGCCAGGGCCCTGGCGGTATCTGCTTGTGGTGGAATGTACACCGCTGTCATGATAATGGCGGTGAATTCTCGGGGGAGGTAAAACGGGCGACATTGAATGGACAGATGTTCCAGGTCCGGCAAGCAAAAGTATATGGAAAGTATCTTTATCTCCTTGGGGTTGACCCAGTTGTTGTTGGTCAGGAGACAGACCCCCCCCCGCCAACGCTCTTACCGGATTCTTTTGTACGGTCCACTCGGAAGACGGAGAAGGAATCCGACGGAGAGATGATGTGATCTGGAGTTGTTGCCTTCAGCCATGTCTCCGTGAAACACATAATGTTGCAATCTCTCACGTCTCAATCGAAGCAGACCCTCGCACGGAGATCGTCCATCTTATTCTCCAGCGAACGGACGTTTGCCAGCAGAATTTAGGGGATCGCCGGCCGGTAAGGAGAACTTTTCAGTCTCTTCCTAATTCCACTTCTGCATCCTCTATCTTTCCGTTTGATCGCACCGCCATTGTCTCTGTTGTTGTTGTCGTCTCGTCGAATCTCCGGTGGCCAGTTTTGGCAAACAAATTTGTTAAACCCGTCTTTCAGGCCGGAGTTTAAGTTCATCAGTGACTGGCGATCGTATTTCGTCCATGCCAGCATAGTTTCTATAAAAAAAGTACTAAAAATAAACACAATAACATAAAGTACGCACAATCGTTGCGGAGCTGACCAGACGGCGACTAGCCTTGACCGCGCCATCATCTTAATAATAATAAATGTGATTTATATAGCGCTTTTCTATACTGCCTTCTCCAAGAAGGCAGTGGAGAAGAGATGGACGGGGGGTTAAGAGAAGGCAGTGGAGAAGAGATGGACGGGGGGTTAAGAGAAGGCAGTGGAGAAGAGATGGACGGGGGGTTAAGAGAAGGCAGTGGAGAAGAGATGGATGGGTGTTAAGAGAAGGCAGTGGAGAAGAGATGGATGGGGGGTTAAGAGAAGGCAGTGGAAAAGAGATGGATGGGGGGTTAAGAGAAGGCAGTGGAGAAGAGATGGATGGGGGGTTAAGAGAAGGCAGTGGAGAAGAGATGGATGGGGGGTTAAGAGAAGACAGTGGAGAAGAGATGGATGGGGGGTTAAGAGAAGGCAGTGGAGAAGAGATGGATGGGGGGTTAAGAGAAGGCAGTGGAGAAGAGATGGATGGGGGGTTAAGAAAAGGCAGTGGAGAAGAGATGGATGGGGGTTAAGAGAAGACAGTGGAGAAGAGATGGATGGGGGGTTAAGAGAAGGCAGTGGAGAAGAGATGGATGGGGGTTAAGAGAAGGCAGTGGAGAAGAGATGGATGGGGGTTAAGTCAAGTCAAGTCAAGAGTTTTAATTGTCACGGCATACAAGTATACAATGAAATGCGGGTGGTCTTGCCCGCGACGATGTGCAATACAGTGGTACAACATATAATAGAATCCAATAAAAAAACAGTGGTACAACATATAATAGAATCCAATAAAAAAAAAAACATTGTGCAATAAACAGGTAACAGGTAACATGGTGTGACATCTCGGTATCTGTACATAGTATTTACAGAGCATATAGGACATGCTAGGTAGCTTTAGTAGTGCAATACACTGTTCCTGTTGTTATACTAATTTAAAGTGGCCTTTCCTCTTGGCCATAAGTGTGCGTGTGTGCGGAGTGAGACAGTGAGACAGTGGAGAAGAGATGGACAGGGTTAAGAGAAGGCAGTGGAGAAGAGATGGACGGGGGTTAAGAGAAGGCAGTGGAGAAGAGATGGACGGGGGTTAAGAGAAGACAGTGGAGAAGAGATGGACGGGGGTTAAGAGAAGGCAGTGGAGAAGAGATGGACGGGGGTTAAGAGAAGACAGTGGAGAAGAGATGGACAGGGTTAAGAGAAGACAGTGGAGAGAGTTCCAGAGCCTGGGAGTTGACTCTGTCCCCAAAACTGCGAAAGTTGGACTTGGGGGTGGAGAGAAGGCTGAGGTGGATCTGAGGGACAGAGGGTTGGTAGGGGGAGAGGAGGTCAGTGAGATATGAGGGGCCAGTTGGCGAAGGGCTTTGTAGGGGAAGATCAGGAGGTTAGTTATGTATATTGGTTTATTTTTTAAATTAGAACCTAGCTAACGAACACCGGCTGCAAGAACTAAAATATGCAATAAAAATAAAGATAAGGGCGAGACATATAATAATAATAATAATCAATAATAACACAATGTGCATATGTACAACCCCCCCTGGTATAATATACAGATGATATCTTAAGTCAACCCCATGTACAAATATATATAGCTAACCTAAGTCTACTTTGTACTATGTGCAACTCCATACTGAGTCCTAGTCTACCCTGGTATAAATAAACATATTACCGTAAGTGGATTATCAATAAATATGAATGTGTGTATACAAGTAAGATCCATGGTGCTAATAAATGAATGAGTGATGTGTGAGTCCTTGTGCAAGGAGTCTGTGGGGTTCAGACGTTAAGAGTCAAACAGTTCAGTAACTAAGACAGTAAGACATGAACAGGGAGAGAGAGAGAAACACAGAGAGAGAGAGATAGATAGATAGATAGATAGATAGATAGATAGATAGATAGATAGATAGATAGATAGATAGATAGATAGATAGATAGAGGGAGAGAGGTTCAAATCTGTAGCTCATGCAGCACTATTGGACCAGACTTATCTCTGGTTCCAAAGTCAAGCTGGCAGGGGCTCAGGGAGGACGTCCACACTTACCCCACCACCCTGGCAGACACTGGCACTCCCCGCTGGCACCCTGGCACCCGTCAGCATTCACACAATCACACCTCTTGAGGCAGCCTGGCCCGAACGTGCCCATCTGCACATGGGAACGCATGCCAAATGGCCAAAGCATTTGTCATGGGAATCTCTCCACCATTTGGTCAACAGTAACACAGTCAGAGTCAAACAAAATACGACTTTGGCAGTGTATCACCATATATATAATATATATATAAATATATATTCAGCATGGTTGGTTGACATGGCAAAGATGAGTGGGGATACACGTGCCTAGGCAAACACAGAGTGTGGTAAAGGATGAAACGTTGGACAACACTAGTGATTCACACTGTACTGTGTCAGAATATGCCAGGTACATGCACCACCGTGGATACAGCACATCTGTTGCTGTTATCAAAGATGTGGCTTTTTTATTTCATTTAAAAGAACGTGCCAACATTATGGGAAATGTGCTTGCCGTCTTCTCCAGACAACAAGATAGATACCAATTTCCTCTCTGCTTTCAGTAGAAAGCTATCCGGCTACAAGCTAGCCTAGCTTAGGACAAATGAACGGTAGCGGATACTAGCCTAGCTTAAAACTCTGTGCGAGGTGTTTTTGGCTAGGCTAGTGGTCTGCATCCGCTTCCATAAATTTGTGCTAAGCTAGGCTAGCTTTCTACTGAACGCACAGAGGAAATTGGTATCATTCTTCTTGTCCGACTCTGAAGAAGACAGTAAGCACAGTTCCAATAATGTTGCCGTGTTCATTTTAACTTAACCTAAGATAAAGGGTAAAGGTGAATGTAGTGTCCCCCTACTCTTATGTACATAAGATACATCATGTTTATCTATGCCGTATTAATATGATCAAACTTTCAGCATTTGACTGACTAGAACGGCACTGGAGAGAGATGCTACAACTGCGATGCAGCACACATGAACCCATGACGCCACCCTCCAGGAGAAGACCACGTAGACTGAAGACACTCATTATGCATATTGTGTTGTCCGAGTAGACCTCACGTCAACCTCAAATCTCTACCTGGCGTCCCTCAGTTAGAAATCGTATATACATTGATGGCAAAAAAAGGAAATTTACCTTGACCGATTTAAAAAAGATTCAAAGGACCTTGGCTGACTGTTATCCACCAAGATCAAGCCAAATCAGATAACAAATGTGTGAGTCATCGCGGTTACGGTCAGGCAGACACACACACACACACACCCGACAGACACAAGCGATTACAATACCCCTTTTCAGGGTGTAAATGTTGGCACTCACCAGGCATGGCTGGTCACACAGCGGCCCCTGCCAGCCTGCAGTGCAGGTGCAGGATCCATCTGCAGGGTTACATTTTGCCCCGTTGGCACACTGGCACGTGGCGTTGCAGCCTGGGCCCCAGGTGCCCTCCAAGCAGGGCAGAGAGCAGGCACGCCCTCGCCAGCCTGAGGGGGACACACAAGGAAGGCAGACACGTTGGCTATTTTGTAAGGAAAGGGTTGCCAAACTGTTGTCATTACTAAATATGCACTTCTGCTTTATCTGCTTTAGATAATTATTGGATGTGCAAACACACTTTATATTTTTCCCGGACATGGTAACAGATAAACCAATAAAACAAGTCTGAAAATAATTGTAATTGCTCTTCTTGTTTATTCATCAAGCTTTTAGCTGATACGAGGCTGTGTGTTGATGGTCTCTACCTGAACCTTAACATCTTTACAGAAGCAGGTCTCTACCTGAACCTTACCTTCTTTACAGAAGCAGGTCTCTACTGAACCTTAACATCTTTACAGAAGCAGGTCTCTACCTGAACCTTACCTTCTTTACAGAAGCAGGTCTCTACCTGAACCTTACCTTCTTTACAGAAGCAGGTCTCTACCTCAACCTTACCTTCTTTACAGAAGCAGGTCTCTACCTGAACCTTACCTTCTTTACAGAAGCAGGCCCCGTCGATGGGCGAGCAGTCGACAGCGTTGGTACAGGAGCACTCCAGGGAGCAGTTCTTACCATAGGTGCCACTCTTACAAGGACTCTCACAGTGAAGCCCCTAGAATGGAGATAGGTATTGATTAAAGGTGCTATAAATAACATTGAGCTAGAGAGCTAGAACTAGATGTTAGCATATCTAAACTAGCAGCACGTTTATCCAATCAGGTGCATTCCACATAGGGAAATGGGAAGTATGGAGGGGATACATGCATGCAACATGTAAATAACAACATTCATTTTGGACCTGCCAACATTTCTTTAAATTATGAATTCATAAATCAATAATTTCTTTGGGGGAAAAGCAATGCTTGTATTCTGCACCTTTCTAAAAGCTCTGTGGTTGTATTATTATTATTATATATATATATTTTTTTAAAGATTTATTTTAGCATTTTTACAGCATTTATTTTTCTGGTCACGCAGGACCGACAGAGGAGAGGGAGAACGGGAGGAGAAGTAGGGAAGACATGCGGCAAATGGTCACCGGGTGTGGGAAGCGAACCCGGGACGACCGCTTCGCAACTCAGCGCGCTATATGGTGTGCTACTGGAGCGCCCCATTATTATATATTTTTAATGATTAGTCTACATACAATTTTATCTATAGCACCTTTAAGTAGGTTGATTAGTGAGTTCAAATATACATAGAGAGTAGAGAATGTGAGTGAACTCGACGCTGCTAAATCAGTGTGATTCCATGCAAAAAACGGTGCTCTGTCTCCATTGACCATAATCACACGGTGGCTATTTTGCTCTTATGTCATGCTCAGGTTGTCCAGTGCTCAGCTTGTCTGAGCATGACATCAGAGCAAAATGGTCGCTGTGTGATTATGGTCAGTAGCACCAAATCTTCCCCATCACTCACCGTGTACCCAGGGGCACACTGGCAACGCCCACTGGCACTGTCGCACACTCCTCCATTCACACACAAGCAGGGCTCCAGGCAACCGTGACCGTAGTAGCCGCGAGCACAGGTCTCGTTGCAGTACAGCCCCGCCCATCCCGGCTGGCACGTGCACTCGCCTTTCATTGGATGACAGCTGACAATGAAAACAAAAGCCAAATGTGGTCAGATTTGGCCAAGCAAGTGAAATAGAGGGAGGCGATAGAGAGAGGAAACGATCATTAAAAAACAGAAACTGTGTGTGTGTGTGTGTGTGTGTGTGTGTGTGTGTGTGTGTGTGTGTGTGTGTGTGTGTGTGTGTGTGTGTGTGTGTGTGTGTGTGTGTGTGTGTGTGTGTGTGTGTGTGTGTGTGTGTGTGTGTGTGTGTGTGTGTGTGTGTGTGTGTGTGTGTGTGTGTGTGTGTGTGTGTGTGTGTGTGTGTGTGTGTGTGTGTGTGTTTCTCCAGCCTGCATGTGTTCTTTGTGCTTCATGTGCTCCATGCTCTCTGACCCTGAGACATGGCTCCCACCTGAGAGTGTGTTTGTCCTGACAGAGGCAGGTCCGTTCACAGTGCAGGCCGTAGGTTCCATGTGGACACATCCTCTCTCTGCAGTGGGGTCCTCTGAAGCCAGGCTCACACAGACAGCCGCCGTCGATGTTGTAGCAGCGCGCGCCGTTGGCACAGTCACACGTGCCTTTGCAGTCGCGACCGTAGGTTCCCACCGAACACTCTTCGCCGCACCTGAAGGTGATATGGGTGGGATGTTGGATATGGGTAGCAGCCACAGGCACAGTAGGGCAGAAATAAAGCCTAATTTACCATATTTGACCATATTCACACGGTGGCCATTTTGTTCTTATGTAAATGGTAAATGGATTTATAAAGCGATTTTATCCAAAGCGCTTTACAATTTGTTCCTCACATTTTACCCATCGACTCACACATTCACACACCGACGGCGGAGGCAACCATGCCATGCCATACCAACCTGCTCATCTGGAGCAGTTAGGAGTTAAGTGTCTTGCTCAAGGACACTTCGACACGCTGCCCGGGAGGAGCAGGAATCGAACTGGGAACCAGACGACTGCTCTACCTCCTAAGCCACTGTCGCCCCCCTTCTCTTTTTGCTCTTATGTCATGCTCAGGTTGGGATTCCTTTCCACCCTGTTCCATTTTGCTGTAGTCTGAGGGAACAGGGTGGAAAGGGAAAGGAATCCCAACCTGAGCATGACATCAGAGCAAAATGGAACAGAGTGGAAAATAATCCCACCGTGAGCATGACATCAGAGCAAAACGGTACTCAGGGCCGCCCGAGCAAATTGATCGTGACTAAGACCAAAATAAGCAGTGTATATACACGTCATATTGAAGACAGGCGGAGGGAAACCAAGACGATCCAAGTCAAAACAAGACCAAGATGACAGACTAGTGGTCTCGAGTTTAGACCCAAGACCAAGATGACAGACTAGTGGTCTCGAGTTTAGACCCAAGACCAAGATGACAGACTAGTGGTCTCGAGTTTAGACCCAAGACCAAGATGACAGACTAGTGGTCTCGAGTTTAGACCTTAGACCAAGATGACAGACTAGTGGTCTCGAGTTTAGACCCAAGACCAAGATGACAGACTAGTGGTCTCGAGTTTAGACCCAAGACCAAGATGACAGACTAGTGGTCTCGAGTTTAGACCCAAGACCAAGATGACAGACTAGTGGTCTCGAGTTTAGACCCAAGACCAAGATGACAGACTAGTGGTCTCGAGTTTAGACCCAAGACCAAGATGACAGACTAGTGGTCTCGAGTTTAGACCCAAGACCAAGCACTTCAGCCCCATTGGACAATATCTGGTATTGATATTGATTGTAAGGCATCAAAAAGCTTCAAAATGTTGTATTCTTATAGTGGCATGTCAAGACACACACACACACACACACACACACACACACACACACACACACACACACACACACACACACACACACACACACACACACACACACACACACACACACACACACACACACACACACACACACACACACACACACACACACACACACACACACACACACACACACACACACACACACACACACACACACACACACACACACACACACACACACACACACACACACACACACACCTACACAAACACACCTACACAAACACACCTACACACACACACACACACACACACACACACACACACACACACACACACACACACACACACACACACCTGTTTCCAGTGAAACCTTCAGCACACTGGCACTGTCCTGTCTCAGGGTCACAGTGGCCACTGTTATGGCAAACACACTCCTGGGCACAGTTAGGGCCGAACCTGCCCTCCGGACAGCTCTCTGTACACACTGCACCCTGAGAGAGCAGAACAAGAGCAAACGCCACAGAATGGTAATTATATCTTTTACAATGTAAGTTGAAGGATCACAGCAGGAACATGAGATCAAGAATGAAAAATTGATATAGTGTGTGTGAAAGGATTGTGTGCAGCCTACCGTCCAGCCAGGGGGGCAGGCACACACCCCGACACCCTGGCAGATACCACCGTTCTGGCAGGGGCACCGACGAGGGCATCGGTTCGTGGGGCACGCCTTCTCACAGCTGAGGAGCAGAGGGGACACAACACTGTGTTACGGCTTGTAGGTTCCATGTTTGTGGGGCGTTTTCTCTCACTTAAAGAAACACGCCAACAGTATAAACTGCAAGCTAGCCTAGCTTAGCACAAATTAATGGAAGCGGATACGGACCACTAGCTTAGCTTAAAATTGCAAAAAAAAGTGTTTTTGGTTAGGCTAGTGGTCCGTATCCACTTCCATTAATTTGTGCTCTCAGGGTTCCCATAATGTTGGCGTGTTCTGTTGACACAGAGGATGTTGTTTTTCGTGTCAGCTGTGGTTTACACGACACCAACCTGGTGTTAGCCTCTTTGGTGGCTATGCTAATGTTTTGAAACATTAAAGATGCCATTCGTAGATTCCACAACTTAGTGTAACTCACGACTCAAAAGTGATTCAGTAATTTCCTCTGTGGAATCTCAACCTGAATGTCAGGTTGGAGCACTTATTGATCTTACCCAATTAAAGAAAACAGTAGTAGGGAGTACAAGGGAGGCTGGAACTGTCCTGTTTAAAATACACATGGTTTAATAATGGGAGAGAATGTTCTCAGTGAGCAATCGGAAAATATATACAGTATATATCCATCCAAAGATTCCAAACCTTACCTGGACCCTAACCTAACCTTACAGCTGGACTTCAGATACACACTATCCAACAAGGATCTCTCTAAATTATATGGTTAGTCGTATTGACCAAACAGATTTTTTTATCATGCTCAGAATGCCGTCGTGCATTTTCACATTGGCAGCAGTCTGCTATAAAAGCGTTTCCAGTAATACCTCGTGGCTGAGTGTTCCTCCTCTACTCATCCTCAGGGGCGTCTAAAACGCAGGGTGTAACTAATGACTCATACTATGTATTTCAACAGGGTCTTCCCCCCCTCTCTAGATGTTGTGGCTGAGTTATGCCGCAGCCTGTGGTCAAAATAGGTCTTTTGTAAAAAAATAAAAAATTGTTTTGTCATTTTGTTGTCGTTTGGGACCGGGTTGGGTTCAATTAACTCCACAGATTAAATGGGAGCGCCATGATATTTAAGGATTCATACGGTACATGTTATTCCTAGTGGTTGAGGACAGGCCATTGTATACATACAATGTATCACTTAGTAGTGTGTGTGAACAGATTAAATGCTATTTTTCTTTGAATAACTTGACCACTGATTATCAGCATGCATACAGAGAAGGGCATTCAACAGCTACTGCTCTAACTCAAATGACAGATGACTGGATGAGAATTGAAGAAAGGAAAATAGTGGGTGCTGTCCTACTTGATTTCTCAGTTGCATTTGATATTATTGATCATGAGTTATTACAATTCTTTTTTTTATTGTTATGGTTGATCAGTCTGCATTATCTTGGATAAAGTTATTTAACTAATAGGAAACAAACCGTCTTTTTTAATGGTAGCTATTCGGAAGTTGAAACTGTAAAGTGTGGAGTGCCTCAAGGAAGCTCTCTTGAGCCATTGCTGTACACCATTTTCACAAATTACTTACCAATTGTTTTAAATAAGGCCAATATTTCTATGTATGCGGATGATTCAACAATATATATATGTCGGCTTTCACAGACAATGAGTTAAATACGGTTTTAAATGTAGAGTTGCAATGGATTGAATGGATAAGGGATAATAAATTGGTCCTGAATGTTTCAAAGACAAATGGCATTATATTTGGTTCAAACTGCGTTCTTAGTAGAACACCAGGTTTACATATTTGTATAAATTATATATCTATTGCCAGTCAGCCAGCTACAATGAGAAAATATCCTTGCTTCTGGCACTGCACAATTAAAACACACCTGTCCAGAGTCAAACACCCCTGTACCAGCAAAACATAACTGAACACTATTTCAACAATTGCACAATTAATGGTGATATCCACTGTGTCTGTGTGTTGCTTGGCAACCGTTATGCTAAATGTCTACATTGAACGACATTGATTGTCAGAAGAATGATTTTGTTATCAATAAATTATTGCATTTTTTGTCACTGTGTGTTTATTTTATGAAACTGCCAGGTCTTCATGTTGCCATACTTTGTGACCATTTTATAAAAGCAATAGTTCACGACGGGCCATAGTATACAGCTACAGTATTATATCACAGCACCTTAGCTGTGATATAATAACCATATACCACGGCCTGAAGTGAGCTATTGCTTTTATAAGTAAACTGAGCCAAACCCTGGTTTGTAAAAAGGAACTTGTAATCCACAGAGTACTCACAATGTGCCGGTGAATCCCTCTCGGCAGAGACACTCTCCGGTCCCTTTGTCACACGACCCCCCGGTTCCACACTTGCACCTTTGTAAGCAGCCCTTGCCGAAGTTGCCCGCAGGACAGGGGTCCTCACAGTAGCGGCCGATGTATCCTGGGGGACACTGGCAGGTACCTTTGACGGGATCGCAGAAGGCTCCGTTCTCACACCTACACTGCTGACCACAGCTTGACCCCCAGTGTTTGTCATCACAGGCTGAAAGACGATGGCACAGGAGCACATCAAACAACAGCCACTAACGTGACATAGGTACTTAAAGCTGCAGTAGGCAACTTCGAAGAAATGAGCGAGAGTGAGTTTACCTGCCCAGCAGAAACAGAGCACGCTCTGCCTTACTTTCCAAGCCCATGCACACGCAACAAAGGTTTCCCACAGACTCCCAGAGCCACCAGCAGCTTTAACGGTCCCTTCTGCTCAAAAACATGTGTTTTTTCTACAGTTAACTCCTCTTGGAGGCATGACTTTAAATTGTTATTTGTGCAGAACTTGTCACCAGAACACCCTTTTCACATTCTTCCACTGAAGGAGGAGGGGGGGGGGGGGGGGGGGCTTCTTTGTACTTCCCCCAAATCTGAGCTGCCTACAGGAAGCAACTAATCCTGTGAACTTATCCTCTTCGCTATTGCCTTGCTGGCCACACTGTCGCCAACTGCTAATGTGAAACACTAACATGAAGCTCGTATTATAAGTTGATCATTTAGTGATCTGTGCACAAAAACAATTATGGTTTTCAGCTAATCTCTTGGTTATAACGATTGTGTATGCTAAGAAGTGGCGTGTTTGGTGTGGGGCATTCATAGTCCTTTTTGCATTCTCAATAAGGGCAACAATGTAGGGATGCTGCTAAGCCATTCGTTTATTGAACCTTCTTGGTGGAAAAACCATAGCAAACATTGTTTTTCTTAAAGTGTATATTTAAGCTGAATAATAAATCACCAGCCTCTGGTTGGTTGTGGTGTTAGTTTTCCGATGCAACGCCAGGAACACCAGTGGCACGCCAAAAACACCGTTCCCGGGGGCGCATGGGAAAACTAACACCACCATCGCATTCGTCGTCGGACAGTACACACAATGTGCAAAACCACTATGTAAAGCTTCTGGTGCCTCTGGGAGTCTATGTTTGTTGCACAGGCTTGGAAAGCGATGCAGAGCGTGCTCTATTTCTGCTGGGCAGGTAAACTCACTCTTGCTCATTTCCCCGAAGTTGCCTACTGCAGCTTTAAAGGAAGACAGTTTGAACAACAATCTCAGACACACAGACAAAGCATACAGAGGGGTTTGATGTCTAGCCTGACCCTGACCAGACAATAACCTTCACAGGAAAAAGGTTAGTTTCTCTGATGAAGCCAACAGAAAGGGTCTGGTTAACGTAGCCAATAAGGGATTGTTCTGATTGGAGCACCCATTTCTGAATTAGAGCTATGGAGACCTTTCTCCTTTCTGGTTCAGGAAGAATCTTCTCTCTGGCAAAAATTCGAGTGAATTCGGGCAAGAGCCTTTTCCCATTCTTTGTCTGTAAATTGATGATTTAGATCGGACTCCCAGTTCTGTCTTATAGCCAATACCGATGTTTCCCTATTTGGGCAATTTTACACAATTCCTGTGAGTCTATGGAACACATCTGTAAGGTTTTCTTTTCAATAAAATTCATTGTTATGTATTTTTAATCAAGTACTTTGGTGCACCACTTTCTGCCCTTGCAAAGTCCAAGCTAGAGAGAGAGAGAGAGAGAGAGAGAGAGAGAGAGAGAGAGAGAGAGAGAGAGAGAGAGAGAGAGAGAGAGAGAGAGAGAGAGAGAGAGAGGAGGAGGAGAGAGAGAGAGAGAGGAGAGAGAGAGAGGAGAGAGAGAGAGAGAGAGAGAGAGAGAGAGAGAGAGAGAGAGAGAGAGAGAGAGAGAGGAGAGAGAGAGAGAGAGAGAGAGAGAGAGAGAGAGAGAGAGGAGAGAGAGAGAGAGAGAGAGAGAGAGAGAGAGAGAGGAGAGAGAGAGAGAGAGAGAGACGTCAGCAGCCTGACCAATTTGCGTGTCTCTGTGTGTTTTCATGTGTGTGTGTGCTGACTAGGGGTGGGACGATACATCGATGTAATTATCAACAATCGGATCGATGCGATGTAATAAGATCGATTCATATCGATACTCTTATTTTGAAAATCCTGTGGCGAGTCTCATATCCGCCCAAGAACAACAGCAGTAGCTCCGTGTGTGTAGATGTTACAGCATAGCATTCTCCCTTTCTGTGTGTGTGCACGCGTCTTTGGAAAGACCAGATGAGGTCAGAGGAGTTTGATGTTTAAATGTTATTTAAACATAAACAATATAATACATAATAAATGTAGGCCTATACATGATCATGCAACATCAACAAATTGTTGTAGGAACGGTTTGGGAGAGGGAGGTTGTGAGTTTTGAGTTCCAAAAAATGTAGCTTAAAGTTTAAAGCTCAATATATAAAAACGTGGCACTTTACAGTGAACAGGAGGTCTATTTGTATTAAAAACAATAGATTGATTTTCCTTTAAATGTCTGGAAGAGCTCAAAAATACAAATGTCAAATGAAATTTTCATTTCCTTTTTTTTGTTGATCTAAATGTTACTGATTGTGTTAAATGGGCATATGATATCATCTCATATCGATCGCAGGCACCTGAATCTAATCGTATCGTATTGTATCGTGAGAAACTTTGTGATATCGGCAAATATCGTATCGTTGTCCAAAGAATCGATATTGTATCGTATCATGATGAAACTGGTGATTCCCACCCCTAGTGCTGACGCATGGTTCTATGGGACTAATTAATTTCGCCGTGGGGGGGCATAATCCCACGGGACAATGCATTGGCAACTCGCATGACAAGATATACCTCTGTGAATATTATTGCACGGATCGGAATACGGGCGCGTGCGTGGGAGCGTGCGCTATGATATTTTGCAACAGGTTGACAGTGATACAGCGAGTGCTCTCTTGACAGAGAGAGAGAGAGAGACATAAGTCCCCTCTCTCTCAATGCAGTGCGCTCCGAGACTCGCACCGTATGAACCTCTCTCTCCCTCTCTCTATCTGTCTCTCCCTCTCTCTCTCTCTCTCTCTCTCCCTCTCTTTTTCTATCTTTTGAGGAAGTGCCGACTGACAGGGAAACCGCTTCCGCATTATTTCCACTCGCTCCGTTTTGATCATAATTTCAACATATCACAGTTGATTGTGGGCGGGCGGCGGCAGATCAGCGCCTTGCTACGTACAGTAGGATAGCGAGTCAATTCTGAATGGCTTGGTTCCGTGGGGGAGGTTCTTGTCTGAGCTGAACTGAAGAAACTGGACTGGCTAGATATTTCACATCTAGTCAGTGTTCAAACCCACATTGCTAGAAAACAATGCAAACCACTGGAAAAGGCCATTTATAAGATCGTGGACCTTTAACACTTTCCGTGCCACACACGAGAATACTCGGGTTTATTAATAGGTGGTTGAAAGCCACTCACGAGATTTCTCAGATTTTTTTTTTATCGATCTGAAATCATATTGCATCACCCGAGCCTACCCGAGTATAGCCGAGCGGCGCCGGCGATCATTGTGGAAAAAAGCGCCCCCTGTTGTCTCCCAGATGACATAAGGGATTTTGGAATGGACTCAATGTGAGGATTGGTTCATTCCCCGCCACACGCTTCTTAAAGTACTGTGATGATTGGTCCATTCCCTCTTAAGGTACTGTGTTGATTGGTGCATTCCCCGCCACACGCTCCGCTCCTTTAAGGTGCTGTGTTGATTGGTGCATTCCCCGCCACACGCTTTTGGAGCAAGTTCAATTCCAGCGCGCACCTGTCATCGTTTTTTATTAGCGCCCCAGAGGCTTTTTATACTGGGACTTCCCTTCAATCGAGGTCGGGTCGTTTTGAATACTTCTGTTTCTGCCTGTTGTTCCCCGTTGCTGTGCCTCGTCTACTCTCCCTCCAGGACATCTGTGGATTGCCGCTGGTGAAGACCTTGTCCCCCGTTTTGAGCTGCGCCTCGTTTACCCGCTTTACTCTTGCGCTTTGGTGAGTTTGAACCAAACCCTTTTTTGGACGATTCTGTTTTGTGTGTTTTGAAGAACACTGAAGAGTTCTATTTTTGCTTACACTTGACTCAGCTAAGTTGTGTGTTAAAGGAGACACTGAAGATTATCATTTGCTTGCACTGGACTCAGCTGGGGTGTGTGTTTAGAAGAGACACAGAAGTTTATCGTTTTTGTTTTGCACTGACCCTCAGCTAAATTGTGTGTTGTGGTGAACACTGAAGATATCGTTTTGTTTGTTCTGGACTCAGCTAAGAGAGGAGGAGACCGCACTGCCTCTGTGTGATGTGGACTGTTATTTACCTCTCTCTCTCTCTCTCTTTTCCATCTCGAGTTGAAGCTGGGAGTATCTGCAGAGCCGCTTCAGCGTCAATACCGTTTCCCCACCTCGAACACCAAGAGGATCTGCAGAGCCGCAGATAACTCTGCTGAAGGCAGTCTCCCTTTGTTTCAAGATTGTTACTTGCTCCTTTTTGACTCTGAAAATAAATACGCCCTAGTATTTGGCTAACTCTGAACTACCTGTCTGTGCCGTGCGTTTGAGGTCGGTTTCAAACCCTAACACTCAATGAAAATGAATGGGGGAAAAAATCCGGTACTCCACATTTTCCAGTCCACTGATGCAGCCGGGGTTATCAGAGTTCATTCTGGATCCTCTGAGCCCCGCGGATCATGGAGTTCTACTGTATCGCGTTGGATCCATACACTTATCGATTTTTTCGAATGGTGATCAGGAATTGGAATATACCAGTTGGATACCATCTGATGTCAGGTAAGGACTCTATGTTATCAGTGTTAGGATAATCAGACTAATTTTGATGAAGTTATAAGCTGTTTTGTGAAATGTCCTCTTTCGGTTTCACTGTAAAAGTCCGAGAGGAAATCAACGGGGCGATTATCCGTGCGCGGCCCGAATGTGCTTGCGTGCACGTATAATATTGATCATCTAGCGTTTATTTGAAAACGATTCATAAAAAGGCCGACGAATATCAACGTTGTGGAATATTCCAGTAAAAGACGATTTTCATAGAATGCTCCAGAATGGGCTGTTTTTTATCTGAAAACGGGTGCTTTTCTAAATGCTCTGAAACGGAAATGACGCGATAAAAAAAACAATCTGCCTTGACAGCACTGACTGGAAAATAGTCTTTGATAATGCGATGGGCAGATTAGACACATAGCCATAATTTAAAACATAGATTAGGCGATATTAACGTTAACATTGGCGCCGATGGTGGCATTCAGCGGGTAAAAAGGAAAACCCGGCGTGGCGCTCAAAGTGTTAAATCCAATTCCATTTGCACCACGGGGACTCTCATATCAAGATGACAACAACAGAGCTGCAACAAGAGAGGGAGATGATGCAAGTGATCATTCCTAAGGGGTGATATATCCTCTCCGTGTATTGCCATGGGTCTTTAAGCTAACTGAAAGGTCCCTTCCATGTCCAACTCCACCCTTTGCTGTGGAGTGTTCAGTTACCGATATGTGATTTACAATTGACAGGGCGATTTGCATGGAGCCAACAAGACGGACGAGGTTGAAATGGTTAATTTTACAGCAGCTTCTTGGAACGGCTCAGGGGGGTTACCCTGAGTGGCTATTCACACAGGGTTTAGATTTCAGGACAATGGACTCCGGTGTGAGACGCGAAATTGGTCATGGATGCATTCCTCAGATTTCTCATCAATAATTCCAACTGTCTGGGGGTATGAGACCCGGCCGAAGGGGAAGTGGGATATCCAATATGGATGACCTAACATGTTCTCACAAGTTAGAAATGATGATAACCATTCCATGCCGGACCGTGTCCATGTTGTGGTCTTGACAAACGATGTGTGAATCATCTTTACTCAGTGTTTTTAATGTATTGTGTGAAGCCACCGCCTCACGTTCTGCACCGTGATCCTCCACCCACCTTTCTCTCCACACACACACACACACACACACACACACACACACACACACACACACACACACACACACACGCACGCCCTGTCACAGCTTACGAAAAGTACAAGGACTTCTTTGACAACTACATGGAGGGGCAAAGTACAGCCAAATTTGGCTTGGACGAAAGCGCTGCCACGGAGTGTACTGTTTATTGCTCTTAGCTCAGAGCAGGACCCTTTCTGCCCTTTTGTTTAAACGAATCATCAGTTCACTTGTCTACTGCGTTGGCATGCGAGAGACCCTGGGGTGTTTCTGTCGGGGAGTGTGCATCCCACCGAGTTACAAGACACGCAGCCGAAGCAGTGGTAGTGTTTACACAGGCATTCTTCAGGACGGCCATGGCGATTTACAGAAAGATCTCGTCGGGTCCTCGACAAAAGGGCTGACGAAGTCGATACAGATATGCAGTGAAAGAGTGAAAATGACTGGATTTGGGACGTGTGATCTTTGAGAGGATGTACTAAGACCAGCTGGCCGTACCAAATCCCTCCACTGAGCCAAGGCAATAACTCTTCCCAGACCTGTTCTCACGAAGTGGTCCGTCTGTCCATCTGTTTATCCACATCTGAACGGGGGACTAGAAAATACACTATTTCTTCTGATTGTTGACGCACACTTTAGAAACAACGGACCCTTCGTGGTATTTTGTAGAATGCTTGAATATTATGGTGGGAACATTCCTTCCTTTCCCCAAGTGTATTGCCCCAGTGGGTCTGGGTCCCCCGCCTGCATCCAACACCATCAAAATCAAAACACATAATCTCCAAGTGATCTAACTGGACCTGGGCTCTAGTTTGGATTCCAGCTGTCTTATTATCCCTATCAAACTGTTCCAAAACATCGCTGACGTCATTTTATTAAGTAATTGTTTTCCACACCTTGGTTGCGGAAAATCGATGATCACAAAAATATATATATCTTTTTTAATATATTTGAGGTTAGGGTGTGGCGTGGGGTCTCCACTAAGGTTTCCATTTGGGTTAATAGTAAAGTTTAGGTTTCTGAACAACTTTTTAGGAAGAAATTATGATGAGGTCCAGTGTTAGCCAAACTCATCGAGCACAGTGTGGATATAACGTCATATCCAGCTGAGGGCACCACAGAGCCTGGACTGTTCAAAAAGGCCTTTGACTGTTAGCTTTTTATTTTTATTTTCTTGTGCTGTTGTTTTTAAATTTTCTGTTTATACTATGTTTTTAATTAACTATGTTCTATTTTTATCTTATTTTTATTCTGTATTTGTATTTATTTGTATTCAATTATATTTTTTTAACTATGTTTTAACCCTGTAGTGTAGCACTTTGGGATCCCAGCGAACAAAAAGTGCATTACAAATTCAATCTATTATTATTATTATTATTATTATTATTATTATTATTATTATTATTATTATTATTATTATTATTATTATTATTATTATTATTATTATTATTATTATTATAAAAAAGCTGCTTCTGTGACAACATTTCTGTTAGCACAGCAAGAAAACGTTAAGGTGGGTTCATCACCATTATATCGATATGGTCTTTTAAAATGGGAACATAGTGGTGATTTGCTCTGGTGGGGGGTGCTGCCCCTCCCTCATTTGTCACGGATATGTTGCTTCTCTGTACTGTCCTTGGACATTTTCGATTGGGGCGATTGTTTTGCTTGCTAGTGCAGTTTACAAAGTAGCTGAATGCTGCTTTAACCAGCAATCTGGTATTAAATCTTAAAAACGTAAAATGTCTTGAAGTAAGTGGACTTTCATCGGGGGAGACAATTTTGCTTTATATTTTAATACAACTGAACTTGACTCAAGAAATTTCTTGAAATGAAGGGCGGCTGAGTGGCGCAGTGGGCAAGGCGCTCGCCACTAACGCAGGATATGCTGGTATCGAGCCCAGCTCTCGCCGTTGCTACCGGCTTGGCCGGCCGTCATACTAACACATTTGGCAGTGTTAGAGGGTGGGAAAGCCGGTGGGTGGGGATTGGACGTTGTGGACAGCGACTCCTACAGGTCGGTTGGGTGATGCCGGTACGGCGGAAACAGAAAGTATCGGGGGCAGCGTGAGCCTCCCACACGTTACTCCTCGCCACTGAGAGTTCGAGCTGCTGCGGTGAAACGATGCGACAGGCTGCCTCCTCGTGTACCATAGGGGACACGTGATGCAAGGCTTCTATCCTCACTACAGCCGACCAGTGGGAGGCATAGTCTAGCAACGTTCAAGACAGGGGAGGGAAGAATTGGAAATACGAAATTGGGATGGGAGAAAAATAGAAAAATAAGGGAGAAAAAGTGAATAATAAAAAAAAATTTACTTTCTTGAAATTACACCAACATAAGGCACTTATTTAGTTTCAGGAAAATGTAGCTTGACTTGAGAAAGTCCTTGAAAGTAGCTGAATTTATATCACACCATTGGCCATATTCACACGGTAGATTGTTCCACTTGTTTCAAGAAAATTCGATTTTAAGACTCAATACAAGATTTAATTGTTGGTTAAGGTGGGGATTTCTTTTGCAGACTCACTCACCATCTCATATTTAGCTTCTCCCCTCTTCTTTCACTTCTATCTCGCATGCCCTCTTTCTACCTACCGTTCTCCCCTCTCTTCTCTCTTCTCTCTCTCTCTTTTGCACACAATGCTGAGCGAATTCTGCATTTCACAAACCTCAGCCCCTCTCTCCTTTCCCACAGCCAGAGAGAGAGCTCAACAGCCAGGCATCCAGGAAGTGCCAGTAAGGCTGTATTACAGGCCTGTGCAGTGGGGCAGAGGCTTAAGCTCCTCTGCCCAGAGTGAGAGAGAGAGACAGAGTGGAGGAGTGGAGGAGAGGAGGAGAGGAGGAGGGGGGTATGGAAGAGGGAGAGTAGGGTAACATTTTCCATTTCCCCTTACCATTATCCCCTGTCAAGACATCAACCACTTTAAGTTAAATCCCTCTCTCCTAGACACAGGGAAACGGAGGAGGGCTCTTCTCTCGACCCGGCTGGGGCGCGATGAACTGGAATGATCTTAACGATAAGCAGTGGAAAACGTAATTACGACGAAGAAACGTCGTAAACGTCGTAAACGTCTGGTTTTAGTTTCGCACTTTTGATTCATCTGATTATATTGAAAGTATATTAATGCAAGACAAGCACATTTTGCGCTCGGCGTTCAGGTCGTGGGCTCGAGTCCCAACAGCGGGTCACTTTGCATTAGCGGCCGTTTGGGACTTGTGGGGGGTTAGTTATTGGGGGGCACAGAGGCGATACGGTGGGTGTAATGTGGAATGGAGGTTGATGGTGAGGTGGGACACAGTGTCCTCCTGGTGTATTGAAGCTGTTTCCTGGACTGGGGCTGACGTAATGCTCCCTCGCTGTTTCCGTTGGAACGGCCTACTTGTGTTGGACTGCTGTGGTATGAGCATCAGCTTTTGACTAACAGCCATTTTATTGTAATTTCCCGTTGTGAGATTTAGTAATGTTTGTGTGTGTGTGTGTGTGTGTGTGTGTGTGTGGGGGGGGGGCCTGCGAGTATGTGTGTGCTTGCGTGAATGCGTGTGTGTGTGTGTGTGTGTATGTGAGTGTGTGTGCGTGCCTGACTTGTGTGTGTGCGTGTGTGTGTATGTGAGTGTGTATGCATGCCTGACTTGTGTGCGTGTGTGTGTGTGCGTGCCTGACTTGTGTGTGTGTGTGTGTATGTGAGTGTGTGTGCATGCCTGACTTGTGTGTGTGTGTGTGTGTGTGTGTGTGTCTGTATGTGAGTGTGCGTGCGTGCCTGACATGTGTGCATGTGTGTGTATGTGTATGCGTGTGTGTGTGTGTGTGTGTGAGTGTGTGTGCATGCCTGACGTCTGTGTGTGTGTGTGTGTGTGTGTGTGTGTGTGTGTGTGTGTGTGCGTGTGTGTGTGTGTGCCGGCGTGAATGCGATTGTGTGTGCGTGCAAGAGAGAGAGAGTTGTTACACACCACTGGAACAGTCCTCCCCTCTCCAGCCCCCCTCACACTGGCAGCGGTCGGGGGCAACACAGCGCCCGTGGACACACTCCCTGGTGCAGCGAGCTGGTGATGGAAAAACACATGTGTGTTTCACTATGTGGAGATTACAAAGAATGACAAGCTGACATTCAAAGAGAATTAGACATTCCATAAAGAAGAAGGAGTCAGAACAAGTGGTTTTTGATGGAACCCTTGGGGAAATCCGTCCTCTGCGTTTGACCCGTCCTAGCTGTTTGGCCCCTGGGGACCAGCTCCGCTTGTAATGCCAGGACCTTGGTCAAGCATGCCTGTCTTCTTTATGGTGTGGGGAAGACCGGAGTAACCCCACACAAACACGGGGAGAACATGCAGACTCCACACAGAGAGGGGGTTTGAACCCAGGACCGTCATGCTGTGAGGAGACGGTGAACCACCGCGTTCCAGGCTTCATTGACACTGGAAAGGTCTAAAGTCCCTTTAAGAATGAATCTCTCCTAGATCAGGGGTTCTCAAACTTTTTTATACCACAACCCCATTTTATTTAGGATTTATTTTGGCAACCCCACAATGTATTGCATAATTTCAACGTGGAATTAAGGAATATCAAAATAAAAGCACACGTTGTTGAACTTGATCATGCATGTTTTTTTTTTTTTTTTATCTACTTTTTCTCCCCATTTTCTATTTTTCTCCCATCCCAATTTCATATTATCCAATTCTACCCTCCCCTGTCTCGAAAGTTGTTAGACCATGCCTCCCACTGGTCGGCTGCAATGTGGACGAAGCCTTGCATCACGTGTCCCCTCCGCGTGAATATTAAAGGCAACCAACTTGTGTTCGGCTTTTCTCTGATTGGCCGCGCCCCCCCCCCCCGCCCCCACGCGCAGGCAAGCGCAGCCGTCCCAAATGAAATCCAAAGAGCAAGCGCGGCAGCGCCGGCAGCTTGGGCTGCTGTTCCAACGCACTTGTGTTGGGCTGCGGTAGCAGTGGAGCGCTGCTGACTGATTATTATGTTTCGCGTTTTTAACAACCAAAGTTAGATTCACTCGTCACTGTACATGTATAAACAAAGCCCATACAGTTATGAAATAATAAACACTGACTATCTGACTCTTACCAATAAACACTGTGTTAGGACTATAAACACTGTTAGGACTATCTGACTCTTAATAATAAACACTGTTACAGACTAGTGTTAGGACTATCTCGATTCACGCGTCACTACTGTAACTAGAAACTCTGGGTGTCACTGTACATCAGTAACGTTATTTCGCGTTTTTAACGTCAGCGGGGCGATGCGGTGGTTAGTCCCCGCTTCCGTGCACCGCCGCCGGCTCTACTCGGTCCAGCTCCAGCAGCAGCGACCGTGCTCCGTTGTAGAACGAAGCCCTTCAATGACAGAGCTCTCATATTTTGCGAATGCATAAACTATATCTTAAATTGTGGCTATGTGTCTAATATGGCTGTCGCTTATCAATGACTTCGCGACAGCCATATTAGACACATCGCCATAATTTAAGATATAGTTTATGCATTCGCAAATATGAGAGCTCTGTCATTGAAGTGGGTGGTGGCAGCTTACTAACAGTAGCGATTTTTATTGTTTTGTCATGACCAAACATAATCCCAACATAGATAGGAGGTGTACTGTATGTCAAATGTCGGTCATGTGGTGGAAGTGTTTAGTACAGTCACACAACAGAACACCGCTGTAGTACAGTCACACAACAGAACACCGCTGGTTCGATCAGCGCTTTTGCCGCGTCTCTCTTTGCGCGAGGGCGTGTGCTAGTGGATTGATTGATTGGCCGTGCGGCCAATCAGAGAAACGCTGAACGAAAAGCTGAACACAAGTTGGTTGCCTTTAATATTCACGCGTCCCCTCCGATACACGAGGAGGCAGCCGTCGCATTTTTTCACCTGCACAGCGCGATCTCTCAGCGGGGAAGAGTAACGCGTGGGAGGCTCACGCTGCCCCCGATACTTCCTGATTCTGCTGTACAGGCGCACCAACCGACCTGTAGGAGTCGCTGTCCACAACGTCCGATCCCCACCCACCGGCTTTCCAACCCCCTAATACTGCCAATTGTATTAGTATGAACGACCAGCCAAGCCGGAAGCAACGCCGAGAGCTGGGCTCGAACCCAGCATCTCCTGCGTTAGTGGCGAGCGCTTTGCCCACTGCGCCACTTAGCCGCCCTTGATCATGCATATTTATTAGAAAATGTAATTACAGCACTATGTTATCAATACACATTAATAAAACGAGGCATATTTAGCCAAAATATGTTGCCAGAACATTACAAAATATATAAAAAATATAGATATTTTAGATGATGATGACAATGATCAAGCCAATTCAAACGCCCATCTTTTAAATTAAACAAACTTTCAACAAAAGGGGGTGAGTTTCTCTTCCAACTCCACGACACTCAACCTTCTAAACTCACACCACTTAACACAGCGGCAGGAGAGACAGGGCTCGACCACATGGTCATGGCACCAACGTTAAAAGTGCCATTTAAACTAGAAAGGGTGAGCCGCTCTCGGCTTGTCAGCCTGACACATAGTCGCGTAACTCGTCAAGCTAATACAAAAATTTACTACGGTCTGAAGGATAGTAATTCCACCAGAACAATGAAATGAGTCGACCTTGTCAACTCTGTTGCACTATAATGTTTCAAGGACAAGCGGTGATACTTACATTTACATTTGTCTCGGCTCTCGTAGTATCCTGGGCAGCACTGGTACCTCCTACGGTAGTCTATTTTCACAGCCTGCCTGTAGGCCGTCTTGTAGGTGATTCTAAAAGAATGAATAATCAAACAGGTAATTTCCTGTGACCCTTACGGTAGGAGATATTTGCACCCCGTACTGGATTTTGCACCTTCATTGCACACTGTACAAGCTACCATTATGTTTTAAATACCAACTTTAGTTTTTCCTTTTTTTCTCTTACAACATTTGACATTATTTAGTCTATACTCTTTTCCAAAGTTGCATAATATATTTGCGACTACCATTTTCTGCTCACAGTTTGTTCCACTGCTGTGTCGAGGAGGAACCTTTACGAGTAAGCGCTTCATAGCTCTGCAGCCTACCGGGACGTATCCTTGTGCACATGACAAATAGGAAATGGAGCAAGAAGTCAACACAATGATAGTGTTTTGAGCTAAATGTTGCTACCTGTGGCGGGTGCAGCGGTAGGAGGTGCGGGGATCAGAGCAAGGCTCCTCTGTCATCTGGTCGTAAGGGTGCGAGTACGACTCCTTCACTGAGGTTGTGAAGCTGAAAAGAAGAAACAATGCACACAAACACACTAATATATTGAAGTAGAAAGAAACAGAGTCCTGTCTTATGAATTATTACACCTTTTATACACATACTGTATCATCTGTGACACAGGCTGGTACCTCCCTCTCTACCATTGGTTGGTGGCTCCCATCATCCTAGTTACCATGACTGTGTACACAGCATGAATTAACCAGGAAGCCAGGCTGTCATACTCTTGGTTACCACCCTGACATCTGGTCATTCTAGTCCTACTGTACATCTGGTCATTTTAGTCCTACATCTGGTCGTACATAAACCTTTGGACAGACACGTCTACAGATAAACACGTTATCAGGCCTACAGATGATACATAAACATGTATTATTATCAGTTAAACCAGTGTTCATGTATCTCTATTATTCATGAGCACATTTCATAACTGTTATAATTTGATTTTCCACCACAATATACATAATATACATGTTGAGAACAAATAGAAACATGATGAGTTATCCTTCTGCACTCTTTAAAGGAAAATACTGGCTCACTTTCTGGCTCATTTCCCACATCTGCATTTGACATTATCCATAGGCCATTTCCCAGCACATCGCTTTGTTGACTCACTCATGGAAAAATAACCCACTGTACATTAAAATACAGGGCTGCGTTTCACAGTTTTGATGTACCTTAACGTTCTACGAAGGTTTCTACCTTTCAAAAGAAGCTAGCTTCTCTGCAAGTGTTTCCCAGAGTACAGTATACCATAACGTAAGCTTATTCTATAACCCTAGTTATATGAGTATAGCGAGCGCTCTGCTCTGTTGGAACTATCCCTTTATCCAGTCTAATATTGAATAATTTTCTCCACATGCACACACCCATCCGCCTGGCCACACCCACATCCGCTCCTCTACATAAGCGGGGTCATGGCCACACCATCAGCTCCTTCCCAAGTCTTTCACCACCGAAGGCGAAGGTCCTCAGTGAGTCAGAGCAGAGCGCTCGCTATACTCATATAACTAGGGTTATAGAATAACCTTACGTTATATTATCGTATAGCTTACGCTCTGCTCTGTTGGAACACAGGAGCTGAGCAGAGCGGAAGCTCGACAAATGTACCCGCTGAGGCCCCCCACAACCATCAGAACCGGGGAGGACCCGAGCCCCCAGGACCCCCCTAGAGGAGGACGGGAGGGAATCAAATCCGACTGTGCGAAGAGGGTTTAGCACCTCAAACGCACAGGGTGAGCAGACCGTGGGACTTACCTTCACACAGAAGGACCCGCAACCACTCAGGCGCGCATCCCACATGCCACCAGGGAACGGACGGGAAGCAAAACACCCCTGTCACAGTCCCCAACATCACAGGGTCGAAGGTCAAGAACCCAACCCCGTGGCAAGGGCGTAGCAGCGGAGCACGGAGGAGGACCCAGCCCTAGGAACAACCTGAGGGCCAGGACCCCCAGAAAAAGGGGGCCCGGTGAAGTCAACGATGTCGTAGCATCAGCAACCACCTCGACAGCCCCCTCCCATCCCTGCCCAGCAGGGGGAGGGAAAAGTGAAACAAATGGAGAAGGACCAGGCCCCCTAACACAGCGCAAGGTACAACACAGTATGGACCAAGCACGTCACTGTTATGGGCAAGTCGCAGTGGCATACATATGACACACACATCCACGATATCAATCCCCGCGAAGCCCGGACCGACCCGGCATTTCCCCCCCGGAAAAGCACAAGTCCTTCGGGGTACCAGAACAGCAGATCTGCGCCCCGGTGGACAACGGGTTAACTGACCTGGTCCGGCGCGACCAGAACCAGTCCTGCGTCCTAGTCACGCCGCCATCCCCAGTCATAAGAGGGGGGTAGGTACGCGTGTCGATCTAAAAACATCACAAAGGGCGGCACCAAGATGGACAGAACGTGAATGCGCTGCTCCTGGCGGCCCACCTCATGGGCGTGAGACCCCTCCGCCAATGTAATGATCTACTCCGTCATCTCCCCCCGGAGATGCACATGAGTCATCGAGTCTAACCTAGTGCACTGGCGCTCGGTAGAGATAAAAAATGTCCTTCCTAGTCGCCCGCATAAAAAACGCTGTTTCTATGAATTGGGCAACCAAGGCGCGCCGGCCCATAACGTGGTTCCACATTGGAAGCACCCAGGACCAGCGCTATATGCACGTCAAGAACCCGAAACACATCAATGGTGAATTCTAATAAGAAACACCAGACAACGTTCCATCCATGCTGTCTGGGACGAGCAGCAGGAAGCCGGTCAATAAGACACAGACACAGGCCTTATATGACGCGTCTGAGGGCAACCCCGTCAATTCTGCTCCTCACATAAGAGGGGAAAACAGAAGTTCCCCCAGAGAGACCTCTACGTGAGTACAATTGAAAAAGATACATGCAATAATAATTGGGCCAAGTGACCAACGGCCCAATACACACTGTAATAGAGAGAAGAGCAGAACAGTTTTCGAATGCATCGCATCATCCAACTTTGACAAAGACAGCGGTCTGCAGCACAGAGCCTGTAACCTCACGGATGTCTCCTGGCCAATAGGAAAACGTGCCCAGTGACGTATCCCATGGCCGGGGGGAAATCCTGTGACCCACCCATCCTAACATGGAGTGGAACCAGGGAACCCCCCCCCTTCCCCCTCCCTGTGACACGCTGCCCCTCAGCCGACAGGGAAACTGACAGGCAGGAGGTCCCACCTCCCGGCCAATCAGTAAAGGGGGGGGGGGGAAGGATTTATTAGCCCACCCCTTATGACCCCTCACCCCTGATATGATGCAACAATAAAGCAGAGCCATGACACCAGTCATAGCGTGCTACATGAAAGCGCATTATACCTGTTAGGGTAACAGCTTCACATTCTGCACGCCAGCCACAGACGATAACATCGTCTGTGCAAAAACTGGCTTTATACATGGCTTCAGGCTCATGTGCGAACTTGCCACCTGAATTTTTACACCTTTACCCTAAAGTAAGAAAAACACAGACCAAGAGAGGGGCCAAGGACCTTGGTACAAGAGCTACACATGTAAACTTCTGTAGGCCAACACATAACCCAGTTGTGGTGGATTCAATGCCATGTTTACTTAAACATGAACACGATACACACAACCCTCTATCACAATAAAAAAGGGCAAAAGTTCACTCTCACTACTGCAAGAGGAACGCCGTTTTTTATGATGAGAGAAGACATAAGTCCTCGATCAAGTGCTGGTCACAGGCCTTGCTAAGTCTACATAACAGCGACCAAACAATTTTCAGATAAATTGCCTCTTTCTAAGCAAGAGCACAACCCCAGCAGAAGCTGAGGGATTTACACCGTATCCCCAAAAATATAGTGAATCAACACACATTTTGTAAACAAAATCATATTTGAGGGGAGGGGGGGGGGGGGGGGCAGGGGCAAACCGGGGAATAATTTCACCCACCCCCTCACCACCTCACCCCTGATACGACGCCAAATGTGTAGAGTAAAAGCTTTACATCATGCACGCCAGCCACATCCGAAAACCTTGTTTGAAAACAGGTTTCCCACAGCTCTGCTTATGTGTGAAAAAAAACTTGCCACTTGTTATTTTCATCATTACCCTCAAGTAAAGAAAAACAAGCTAAGAGAGGGACTCAGGCCCTCGATCATATGCCACTATGCACAGCATTGTAGGGTAACACCCAGCCAGTTGTGGGCTCAGCCACGTTGTCTAAACGTTACATGAACACACACAACTTCTCATCATACTCACGTAAAAAACAACGCTGCTGTAGGGGAGCTCCCGTAGCTCACCGCATATCTCGGCGCTATTTCTGCGTCGGGGAAAACCGTGCTCGTCACGGATCTGGGGGACACGAGTTCGATTCCCGGACCCGCCGTCATTTCTCAGAATGTCTTCCCCTGCTCTACATCCCATTTTCAACCTGTTTCTGTCGGTCATGCTTGACCAGAAAAAGCGATAAACGCTAAAAAAGAAAGTTAAAAAAAAAAAAAAAAAAACGCTGTTCTTAGGTAGAGAGAAGACATAAGCCTTGGCCAACGCTAACCTAAGCTATACAAAGCGACCAAGACAATTTTCACACCACACGTCGTATCTCCAAATGTAGTGAAGTAACATATGTTTTGTTAAACAAAGACATCGTTATTAACCAAAAACATTCGGGAGGGGGAGGAAGGAAGAGTGGGGTAATGTCCAATGGACACCTTACCTGCACCAACGAACGCAGGACGAAAGGCCGTAACACAGGTTGGTTGGTCCACCACGTTGACAAAGGCCTCTCGCTGGCAAGGCCAGAAGAGGCAATGGCCGGAGCCTCGCTCCGGCGTGACGCCCCCCTCCTGCAGCTGGTCATGGCGCAGGCCCGACGACATCTTCTGCCAAAGATGACGTCGTAGTCAGAGTGCCAGGGCCCGCTATTATCACGGCTAGCGCCAATGGTTGTAGCACAAGCTAAACAGCTAACTCTAGGCTAACTGATAGCATCAAGCTAACGTCTCCAGCCGAGCGCAGCCACCAGCTAACGTCGTAGCTAAACAGCTAACTGGCTAACAGTTAGCTCATACCGGCTATCGCTAGCCACTAGCTAACGCAGAAGCCTCTGACGTTACACGAAAGAAGAAGAAGCCCGCACACAGCCGACCGCCTCCCAAGCATAGTGTCCAGCTGCAGAGCCGGAGACAATGCCGGCGGGGATTGCTCAGCGATGCGCGCCCCTAATGCGAAGTGCCGGTGGAGGTCAGAATGATCATCATCATCTAGACACTCCGGTGGCGAAGACATTATCGCTGTATTTCCTCTAAAAATAGTGAGAGAGAAAACAAAGATATAATGTCAACGCAGCTCCTCTTCTCCAATAACTATTTCGGCACTAAACTAAAGTGGTGTATACAGGCACTTTACGGTGGTCAAAATAGGGAAGAAGCTGATGGTGTGGCCACAACCCCGCTTATGTAGAGGAGCGGATGTGGGTGTGGCCAGGCGGATGGGTGTGTGCATGTGGAGAAAATTATTCAATATTAGACTGAATAAAGGGATAGTTCCAACAGAGCAGAGCATAAGCTATACGATAATATAACTGTTCCCTAAGGGAGAGCAGCAAGGTTACATCGTAAGGAGGAGCTGTCCTTCACAGTGGTGCTGAAAAGTGGATCAAGCCATACAATTAATGTATAAAGCAAAAAGTCATGCACTTCCAAGAAACATTCAAGAATTGTTCTTTGATAGGGAGGGGGGTTATAATCTGAGGGGAGAACACAATTTAAAGGTGCTAAACGTACGCACTACCATGAGAAAACACTGCATCTCAATATGTGGAGTGAAACTGTGGAACAGTCTTAATGTGGTGTTAAAGCAATGTCCAAACATGAGACAATTCAAACTGATGTATAAGGAAATTATGTTCACAAGGTACAGGGATGAAGAAGGGACTTGATATTCACAGGTGTTTACATTTTTATTTTGTTTCTATTTTATTTTATACATATATAGTTTTTGTTTTTGTTTTGCATATATATATATATATATATATATTTTTTTTTTTTCTTTTCTTTTCTTTTCTTTTTTATGTTTAAAATAGTACACTCATTTGAGTAGTGGAAAAGGGGTAGGATTAAATAAGTGTATACTTCTTCCTACTCCTTTTCGAACATGCAGATTGAGTTGTTTTTCTTTTTTGTTATTGTTTGTTGTATTCATTGCATGTTCGAAATAAAGACTTCAAATCAAATCAAATCAAAAGCCATGCTACACAAATCGATTATTTCACTTGTATAGGCTTATGAATGAAGTCTTAATATATCAGGTCAGGTGTCATAATAATTTTACATCAATCTAATATTATATATAATATAATGGATGCTTAAGAGGAAACTATACCTACTAAAGATAAGTCAAGACGAGACCTTGTGATAGTTTCAATAAATAAATATTAGACTACAAAAAACGTAATAAAGAGCATGATCGTAGATGAAAGGAAAACGTGCGTCTGTGGAAATGTATCTTGATATATGCCACAGCATTTTAACCTGGGTCAGTAGTGCAAAGAGGGTATTAAATAAAATACTGCCAAAGTGTTTGATAGCCTAGTCTGCCCAGAAAACATAACGTGGTGACAAATATTATCCACTCCAGCAACAGACATGACGAGGTGTGTTACATTTTCACTGTTTTCTTTCCCTCAATCACTCGCCATTGCTAAGAGGAACAGAAGGCCTTATCATAATACTATAGGGCTCACCTAAAGGGAGTTAGGAAGAGAAGGGGACAGGTATGACAGCGTGCAAACAGTGGCCAGCAGAGGGAATAATAGCCCATAAATGTTTCTTAAGATAGTAGCCTAAATAAAACTTTATTATCATTATGACTAGTCAATTGGATGAATGGTTCTTGAGATAGGACAGGCAGACATGCAGACACGCAGACAGAGATTCCTTCCTTTGTAGTTAGATGGTATTAGACATAGATGAAAAGACATAAACATTCTCATCATAGTGTGCTACAGTATGTACTGAAAGGTTGTTTTCACCATTATCTTTCATAAAATGAATATTAAAGTAATTACGTAATTTGTGCATGCAGTAGGCTAGTAGATGTGCACTGTAGTGCAACTGTCTATTTGAAAAGCATAATGTTGGCCTAATAAGGCTAAATATTGTAACAGGATGAACAGAGTTCATGAACATCCTTATTTCATTATTCCTTTTTGATGTGAAGAATGAAGAACGGACCCACGTGACAAGTACATATATCAAAGTAAAAGCCAAGAGAGGATAGTGTAACATTATGCAAGCACATACCGTTATAAATAAATACATACATTTAAATAAATGCATGCATAAGCCTACATAAGCGTAGATAAAGATATTTTTTAGTTTTGTTCGTTTAATTTAGACATGATCTTTTATGTGAAGTATAACCTAATATATGGCCTGTGTGGTCCGTCCCAAATAGTGTTGTCTAAACGCACGTTACGCAACAGATATCCTAGTTATATTTCATTACTGGCATTCGCGTTTCGCTCTGCCTTTGGGAAGCATTCACCTAATGTACATCTGAAAAAACGTTCACTTGCACCTTTACATCTACCACTGCCACGCCCACCTCCGGTCCCATAAATCCCGGGGCGGTGCCCATACAGCCTCCTTCCTTCGTTTTTTCACGCGAGAAGACTGCTCACACGCATCTGCTAACAGTGAAGAACTTGGATACTAGGAGTAAAGAAAATAATATTGAACTACCGAAGTCCTTTCCGGGACTCCCCCAGCGTGTCCAGATGGAGAATCGCTGGGTGCCCGACGAGCTTCACGGACCTTCTTCAGATCACGTCGCTGTTCCGGTAGATGGCTGGAGAGTGTCAATGTGCGGCGGGCGGTCGGTAGTCGAACCGCGGCACGCTCAGGTAAGGCCGGACGCGGTGACACGTAGCATTGAGGCTGTCCACTGCTGCCCATCGCACCGTTCAACTGCTAGGCATGAGCACCGGACAGCCTGTATTGTATGCCCCACTTGGCGCGCTCGGGCTGAACGCCCTGCCCCCGCGGGACGTGTACATGGAGGAGCTCAGACAGCAGTAAACAATACTGCTTATCTTCCCCAGTATTGATGGATTGATTGATTGAAAATGTTATTATCAATGCAGTATGGCTCGGTACACACAATTGATGCGGAGACCGGAAGGGGACTTTCGTCTTGTTTGCATCGGGGGCCCCCCGTTTTCAATTCATGTTGGCATTTGTGGCATACATGACATACGGATGAATCAGTACTGAAGCTTGATATGACCAGCAGCCACTCTACACACCGGGGCAATCAGAAGGGCAACACGTAGGTAATGTTTCCTTTTTTGATTAAATATGAAATATTATTTGGCAATATAGTTCCGTTCGGCGAACGGCATTACGCATTCGTTAAAATAAGAATACTTTAGTTATTCTTATGCTTAAATTGAGTGTGCCCGACAGCCCCAGGTGTGTGTTTGTATGAGGATCGCCCCGTCATTCTGCTGTGTCTACGTATGGAAAGCCAAAAGGGCCACATTTACGCCTCATATGTGTGTGGTTAAATGAGGCTGTCTGAAGGGGAAAAAAAACTCTAAAAGGTTTTTTTCCTATATTAACACTTTCAGTGCCACAGGTCCGGTGCCCCGGAACCCTGTTGCGTGCCAACGACCACTTCAATGATAGAGCTCTCATATTTGCAAACGCATAAACTATATCTTAAATTATGGCTATGTGTATAATATGGCCGTCGCTTATCAATGACTTGTTTGCAGTCAACATTGTCGAAACGGATTGTTTTTTTTAAATCCGTTCATTTCTGTTTTATACCATTTTGAAAAACTCTTGTTTTTTGAAAGTTTCAGGAAAATATAAAGATTCTGTGATAATCGCCCTTCTAGATTATCGATAGTATATGTGTACTTATGCACGCTATAGAAGCGGGCTGAAAAATCGATTATCCATTTCCTGATCAGCACACACACACACATAGGGCCCACGTTGATATCTCTGTGAAAAAAGCTCTGATTATCCCAAGACTGGTAAAATAGATTCCTTACCTCAGATCAGATGTTCTCCAAAAAGATTATTCCAATTCCTGATCGCCATTCCAAATATCGATCGCGTTTATTGATCCAACGCTGGGTGGTCGAAACACAGATTCCACGCTGTTCTGATGGTCCACAATGAATCCGATCGGCTCGAGTTTCATGCGTTTCATTCAATACAATCCAAAGGGGTGCAGTACCATAGGGAGAGACGATAGGGGGCGGTATTTTCCCAATGTAGCTCAGAGAGAGTTCCAGTGGTAACGTGAGGCTAGATTGATGAAATATGAATGGAAATCGCTAATACAAAAAAAAAAAAGAGAGATCTCTCGTCGTTGGCACTGAACGGTTGGCATGAACTAACGAGAAATCTCGTCGTTGGCACTCAAAGTGTTAAGACAAAACCTGACGTTGGATATGATGACAAGAAGCCTCTCCAAGGCTGCTCGTCACGCGGAGAGTATCCCCGTACGCCTTAACATGATGACGTGTAAGAAGAGTACGTGTGGGTCCCCGCCCGGCCAGGTTGACCTGACGTCATGTTCAGCGTCAGAGCGGATATTACCATATCTTGCTTGTCGCAGTTTTAAAGCGGGCGGTTTCATTAGGGGACACAGGTTTTATCCTGGTGGCGCCGGTCCGGCCCATTGGTTCCCCGTTCCAATCCAACGCCTAAGGGCTCCGCCAGGGTCTATACCCATGGGCTCAGGAGCCCTCTCTCGGCGCACGGCATGATAAGTGGCCTGGTCGCTGTGAGGTTGAATATGGGACAAATAGGTATTGATGCTGATACCATTAGCGGGGCGCGCGCGCTCCGCCCATGGCCACGGTTCAAGCAGGCCGTGATGCATATTTTCAAGAGTGGTGGCGGGCTGAGGATTTGGACCTGAGGTCATGTCCTCTAGACTCGGTTCTGTCCCTCTGTAAGGAAACAGTCTATCTTGGATAGGCCCTCGGCTCCGATACTGGGGGCATATGCTGTTGCTATGTCCCCATGTCATAAGCTTCGAGGGCGCAGCCTCTATTCCGCCGCCCTCTGGGAAAAAGTTTTTTTCTGGGTGCACAGCGTCTCAAGTCTGTTAAAACGTAATTTGTCCCCTAACCGGGACCTCCAATTAGCCCTGGTTAGGCTATTGGGTGTCTTTTAAACCTCTCGAGCTTAAGCTATTGGAGCAGCTGTGTTCCAAAGACTGCATGTCTCCTGACCATTACCTCAGCTAGGCGAGCGGGTGGGTCATACGCTCGTTCGGGGCGACCATAGTACCTGTTTATATACAGCGGATATTCCTCTGGTCAAGCCTGTTAAAACAAGATTTGTCCCCTAACCAGGACCTCCAATTAGCCCTGGTTGTATACTGGCTGAGCGTTTTGCTTTCATGCCCTGAGGACCCTGGGCTGTTTTCTCATGTGAAATTCAGACTCGGAAGGAGGAAGTATGGGCCCCCGCCCCGGGATTTATGGGACCGGAGGACGGAGGTGGGCATGGCAGTGTTAGATGTAAAGGTGCAAGTGAACGTTTTTCAGCGAGGTACATTAGGTGCTATGAGCAACGAATTCTTCCCAAAGGCAGAGCGAAACGCTCAGCCAGTATTCATATAACTAGGGTTATAGGATAACCTTCGTTCAGTG
This sequence comes from Notolepis coatsorum, assembly GCF_963971535.1. NCBI lineage: Eukaryota > Metazoa > Chordata > Actinopteri > Aulopiformes > Paralepididae > Notolepis > Notolepis coatsorum. The sequence goes on along the minus strand of NC_140183.1, from coordinate 39,009,098 downwards.
GTCGGCAATAGGCAGCCCACAGGCCGAAATTGGTCCGCCAGCAATAATATCTGACCGTCAGATTATTTTGAGAATATGAATTATTTATTTTTTGTAATATGTATATCAGACAGACTATAGGCTAGGCTATACATTTTATTAAAAGCCAAATTGTATTTTTTATTTAGTTAATAAATGTCTTGTTGTAATTCTTATATACCTATAGCTCGTCTTCTTGAAGCGGATTCACCTTATTTTGCTCCGATTTTACGTTAGTTTAATCGCATTGTTACTGATCACATGTGTGCTGCCATCACAGTCATATATAAGTAAAGATAAAGTTTGAATGACTTACTGAACTGGTGTTTTAATTTGATATCATGCTGATTTCAGCACCAGCCGCTGTCCACCGACTTTATTGTTGAGCAAGCGCTATACATTGCACCTCGCTGCCTGCCTGTTATTCACTCTTAACATGGATAAAACAAAGTATAATAAGCATTCTTTAGGTGGTGGTCTCTGTTTGCACATTATAGCTTAAATATATAGCCTAGCCTATAGTCAGTCTGATATACGTATTAAAAAATAAATAAATCATATTCTCAAAATAATCGGACAGATATAATTGCCGGCAGACCAATTTCGGCCTGCGGGCCGCCTATTGCCGACCACAGAACTAGGATATCTGTTGGGTAACGTGCGTTTAGACAACACTATTTGGGACCGACCACACAGGCTATTTCCATATATTAGGCTATTACTTCCCATAAAAGATCATGTCTAAATGAAAAGAACAACTAAAATATATCTTTATCTACGTAGCCTATGTAGGCTTACAGTATGTATGCATTTATTTATGTATTTATTTATAACGGTATGTGCTTGCATAATGTTACACTATCCTCTCTTTTACTTTGATATATGTACTTGTCACGTGGGTCCGTTCTTCATTCTTCACATCAAAAAGGAATAATGAAATAAGGAATGGGTAACGTGCGTTTAGACAACACTATTTGGGACCGACCACACAGGCTATTTCCATATATTAGGCTATTACTTCCCATAAAAGATCATGTCTAAATGAAAAGAACAACTAAAATATATCTTTATCTACGTAGCCTATGTAGGCTTACAGTATGTATGCATTTATTTATGTATTTATTTATAACGGTATGTGCTTGCATAATGTTACACTATCCTCTCTTTTACTTTGATATATGTACTTGTCACGTGGGTCCGTTCTTCATTCTTCACATCAAAAAGGAATAATGAAATAAGGAATGGGCAAAAATCTAAATTGGCCCATTATTTACTCCTTTTCTTCTTTTGATTCTGACAACAAAATACGAAAAACAGCTCCATATTTCTGTTTCCCCCCGTTCGATTTTGGTTTAAAACGGAAATACGAAAAAAACATGGTATTTCCGTTTCTTGGTTGAAAACGTAATTAAAGTACTAATTGACCACAGGAAAAGGTTTACACAATGTATGTTATGTAATACCCATAAGTAATATATTTACGTATGGAAAAGTTATTATTTACGTATTGTCTCGACAAAACAAACAAATAAACTTCACGACCAGGGGTCGAACCAGCAATCACTACAGTAGTAGTCTGAATCACAGGATATATAGACTGCAAAACTATTTTGTAAGGGCACCGTCATTGTGATTGGTTTAAAAAAAATTGTTTAAAGAAATACAAAAATGTTCTCCCCTATAGCGGAATGATAACAGGTTCAGCCAGACCCCTCTTTGGCGATGGCACAGCGCTAACATAGTGTGGAGAGAGGTCTGGCTATACGAGACTAGTGCAGTAGTAGGCAAGTGCTTTCACCACTACACTACACTACTCACACACACCCATGCTATGGTTATGTTTAGGGTTAAGGTAGCACCCCGGGTTCAATCCCTGGCAGGTGAACTTACATTTTCAGAAAACGTAAAACGTTTACATTGTTTGAATATGTCATATATGTACTTATTTATATAATGCGTAATACATGAATATACTTATGGCTATAACATAATGTACATTATGTATGTGGTTGATTAGTACTTTATTTATATATTCTAAGCGAGAACGGGGCTGGGCTGTTTACAGAACTCACCTCTCCCACAGGCTGCACACATTGGGGTCTCTTGGATTCAGAGACCATGATAAACCAATCAGGAAGCTGAGTACCAGCAGGAGCGCCCAGCTCTGCAGAATTGGCATGGTCCTGAGGAGACAAAGAAGATAAAATGTTAATAGAACGAATATGTGTACTTTTCATTTCTGGTGGTGCTGGTGTGGATTATGGATTGAGCCTTTAAAATATAACACTTTTCTCAGACAAAATGCTATTTATTACGAGGCTGTAGTGCTGGGAAGAAGCCTTCCACAACTGCAGAACATCGACTGGTAACAGAGAGTATCATGTTGACCCTTGCAGAATATTTCCCATTCTGAAATAGCACTAGATGTTATGATTTCTATTCTCAAAATTTGTCTCATTGAATCGTCATGACGCAAGTACTGTACATGTAGGGCCAGGAAAAAAAGTATATCGAATTGTTTCATTTGAATGAAATTGCTTCTAAAATCAAAAGATCAATCTTGTAACCTCAATGAATGTGTGAATATTTGCACCAAACATTATTTCTAGCGCACCTCCCGTCCTGCAGACGTCTCTAGTTTGCCTGTTTCTTCTGAACTACTATGGAAACTCAAGATGACCAAATTACATCTTCTGACCACAATCACAGGTGCTGGACCCCTGAAACCACCACCAAGCTTAATTCATTCAATTAAATCTAAACCTTGTGAAATCGAATCGAATCAGGTAATCTGTGCTGATATCCAGCCCCAGACACAACCCTTGTATGTAACACAATGTAACGAACAAGAGAGATTAATTAACATCTCCCAGCTCTGGTTCTCATGATATTCTCATAATAAAGTGTGGTGATCATTAGCCTGTAAAAGAGTTCATTAAACACTAGACAAGATGATATTCTCAGTAGCTAATAAAGTGTGGTGAGCATTAGCCTGCAAAAGAGTTCATTAATTAAACACTAGATGAGATTATATTCTCAGTAGCTAATAAAGTGTGGTGAGCATTAGCCTGTAAAAGAGTTCATTAAACACTAGTCTAGAAGAGATGATATTATTATCATAATAAAGTGTGGTGAGCATTAGCCTGTAAAAGAGTTCATTAAACACTAGTCTAGAAGAGATGATATTATTATCATAATAAAGTGTGGTGAGCATTAGCCTGTAAAAGAGTTCATTAAACACTAGTCTAGAAGAGATGATATTATTATCATAATAAAGTGTGGTGAGCATTAGCCTGTAAAAGAGTTCATTAAACACTAGTCTAGAAGAGATGATATTATTATCATAATAAAGTGTGGTGAGCATTAGCCTGTAAAAGAGTTCATTAAACACTAGTCTAGAAGAGATGATATTATTATCATAATAAAGTGTGGTGAGCATTAGCTTGTAAAAGAGTTCATTAAACAATAGAAGAGATGATATTCTCATAATAAAGTGTAGTGAGCATTAGCCTGTAAAAGAGTTCATTAAACACTAGAAGATATGATATTCTCATAATAAAGTGTGGTGAGCATTAGCCTGTAAAATAGTTCATTAAACACTAGAAGATATGATATTCTCATAATAAAGTGTGGTGAGCATTAGCCTGTAAAATAGTTCATTAAACACTAGAATAGGTGATATTCTCATAATAAAGTGTGGTGAGCATTAGCCTGTAAAAGAGTTCATTAAACACTAGAAGATATGATATTCTCATAATAAAGTGTGGTGAGCATTAGCCTGTAAAATAGTTCATTAAACACTAGAATAGGTGATATTCTCATAATAAAGTGTAGTGAGCATTAGCCTGTAAAAGAGTTCATTAAACACTAGAAGATATGATATTCTCATAATAAAGTGTGGTGAGCATTAGCCTGTAAAAGAGTTCATTAAACACTAGAAGAGGTGAGGCAGTGAGCCAGAGCAGTGCTCCCTGTGGCGCTCCACATTATCTCAATACAGGCCACAAAACACAGACCTGAGACAGACAGATACACAGACTATACACGCTGAGATAGATGGAGTATATTCAGAGAGGTAGGGAGTAAATAAATAAGAGAGAGAAAGACAGGGGAGAGGAGAGTCGAAGTAAGGAAACGTGACTCCAACTCCATCCTAGCAGCTATCAATCAGAGCTGGAGTGAAGCGCTCCAGAAACCCCTTCGCGCTGGTCCCCTTCCGCGCTCACGCCATCTGGATCCAATCAGAACACAGGGCCCAAGAGACGGCCTCACAATGGGGACCAGTTTAGGCTCTCAGGGAGCAGCAGGGAGGCTATTCCCTAAAGGCACTTTTTTTTCTCTCCTTAAAAACTCCCATGGAAATGGAGTCGAGTTCAAGAGCCCAGTGGCGTGGCGTGGGGTCATTCCTCCCATCGTGGGAATGGGACAGTATTTTCGAGCGAGGCGGAACATCATGTTGATATAGGGATTGGTCAGTTCCCTTTTGTTTTCTCAACAAGTCCGTCCTGACAGAGTTAGCGGACAGCGGCTTCTCAAGACGACCCCCCCCCCCAAGGGGGTTGAGATACTTATAGGGCCTGGTTTCGTAAACTATGGGTCGGGACCAAAAATGGGACACATGTCTTCCTCTGGTGGGTCCCCACATGACAGTCGTAATGTGTTTTTGATGTTTCAATGAGCCTGGATCCCACGACTTGAACATTTAATGAAACTGTGCCCAGAGACAGTGTAGTGGTTAAGACCCCTGCCTCTAAAACCACAAGTACCCCTGCTGGCCTGGGATCGAATCCCACCATAACTTTCTCTCCTGTGTCTCCCCTGCTCTGTCTCCCTCTCAGCCTTCCTACTGTCTCAATAAAGAACCTTCTCTCCTGTGTCTCCTCTACTCTGTCTCCCTCTCAGCCTTCCTACTGTCTCAATAAAGAACCTTCTCTCCTGTGTCTCCTCTACTCTGTCTCCCTCTCAGCCTTCCTACTGTCTCAATAAAGAACCTTCTCTCCTGTGTCTCCTCTACTCTGTCTCCCTCTCAGCCTTCCTACTGTCTCAATAAAGAACCTTCTCTCCTGTGTCTCCTCTACTCTGTCTCCCTCTCAGCCTTCCTACTGTCTCAATAAATAATCGTCTCTCCTGTGTCTCTCCTACCGTCTCCCCCTCAACATTCCTACTGTCTCAATAAAATGCATGCTCTGTCTCCCTCTCAGCCTTCTTGTCTCAATAAAGAGCCTTCTCTACTCTGTCTCCACCTCAGCCTTCCTACTGTCTCAATAAAGAACCTTCTCTCCTGTGTCTCCTCTACTCTGTCTCCCTCTCAGCCTTCCTACTGTCTCAATAAAGAACCTTCTTTCCTGTGTCTCCCCTGCTCTGTCTCCCTCTCAGCCTTCCTACTGTCTCAATAAAGAACCTTCTCTCCTGTGTCTCTCCTACTGTCTCCCTCTCAGCCTTCCTACTGTCTCAATAAAGAACATTCTCGCCTATATCTCCCCCACTCTGTCTCCCCTTCAGCCTTCCTACTGTCTCAATAAAATACATGCTCTGTCTCCCTCTCAGCCTTCTTATTGTCTCAATAAAGAACCTTCTCTACTCTGTCTCCCCCTCAGAACCTTCTCTCCTGTGTCTCTCCTACTGTCTCCCCCTCAACATTCCTACTGTGTCAATAAAATACATGCTCTGTCTCCCTCTCAGACTTCTTATTGTCTCAATAAAGAACCTTCTCTACTCTGTCTCCCCCTCAGCCCCCCTACTGTCTCAATAAAGAACCTTCTCTCCTGTGTCTCCTCTACTCTGTCTCCCTCTCATCTTTCCTACTGTCTCAATAAAGAAAATAACTGTCCAGTCACCTTATAAAAGTAAGTTTGTGAAAGCATGCTTTAGGTCAATGCAGTTGGATACCAAGGGTAGGGATGCCCCGATCGATCTGCCAGCGATCGGTATCGGCAGATAGCAGTATAAATATGAGATTGGGGAATTCCGATAATGCTTTCTAGGCCCCGATTGCGAGTTCTCGCTCGCTGTCTTCTCTCAGGCACAAACACGCTGCTGCTGCAGTGCACGCCTTGCCCCTCCCCCTCACAGACCCGTCTTGTCAACAAACCCTCTGGCAAGAATCGAGTGCAGCTCCTCTTTCAACATAACTGAAGCATTAAACAAAATGGCCCAGTAAACTATTCACTTTAGTTTAATACATGAGGCGTTGTCTAATGTTATCTAGCTGGCTAGCTACTGATAGCTCCTGATATCAATGTCTGATATCATCATTGGCATTCGTTTTCGCAACTGTTGGCTAGCGTTGGCTAACTAACTAGCTATCGTTGTTCGGTTGGCTAACATTAGCTACCTAGCTAACGTTACTGTTTAAACAAAATGGCCCAGTAAACTATTAACTTTAGTTTAATACATGAGGCATTGTCTAACGTTATCTAGCTGGCTAGCTAGTGCTACTGATAGCTCCTGATATCAACATCTGATATAATCATTGGCATTAGTTTTCGCAGCTGTTGGCTAGCGTTGGCTAACTAGCTATCGTTGTTCCGTTGGCTAACGTTACTGTTTAAACAAAATGGCCCAGTAAACTATTCATTTTAGTTTAATTAATGAGGCATTGTCTAACGTTATCTAACGTTGTGGGGCGGCGTGGCTCAGGGGTAGAGCGGGTCATCCAATGATCGAAGGGTTGGTGGTTCGAATCCCGCTCAAGCCCATGTCCATCCCACTGCCGTTGTGTCCTTGGGCAAGACACTTAACCTACTTGCCTCGTATGAATGTGTATGCATGTGAATGAATGTTGGTGGTGGTCGGAGGGGCCGTAGGCAATGATTATTCGCCACGCTTCCGTGAGTCTGCCTCAGGGCAGCTCTGGCTGCAATTGTAGCTTACCACCACCGGTATGACTGTGTATGAACGAATAATGGACTCTGTAAGCCAGGGGTGTCAAACTCATTTTCACAGAGGGCCACATCAGCATTATGGTTGCCCTCAAAGGGCCAAAGACCATATGTAAATGTAGCTACACATTTACATATTGTTAAACATGGTGTTTCTGTATTTATTACTTATTCAAGTTATACATATTGCATATTCATTTGCATAAATGTAAAAATATATGTTAACTTATGTTATTTTAACAAATAGTTTTAGTTTATCAGAACCCCATATTACTCTACCAATCAATGATCAAACCATTCAAGTAAATAACAAAGAAGAATATCATCAAATACAAGCTATGACATTAAGTTTGTTCAAAACCTTTTTGTCACAGTCAAGAGGGGCAGAACTAACAACTGAGCTGCAAAGAACACGTGGGACAGATGTAGCAGATGTTACAAAAACAAATGGCTGCACACAACCTTGCAGAGGCCATACATCCAACTAATGGCAGATAGTTTAATTAACTTTAATTAACAGATTGCAGAATGGGTACAATACAGTACAGCTCAATACACACAATTGTTAAGGGGATGCAGACCAGAGAAAGACTTTCGACTTGTTTACATCAGGGTCCCCCATTTTCAATTCGTAATGAAATTGCTATTATGTGTCTGCATGAACACACAACTGTAACTGTACTCAAAAATAACAAAATAAGGGTTGTCTCAGTTCACAACTATATTGCTCAAGTTTTGGGTGGGACTTGTTTGCGTCCCTACAGCTTCTTATTCAATTGAGCGAGATGCTCGGTTATGTCACACAACCAGTTTGCATCTGACAGTTCAGACAATATTTCTTCAACCCTTTGTTACCTATTCCGCCTGGACCTTTTTTGTATTTTGGGCTGAAAAATTGTCAAAGAATGTCTGAGGAGTAAGTGCTTTTGGCTTTTTTCCTTTGTTACCTCAGATGTTCAACATACATGTATGTGTAAGAATGTGTAATAACTAAGGCTGTCAAAGTTAAAGCTTTATTAACGCATTAACCCACAATTATTTTAACACTGCTATTTTTTAACCCAATATTAATGTAAAATTTTTTTTTTTTTTTTTTTTTTTACCTGAGCTCTTGGGGGGCCACATCAAATGACGTGGCGGGCCGGATTTGGCCCGCGGGCCGTGAGTTTGACACCTATGCTGTAAGCGCTCTGGGGTCACTGGGGTGTCACGAAGAGCGCTATATAAATCCAATCCATTATTATTATTATTATATCTAGCTGGCTATCCTGTCGTCCCAGGTAAAAATCTCTTGGTTACATTTTTTTTTTGGTAACGTTAATTCATTTATCCACTCTGGTTGGATGGTGTATTGTACTTGTGCTCTATAATGACAATACATTTGAATTGGATCTCGTAGGGCTGGGTGATATGGCAAAAAATCATATCGCGATAACGATATGATAATGTTATCATATTTCTCGATATCGATAATTATCGAAATTGTTATAATATATCATTTATATATATATTTTTTTTTTAAACAACAGATGTATGTTTATTTTGCAGCAATTCTTTGTCGTTGCCGCCATCTTTAGTGTTACATCCCCTCACACTCCAGTTCTCAGGCTGCAGCTGGTTTAAAAGCAAAACTAAACCGGCTTCTCTGCTGGCTGTGGCTCCAGGGGAGTTGAACAGTTCTGGCTCTGCTAGTTTATTTTCGATCTTTTGGCGCTTTTTTGGTGGACAAACCACCGCACATGTGCACCGTGACTCGTGACTGGAGTCTAGCTCTGCTAGCACACATAGCCTACTGTGTACGACGGTTTCAAACTGTATTTTAAATTAGAAAGCAAACAAAATAAATGGAGAAGAGAAAAATAAATCTTAATTTGGTCAGTATTGTCATTTGGACAAGCAAAGCCATTACTTTAAGTTGCAGGCAAGAAAGACAAGTCTGTCCACTGCCCCATGGTTTTAAAACTGCCCTGTTGCAGGTCACACAAAAACAATATTTTTTTTTTCGATATTCGATATCAATTATTAAAATATATCGCAATATTTATCGTTATCGTTATATCGCCCAGCCCTAGCCGATCTCGTCTTGAGATCGCTACCTGTTAAGTGGATCAGCATGGTGCAAGCCGTGCAATGCGTACCTCCGAAGCTGTTTTATATATGGCACATAATCATTTCGCCACTGTCGTGTTCATATGGTTGTGATCCACTCAACAGGTAGCAATTTCTAAATGAAATTGCCTAAATGTATTGTCATTATACAGCACAATACACCATCCAACCAGAGTGGATAAATGAATTAACGTTACAAAAGAAATAAAATACAACCGAGAGATTTGAACCTAGGATGACAGGATTGACATGCAGGCGCACTAACCCTGCTAAACGGTCCGACGTGAACTGTTATTGACTAATCCATCATTTACACTTGTCAAGTGCCAATTGCGCTTGTCGTCCAGTATTGGCATTAATAAATCAGATGTCATGCTAATATGTCATGTTCTACAGTAGGCCTTACTACTATGATACCAATTAAAACAAGTAATTCGAATAATAGAAGCCTACTTTGCTGGAACGATTCATTTCAAACGTATACAGCGTGTGTGTTCGTGTATTCTTTTGTGTGTGCGCTCGCGCGCTGACTCGCTAAGCCTTTCCCTACGCATATTCATTTCTGGAGCATTTCTTTATCCACTCTGGTTGGATGGTGTATTGTACTTGTGCTGTATCATAACAATACATTTGAATCTGATCTCGTTTTGAGATCAGTCGCAAATCGCTTCCTCAAGTTCAAGTTTCAAGTTCAAGTTTCAAGTTTCTTTATTATTTGTCATACAGAAATACAGAATACTTTGCATGAAATGTTTCTTTCTGTTTCGCTCCTGAGAGTGTGCTAGATAATAATAAGATAGTATAAATAAGTATAATAAGTAAGAAATAGAAGTCAAGAAGTCAAGTAAACACAAGTGTAAACAACAATTGTTCAGTATACCTCTATATACAGTATGTACATCTGGTACAAAAATTGTGAGGTATAGCTTAGCTTGTGGTGCCACCGTTGTGGTGGTGAGGTGCAATAAGGAATAAGGAATGAGAGATGTGCAATTCCCTTACCAATAATATAAATATAAAGTGTAAAGTGTAAAGTGTGATAAAGTGGGTGCTACAGAGTGTTGTTTATTTAAAGTGAGTGTGTGTGTGCTGTGGGTGTGTTGCTGGCCTGTTATTGTTCATTGTTCAATCATTGTTCATTGAGCAATCATTGTTCATTGAGCATCCTGATGGCCTGGGGATAGAAGCTCCTTCTGAGTCTCTCTGTGCTTGCCATGAGACTCCGGTATCGCTTGCCTGACCGCAGCAGTTCAAAGAGGCAGTTGTTTGGATGGCTGGAGTCTTTGATTATTCTCTTAGCCTTGCCCATGCACCGCTTGTTGTAAATGCCTTGGAGAGTGGGAAGCCCTAGGGCTGGGCGATATGGCCAAAAACGTTATCGCGATAAAATTATAAAATTATTTTCATATAACTCGATATCGATAATTATCGTCGATATAATGTCTGTCAAGTTTAATTAACTTCTTATGCCCGGCGCCGATGGACGGGCTATTAATAGACTTGTTTTGCTGCTGCGAATGTCTCGAGTTGATGTCGTCATCAGTCCGCGCACGTTAGCAGTTAGCCAGAGCAAGCGGTGTATCCCATGACAATGTACTAAATATGACCCTAAAATACTCCGTTCCGCCCCAATACATTCCAACGACGTCCACCGTATACCCCACACTACTATAACCGTGGCCTCAGAATTCACGCCACACACCCACTCGGCACGTAAACTATAAAATAGCGCCGTGCAAGCTAATTATCCTAGCCAGCCTTGTTCCAATGTACTAAATATCACCCTAAAATACTCTGTTCTGCCCCAATACATTCCAACGACGTCCACTGTATACCCCACACTACTATAACCGTGGCCTCAGAATTCACGCCACACACCCACTCGGCACGTAAACTATAAAATAGCGCCGTGCAAGCTAATTATCCTAGCCAGCCTTGTTCCAATGTACTAAATATCACCCTAAAATACTCTGTTCCGCCCCTGTAGCTAAGGGGCTACACGACCCTGACTGTATTTAAAGGATAGGTTCGACCACTACTAAATATTAATTAGCCAGACATTAAATGTACACAAAATGGCGGACACTCTATTAACTGTGAGGGGACAGTGATACAAAGTTGAATAATCACTTTAATGTTAAAGCCAAACATACATATTATATATCACAGATCTCCTGTTACTAATATAATGTCAATGCAACAATGTCCGAGGTAAGTATAGTTCCTAAACTACTGGTACCCGACCGTTGGAGCTCTGAAAGGAGTGAGACGGAGTGAACAGCACGGGGGGAGCAAGATGGCGGATGGAGACGATATTCTCTGGAGTTCCTACTCCAGAGAGCTGCAGACCAACGTGGGCTGGATAGGGGGTCTCGTACGGATCTGTTTCTGTATTCCAAACGCCCGATGGCAGGTTTAATAGCTAATATTCCAAACGCCCGATGGCATGGTCACTAGCTAGTTAGCCCTTTTATGCTGAGGCTAACCCGCATGTAGTCAGTAATAGTTAGTTGAATCCAGAACGCCGCTGGGTTCAGCCCAAAGTCTCTCAACGTTACTTTCTTATTTGCCCGTCTGCAAATCTATAGAGATTATTATTTACTTCACTTCGCTCAAACCAAGTCACTCTGCTCTGCCAATGGTGGCTCGACAATATTGTTGTTGTATCTAACTAGCCGTCCAGGGCCCCGTTCCCCGTACCTGGCAAACTGAGTTAGCCGGATAATTTCCAGCATAGCCTGACTTAAGCCGGACCTTTCTGTTCCCCGACGCTCGATTGTCTAAATCTAAATCACCATGACAACAGATCAAAAAGTTTGAGCCTGGTCGAGAGCAGGGTTTAGTTCAGTTAGCTGGGTGAACCATGGCCACGCCCCCGCAAAGAAATGCCAGCTCGCTTACTGAAATGATTCTCACAGTCTAGATCTGCATTATACCATTCTGAATTATGTTTCTGTGCTTCGTTTTCCTAGAGGGGGCTTTTGAAATGTATAATAATAGAACTAAATGCTGATAATAAATCATATTCAGCCTATAGATTTACTTTGTCCTAAATAAAATAATGCACTTCATATACGGCGCTCGGAGTGCGATACACGCTGCATGTGGTTATTTTAATAACGGCGCATTGCAAATGTGAATCCCGCAGGGATATTATTAATGAATGAAACCTATCGGCCGTTTGGCTCTGATTAGTTTCATATATTCTCCGCTGTAGATTTGCTTAACGGAGCGCCCGGATTGTGTTTCATTCAAGCATAAAATTGAAGTGTCTATGCGTGGATTGTGGTTTTTGTGGATTATGAATTACGAGGACTCTGAGGATTGTTGAATTGTATCATCACTCACACGTTATTGTGATATTGTAACTGGGATTAAAATGTCTGATGAGATGCGCTGTTTGACGGATTTGAGAAATTGAATGAGCCGTTGACGTCACATTAATGCATTTGAGAATAAAGAGATAAAACTTCATTCAAAAGAAAAATATTCGAAACACGGGTCTCTTGTATATATATATATACACAATGGATATATCCCGTCTGGCACAGTGGTGCAACGGCCAGTGTTTGCTCCTGGCAAGCGGGCGACCCGAGTTCGAGACCCCGCGTTTCCAATATAATTTTTTTGGAATATAATATTAATGATTATATGCAAAAGTAGCCTAGTTTTAAGTTAAAATATTATAAATCTACATGCATTGAGGATGTCATTCTTTATATAGCTCTCAACATGCACCAAATTGAATTATTCCTACATTGCAAAAAGAAGAAAAAGACTAGAAGAAGTGGGATTCGAACGCGGGTCGTCTGCGTGAAAGTCAAAACGACAAACCGTCACACCACAGTGCAGATAAGTAAAACATCCACCATACATCAATCAATGGGTAAGAGAGCCATATCCTTATTCTGTATAACAGTTGAACTAATTATTTTCGCTAGCAAGATCTCATTTGATTATCCATTCCATAAACCTACTGCCAGCAGGCAAGTTTAAAGAAATATAATCTGATTGATTGGGGTAATGAGGGACTTAAAATTAGCCTATAGATTATGCATTTAACTTGTCGGCGAGGCTATTGAGCCGTACTGCAATCTGTTAATAAAGTTTTAAATCAATTAATCAATCAATGCCGTTAGAAAATCAGGATTTCTGCTATCGATACTTGCTGGCTTTTCAACTGAAGCGGCTGCACGCACTTATCCTGGGTCTCAAGTCTGGTTCGAGTTAACAAGACTGAATCCACCTTCGAGGAACAGGAAAATCCCGGCTTCAAACATCGGGTTAATTGAATCTGGATAATGGGACTCTTGATCGACTTAGTTGAACCAGGTACGGGGAATAGGGCCCAGCTCTCTATCAAGATACGTTGTGGTCTGTTTACAACTGCGCCAAACGTTAGCTCTCACACACTATGCCCGGGCATGTCCTAAAACCCGCGCATGCGCTCACGCTGTCTACAGGTGCATGCGCGCGTGCCTACGGCGTTAAGAATGGAACATATGCAAAGAGGCGAATGATACATACTGTTGACGTGAAAATATATAACTTATATACATAAACAATATATAAGGTATACAAAATAATAAACGTGGACTTTATGTGTTAATCTGGACCTTCAGAACAGCCCCAATACATTGCAACGACATCCACCGTATACCCCACACTACTATAACCGTGGCCTCAGAATTCACGCCACATATCCACTCTGCACGTAAACTATAAAATAGCGCCGTGCAAGCTAATTATCCTAGCCAGCCTTGTTTACTACTTGAGTCCTACCTCTCTACCCAGAGGTCTCCTTCCGCTGTCGGCCATCTCCTTCACTGATTGGTTGTTAGTAGGGATGCACCGAATGGGAAATTCTTGGCCGAAACCGATACCGAAAATAGAAAACAGTTGGCCGAAAACCGAATGCCGAAAGGCCGAAAATGATTCATAGAATAGAATTTTTTTTACCAATGTTGTTCAGCTACCTGATTATGGAAAAATATATGATTATGGCTAAACTTAACTTAAATAATAAATAATCACTATTATGGGTATTTTTGTATCACAAACAGTACTGTATTTACAAATCTGGTATGTCATAAATGTATAGATGTAGCAGTACTGTCTATCTGTATGTCATGTATGTCATATTATGTCCTGATGAATTGAAAATGGGGGACCCTGATGTAAACAAGACGAAAGTCTTTCTCTGGTCTGCATCCCCTTAACAATTGTGTGTATTGAGCTGTACAGTATTGTACCCATTCTGCAATCTGTTAATAAAGTTTTCAATCAATCAATCAATCAGAGAGAGAGAGAGAGAGAAAGAAAGAGATAGAGAGAGAGAGAGAGAGAGAGAGAGAGAGAGAGAGAGAGAGAGAGAGAGAGAGAGAGAGAGAGAGAGAGAGAGAGAGAGAGAGAGAGAGAGAGAGAGAGAGAGAGAGAGAGAGAGAGAGGCAGTGGCGGCTCTGCCACTAGGGGCGCACGGGCGCCGCCCCACCTGCTGTTAAATCAGAGAAGAAGAAAATAAAACTTTTTAGTTTTTTGTTTTATAGCCCTATAAATAATATAAACATGTTTAAAATGAATAATATTTACTCATTTTAAGTATGTTTGTATTTCCAATGCACAATATAACGTTATTATCTAAAATAAAAAAACACTCGTTTTCCTGAGCAGGAAGTGACGTTTTTTTTATTTATTTTTTTTTTCTCGTATTTCTCGGCCCGGGCTAGACGCGATAGCGCTCTGAGTGCGCGTCACAGTTTGATCGCTGTATCCGTCACAGCCAATCAGTGCATAACGCGTTGTGCGTTGAAATATGACTATTATGTTGGAATCCGGGCGCGATTTGAAGCGGTCTAGCCAGTAGCGTCAAGAATTTCTGTAGCCGCATTTCGCGGAGACGCTCTCTGATTGGCCGACGCCAGTATTTTTTTCCGTAGCAGAATTTCACAGAGACGATCTCTGATTGGCCGAATCCAATTTCTAATGTTCCAATTCTAGCTTATTCCTAGGTTGGTCCGTTGGTGAGAGATAGTTGTGTTGTTGTGTTGTTGTGTTGTTGTGAGATGCAGGCAGCAGAGCGTGCCGTGACTGCAAGTTCTTTAGACTGTTAAGCTTAGGCACTCTTTCAAAGTTGGTTAAGGTTAGAGTTTGTCTTAGAGCATGGCGATAGAACACCAGGTAGTTTGCAGTCTGTTCGAGCGGAAATGGACAAAGGAATGAAGTACTTGTGTTGTGTAGTAACAAGCTAACACTTGGCTAACAAGCTATATGGCGGATGCAGTCTGGACACAGTGGACAGTGGTCTGGAATACATCAACAGTGGATTATACACTACTTTATCAAGGCAAGCCCTCCTGCCCTGGACGTGTCAACTAAACAGTGAGTCTCTCTCTCTCGCTTTTGGATTGAAAATACGTGGATTATGGCTTGTTCAATATCGTCTATGTTTGAATGAATGAATGAATGAGAACTTTATTAACAGATTGCAGAATGGGTACAATACAGTACGGCTCAATACACACAATTGTTAAGGGGATGCAGACCAGAGAAAGACGTTTGTCTTGTTTACATCAGGGTCCCAGATTTTCGATTCATATCGATAGTTTAATAGCTAGCCTTGGCTCGTTTAACAATATGCAAAATATGTGTACAGCCCTGTACTCATACTGAAGTTATTCTTGGTATATAATAGGTCTGATTGTGTAACGAATCGATTCCACGTCGCGCTGTGTGTGAGAGAGAGAAGGAGAGAGGGAGAGATCTGCGTGTGTTTGGAGACGGAGCGAGTTTTGTTTCTAACTTTTCTATTTATATATTGTGTTTCAAGTTGTGAATTAGACTATACTTTATTTGACTGGTTGTGTGTTGTTGTAGTAACAGCTGAGCGACTCGTTCATAAGAGCCGATTCATTGCCGTGAGCGTGAGTCGAATCGCTCACGTCTTGCCATGAGTCGGTTGCGTGGTACTGTACATGTTTGCAAAATGTTTGGTATAGCGCCCCTAGTGGCGAAGCATCCACGGGCCGCCACTGGAGAGAGGTAGCTAGATAGATAGATAGAGAGAGAGAAGACATGTGGACATCTGTGCTCTACTGAGCGCACCTTTCTAGTCCCCAGATGAATGTGCTCTCTTGACTTTGGCACAGTAGACGCGCAACGTGTATGCTCGAGAATGATAATAATAATAATGCTCTTCAGATTATATTATCAACGACAGACAGCATCAATGTGAGAAACACAACCCCCCCCCCTCTCGCTCTGAAGAATATGCATATTAGATCACTCAGTGATTAACCGCGACGGGCATATAGTAAAAAAGGATATAAAGCATTGTGCGCAGAGTTTACATAGAAACAGCACGACTCCCCCGAGTCCCAAGAGGAGTTTTCACAGGCTGCAGAACGCAGGACTGAAGAGCTCACGTTAAGCATGTAATGACTGAAGCCGCGTTTTGATGACATCATCACAACAATACGCGTTAGGTTACAGGTTGTTTCTGTTTCGGTGATATATTTTCGGTGAAAAAACTATTTCGGCCAAAAGCCGAAAGGGCATTTTTGGCCATTTTTGGCCGAAAACTTTCGGTGGCCGAAATTTCGGTGCATCCCTAGTTGTTAGTGCGTGTGCTCATATCCAAGCTTGGAAAATCGATATATCGAAACTTTGCGACCACGTTTCATGTTTATTCCGAGGAAATAATTTATCGCGATAGTTATCGTTATCGTTTTATCACCCAGCCCTAGGAAGCCCCCCTCCAATTGTGCGTTCGGCTGAACAGGCCACTCTCTGTAGTCTGCTACGGTCTTGTGCGGTGCTATTCCCAAACCAGGAGGTGATATTGTCAGGATGCTCTCTATTGTGCATGAGTAGAAGTTCTTAAGGATCTTCTGACTCACGTTTTCCTGTCGAATGGATCGATGCAGTGCAATGCCGATTGCCAACTCTCTACCTTCCCCCGTTCTCGTCTTCATAGCCTAGAATATGACACGCCCACTGATGATGTCACGGTTCGCGAGGAAAAACCACACATTTTTCGGTGCCAGCTGAGCACCGATTTGTCACGTTCTGAACCAATTAATCCCGGTGTGAACGCGCTGGCCGGTGCAAGATTACATTCGGGAACCGGCTCCAGCACAGAGCCTGGCCGGTGTGAAAGGCCTATCAGTGCTGTCAGGTGCAGAGTGCTCCGCGAGCCAACTGCGCTGGAGCAGATCAGGGAAAAACTCCACACATAATGGCCGTGTCTGCGCTGGTATCTCATCCGCACAATGTCCTTTGTGGAGAGCTTGCAGTTAAGGGTGCAATTACCACGCGCAATACATTCTTAGTGGATCCTGCCCCAAGTGTTTTATCATTGGGTCAAGCATGTGTGCCACTAGGTGTCATGAGAAAAAACACCTTGTCACTTTTTTTCCCAATAATTTGCAATGCAAGTGCACTGAACCATTTCAATTTAACAAAGGGGGACCGTTTCCCCTTAAACTAAACATTTTAATATTATTTTTCTACTTTTCCATAAGTCACTTTAAGAATTTCTCTTGGGCTTTTGCAAGTCTTGCCCCCTAACAAACTACCGCATGAATCAGTCCTACCTCCAGCTGACCGACTGCAAGCTATGACAATATGAGAGTTCTGGCACGGCGAGGCCTGCTACATACATCACAGTGCGCTCACTGGCATGTTGCGATGTATCGCCTGGTCACTGCCCTCCTCCTATCCACCGTCGGGAGTTAATTCACTTTCTGGCAGCGACGCTAACGCCTAAGAAGCTCGCACCACAAAAACAGTATTTTATAAGAGCAAGGCGTATGGTTTTTATTATGAAGAGCAATCGACTTTACCAGCTACTTGGACTGGTGGCGGTAAATATTTTTCATTACTTTTTTCTTTTCTTTTTATTTTTTTAATTGTGCTTCATTAGAGAAAGCCTTCAAACCGCATGGGAATTCTTAAGCGCTGAGAAAGAGAGGGTGCAGCTATGCCTGGTTAATGAGCGCAAAGACAGACGCAAGGAGTTGTTTTGAAGTCGAGCTCAGTGGTAGTTCACATTACATGTTTCGGTTACCTTCACTTTGCGCGGTATTACTGTTAGGTAGACGTCTGGCGCTCAGAGGTCATCGCCTGGCAAAGCCGGCTTACTGTAGGTACAAGGTGACAAACCCCTTGAGGTGCAGAGAGTGTTTCAATGAAGCTCCGCCACCACTGTGATCGATTGATTCCTGCCCTCTACTCTGTTTTATATATATAGGCTTCAAACCTTGTCACATTCAGCCCTAACTTATCATTATTTTTTCCCTCTAGTCTTTTTTAAAATATCTATTTTGTTTTCCTGGCATCTGTTCAGTTATTTTCCACTCAAACAACCTCAGCTACGAGCACCAGTATCATGCAACACCACCACGTCAATAGCCAGAGATGACTGTATTTGTTTTATAACAGCTAACTGAACCGTAATGTGTGCACACCTCCACAGCTCACTACCACCGGCTATGGAGTTAGTGTCTGGATGGATGTAGATGGAGGTAGTGTCTAGAATCTAGATCAGGGGTGGGCAATTATTTTCCCCGGGGGGCCGAATGAGCAACTGAAAATATGTTGGAGGGCCGGGCCAAAATTCCAAACAAAATTATGCATAATATACATTTTATTTCTATATAAAAAGCAGTAAATGGCATTGTTTTGACCCCTGGTAAGAGTGTATGTTATTATTTGGCAATTAAAAGGTGAGGTTAGCTTTCAAAAATATCATTTATTCAAATAGAATTTATTTCCAAAATGATAAACAAAATGTGAAACATTAATAACAAAGGGCATGTATGAAAAAGTGCTATACAAATAAAGTTATTATTTTGAGTTTCATATACTATTGAAACAAGGATTTTCTTAGCTTTCTAAAGACATCACATCATCTTATAGCCAAAATAAACAAGACTGTCACTGAACTGTGTAAAGAAAAGTGTCCCAGTAGCCTTTTTTACTTTACATGCCTATATTAAACATTTTATGTTTTCAGAACTGTGCAAAAAAAAGATAAATAAATATCAAGTGTATCATTTCACTTGTTATATTTCCACATTTTTGTGTTCTTCAGCTCTTTTTCTTTCATTCAGTGTGATAAATCCAGTCTCTGTTGAGCTTTAACAAGTCCATCAAAGTCAGGTTGCATGTCTGAGGTGGAGATGCGAAGCACAGCTGCCAGATGTTCATCAGTGAGAGAGGATCTGTACCTGGACTTGGTAAACGTCATGACTGAGAATGTCTGTTCACATATAGGTGGATCCAAAGAGAACCAACATCTTCTGAGCATGTCTCCTCATGTTTGGAAAGTTCTCCTCCTTGAGAGCAGAGTAGAACTCTAGCAGTGATGCTGACTTAAAGTGCTCTTTCAGTAGTGAATCAGACTGCAGGTCAATGAGTTCAAGCTGAACATCAGTGGGTGCACTATCAACACTGCAGGTAAAGGGAGAGGAAACCAGCTGCATTTCATCCTCAACCTTTTTGAAATCTTGAAAACGCCTTGAAAATTCATCATGCAGTGCTCCCAACATGGATGAGTACCTGTGCCGGTGATCAGCTGATGGTTTGACTTCTTTCAGGGTTTTCATGTGTTTGAGATTGTTGCTGCCTAGTTGCCTTGAAATTAATTGCAACTTTGTCATGAAGGCTTTCACATGGCTATGCATTTCATGAGCAAAAATGCCCTTGCCCTGCAGTTGTGTGTTCAGTAGGGATGGGTACCGTTCACATTTGAACCGATACGGTACCGGTACCTGTGAATCGATACCTTTTTTCTGTATTTTAGTCTCTAAAAATTGTATCTACCTACCTCAGTTGTGAAAAAAGAAATCCAAACTTCAAATAACCACACTTTCGACCGTTTTCGGCTTGCCCCGACTGCTTTGTTGTTGAATCAAGTCAAATCCTAGGTAAGCGTATATTGTGCGTGTGAACGTTGACATGAAAAAAACAAGCAAAAAAAATAATAATAATATTAAAAAATATAAAAAAAAAAAAAAAAAAAAAAAAATTATCATGTAATCTTTCGCGGGCCGGTCAGAATCATCCCGCGGGCCGGATACAATGCCCAGGTCTGATCTAGATGGAGGTAGATGGAGGTAGTGTCTGATGGAGGTAGTGTCTGGATGGAGGTAGATGGAGCTAGTGTCTAGATGGAGGTAGATGGAGCTAGATGGATCTAGTGTCTAGATGGAGGTAGATGGAGGTAGTGTCTAGATGGAGGTAGTGTCTAGATGGAGGTAGATGGAGGTAGTGTCTAGATGGAGGTAGTGTCTAGATGGAGGTAGATGGAGGTAGTGTCTAGATGGAGGTAGTATCTGGATGGAGGTAGATGGAGGTAGATGGAGCTAGATGGATCTAGTGTCTAGATGGAGGTAGTGTCTGGATGGAGGTAGTATCTGGATGGAGGTAGATGGAGCTAGTGTCTAGATGGAGGTAGATGGAGCTAGATGGATCTAGTGTCTAGATGGAGGTAGTGTCTGGATGGAGGTAGATGGATCTAGTGTCTAGATGGAGGTAGTGTCTAGATGGACCTAGTGTCTGGATGGAGGTAGTGTCTGGATGGACCTAGTGTCTAGATGGAGGTAGTGTCTGGATGGTCCTAGTGTCTGGATGGACCTAGTGTCTATGGACCTAGTGTCTGGATGGAGTAACTGTCAGGATGGACCTAGTGTCTGGATGGAGTAACTGTCTGGATGGAGCTAGTGTCTGGATGGACCTAGTGTCTGGATGGAGTAACTGTCAGGATGGACCTAGTGTCTGGATGGAGCTAGTGTCTGGATGGACCTAGTGTCTGGATGGAGTAACTGTCTGGATGGACCTAGTGTCTGGATGGACCTAGTGTCTGGATGGAGTAACTGTCAGGATGGACCTAGTGTCTGGATGGACCTAGTGTCTGGATGGAGTAACTGTCAGGATGGACCTAGTGTCTGGATGGAGTAACTGTCTGGATGGAGCTAGTGTCTGGATGGAGCTAGTGTCTGGATGGAGCTAGTGTCTGGATGGAGGAACTGTCTGGATGGACCTAGTGTCTGGATGGAATGACTGTATGGATGTGGAGCTAGAGCTAGTACACTAAAGGAGGTAGTGTCTGGATAAAGGAGCTAGAGCTAGTAGACTAAAGGAGGTAGTGTCTGGATGTGGAGCTAGAGCTAGTAGACTAAAGGAGGTAGTGTCTGGATAAAGGAGCTAAAGCTAGTAGACTTAACTAAAGGAGGTAGTGTCTGGATAAAGGAGCTAGTGTCTGGACCAGGAGCAGTGAACCCTCTGTGCTACAGTTCTTACACTCTGGGGCTGAATGAGAAAAGCAGAAAATCTCATCCAGCTCAGTGAAACTTTCATGTGGCCCAATAAAACAATAGAGGATAGGCATAGTAGCACACGCAAGCACACATTCACACACACACACACACACTCACACTCACACTCACACACACACACACACACACACACACACACACACACACACACACACACACACACACACACACACACACACAGTCACACACAGTCACACACACACACATTCACACACACACACACACACACACACACACACACACACACACACACACACACACACACACACACACACACACACACACACACACAAAACATGCAAGCACACAGGCAGACACAAATACACACATATATATGATGCAAAACACACACTCTTCTTCTTTCTCTCTTTCTCTAATTCTTTCAGGGACCAATAGTTTGTTCCATGTTCCTGAGACACTCCACGCGCACACAAAATTTGTCCCATACGTTGAAACGAGTACAGAGAGAGACTATTTATAGAATCTGAGGACATGGCGCTAATTCACTGGGCTCCTCTTGGCTCTCACGAATATCCAGACCCAAAGCAGGGGCCCACGCGTATGCGGCTCGTACCGACTGAAGAATGCTGTGCTTTTCAAGCGGGCCCCGCAACGCTCCTTCCAGAACCACACAGGGCCTTCAATGAAAACATGGCCCAAATGAAAACAGATGTTCTCTGGTTTTATATTAATCTCACAAGACACTCGTATCCATGTTATTACCGTATTCAGACTTAATCACAGTGTCTTTGGAAAACACATAAGCGCTGACAACTAGAAAACAATATTTTCATTTCATTATCATGCATAGGATATCTTTTTGCCACATAAACCTTTCCTCCGCACTGACACACGACTCGCTATCATAACCCTAACCTGAGACTGGTATGATTATAAAATACATTCATTTGTATAGATAGATAGATGAGATAGATGAGATAGATAAGATAGATAAGATAGATAAGATAGATAAGATAGATAAGATAGAGATAGAGATAGAGATAGATAAGATAGAGTGTAGATATAGAGAAGCTAGTAAAGGGCTACATCTGCTCCTCCCTCCCCATCAACATGGACCCC
Source organism: Notolepis coatsorum (assembly GCF_963971535.1). Classification (NCBI taxonomy): domain Eukaryota; kingdom Metazoa; phylum Chordata; class Actinopteri; order Aulopiformes; family Paralepididae; genus Notolepis; species Notolepis coatsorum. The sequence continues at coordinate 38,986,675 of NC_140183.1, read as the reverse complement.
CTGCAATTTGCATACCGCCCCAACAGATCCACGGAGGACGCCATAGCCCATGTGCTGCACACAGCAGCATCACACCTGGACAAGAGGCAGGGGAACTATGTGAGAATGCTATTCATCGACTACAGCTCGGCATTCAATACCATAGTCCCCTCCATACTCATAGCCAAGCTCAGGGACCTGGGCTTGAACTATGACCTCTGCCAGTGGGTCTTGGACTTCCTGACTGGCAGACCCCAGGTGGTGAGAGCAGGCAACTGCACCTCCTCATCCATCACCCTCAACATAGGGGCCCCCCAGGGCTGTGTTCTGAGTCCCCTCCTCTACTCCCTGTACACACACGACTGTGTGGCTCAGCGGAGTAGCAATACAATCATCAAATTTGCTGACGACACAGTGGTGGTGGGCCTGATCTCTGCCAACGACGAGAGGGCCTACCTGGAAGAGGTCAAGGTCCTGGCGGGATGGTGCCAGGAAAACAGCCTCTCCCTGAACGTCAGCAAAACAAAGGAGATGATTGTGGACTTCAGGAGGTCGGGGGTCAAGGACTACAGCCCCCTCAGCATCGACGGGGCACCGGTTGAGAGAGTCAACAGCTTTAAGTACCTCGGAGCCTACATATCCGAGGACTTGACATGGACCACACACATTGACAGTGTTGTGAAGAAGGCACGACAACGCCTCTACTTCCTCAGGCGCCTAAGGAAGTTCCAAGTCAGTCAGAAGATCCTTAAGAACTTCTACTCATGTACAATAGAGAGCATCTTGACCGGCAACATCACCTCCTGGTTTGGGAATAGCACTGCACAAGACCGAAGCAGACTACAAAGAGTGACACGTTCAGCCGAACGCACAATTGGAGGGGGGCTCCCCACCCTCCAGAACATTTACAACAAGCGTTGCAAGGGCAAGGCTAAGAGAATCATTAAAGACTCCAGTCACCCGAACAACTGCCTCTTTGAACTGCTGCGGTCAGGCAAGCGATACCGGAGTCTCAAGGCGAGCACAGAAAGACTCAGAAGAAGCTTCTATCCCCAGGCCATCAGGCTGCTAAACGAACAATGAATGAACACTACACAACAACAACCACCAAACGCACATAGCACACACATCCACACGCACACACTCACTTAAACAAACACACTGTAGCACCCACTCCACACACTTTATAGCACACACCCACTTTAAACAAACACACTGTAGCACCCACTCCCCACACTTTATATTTATTGATGAAGGATTGCACTACAACTCGTACACCTTACTGTAAATTGTACCTAAATTGTACCTCATCCCATTTCTGCTTTGCACTAGATAGTACTGTACATTAGTACACTGCATAGTATTGTATATTATATGGTAACTCAGAACACTGTACATATGTCTATACCGAACACTGTGACCTCTTTTTCTTCTTCTAAATTACATGTATACTATGTTTGATACTATCTTGTCTAGCACAGGTCTCTGGAGCGTAACAGTAAGAAGCATTTTGTATGAAAGTATTCTGTACTTCTGTATGACAACTATTAAAGAAACTTGAAACTAAAGAAACTTGAAACTAGAGATAGAGATAGAGATAGAGATAGAGATAGAGATAGAGATAGAGATAGATAGATAGATAGATAGATAGATAGATAGATAGATAGATAGATAGATCCTGGCATAAAGAGTTGTTAAGTTGGATAACAGAGAATTTTCTCACTGAGGTTCATCAGGACATTCCAGGCACTGCACATGGCACTAATCAAATTGTTTCTTCCCCCCCCCCCCCCTTACCCTCTCTTTCTCTCTCTCCCCTTAACCCTCTCTTTTTTCTCTCTCAGAAAATATTAGTCACTCTTTGGAGGAGAGGGTCCACAGAGGAAAGGAAAATAAAATAGAGGGAACAACACATTGGCTGGCTGGGCAGTGGTAGAGAGAGAGAGAGATAGAGAGAGAGAGAGAGAGAGAGAGAGAGAGAGAGAGAGATAGAGAGAGAGAGAGAGAGAATGAGAGAGAGAGAGAGAGAGAGAGAGAGAGAGAGAGAGAGAGAGAGAGAGAGAGAGAGAGAGAGGAGAGAGAGAGAGAGAGAGAGAGAGAGAGAGAGAGAGAGAGAGAGAGAGAGAGAGGAGGAGAGAGAGAGAGAGAGAGAGAGAGAGAGGAGAGAGAGAGAGAGAGAGATAGAGAGAGCGAGAGAAAGGAGATAGAGAGAGAGAGAGAGAGAGAGAGAGAGAGAGAGAGAGTGATGCCCAGTACAACTAGGTTTCATGCTGAAGGGAGCTGAGGGGAGCTAATGGCAGCGTGAGACAAAGAAACTACAGAGAAAATACAAAGTCACAATTTTGCAGCTATTTCTCAAAGCCTCTCCTGAGATTCTCTTGGCCTCAAAGAATCCAGCATCATTCTTACAGGATCCAATAATTGTGCATACAACTTACCGAGCATTTTCTCTTTTTTTTTTTACTATTGGAAGGCTCCCACCTAAAACGGCTACTGAAGGTAACCGGAGAGAGAAAATATTTAAGCGATTACATCACACGCAGGAGTGGTTTGTGACCAATAAACCATGCCTAGGGGTGGTTGTTAGACCCCCCTAGGCATGGTTTATTGGTCACAAATCACGACTGCACGTGGTGTAAAGCTTTTATACAACTGCCAGATTCATCCAACCTTATTTCTATACAATAAACACACATTAATCGAAGATTTATTGAAAAAACCATCCGCCAGAAAAAGTAGTTCCCACAACTCCATGTGGAAGCAGCTTGAAGTGCATCCAACCAAACTAACACATCCAACTGTGTATTATTGGAATGATTGAGAGAAGTTGCCTCATGTGGAAGCAGCTTGAAGTGCATCCAACCAACTAACACATCCAACTGTGTATTATTGGAATGATTGATTGAAAATTTTATTACCAGATGCAGAATATAAAGTAGGTAAAACAAATTAAAACGTTTTCTTTGCCCTATAGGAAAAAAACGTTTTCTTCGCCCTATTTTTTTATTTATTTATTTTAGCCTAAACTTAACCAGTTGGAAACCAGGGGTACAGTAATAAAATTAGCAATCAACCAATCAATCAATTCAATAGACCATGCTCACTTAAAACAGCGCTGCTTCTCTCTCAGTCTGACTCCCCCGCTGTTGCAGACAGGAGTGTGTGTGTGTGTGTGTGTGCGTGTGTGTGTGTGTGTGTGTGTGTCACAGTGTGTGTGTGCGTGTGTGTGTATGTGTGTGTGTGTGTGTGTGTGTGTGTGTGTGTGTATGTGTGTGTGTGTGTGTTTGTGGGTACGCCAGCGACAGTGTGAGAGAGAACGCTGCAGTCAGTAGAAAGTAGGAAGGAAGAAATTTAAATCAATCAATTAATCTATCAATCAATCCGCGATTTTTCTTTTGTTCTAGATTGAGTCAAGACCCATCAATTACATCATCCAACATTGTTTAAAGGACTAACACATTCCCCTTGACAGAATCGCTTCATATTTAGTCGTTATGGTGCTTTCAACATAACCATTTATTGTCCGCGATCTTGTTTTCTCCCGGAGTGAGCCGGGGAGGGTTATGTGATTTGGTTGTGGGCGGGTCCTGAGCCCAGGACCGTGGATTGTTGCCAATAAAGACGTGTGAATGGCCAATCAGAATCGAGAAATTTGCATGTATAAGGTCAAATAAAATCTACTGTAGCATTTCTGAATTACAATTGAGTGGGCTACACAAAGGGTGCAACACAGTGGTTTGGCGTAGCTGTCTGAGTCAAGACCTCCTGTTCCATTCTGTTTTGTTTCATGCTATCAAAATGTAACGGTAATTAAATCTCAATGTCGACGCCTATAAGTGTGAGTAATTTGCTTTATCACACTTATGAGTGCTTTAAAGGGGCACTTCACCTAAAACAATGCTGGTTCATTCATTTTGCACATAATCTCACACACATCCAAAAACTCTCACACACATCCAATGTCATCAGGGACATTGAATCCTTGTGTTGTGTTTAATTACAGCACAGTGAAATTATGTTGTTGAAAAAATAGCAATACCTTGTTTTATAGGGACTGTTACCTTATAATTTCATGGAGCTGTAAATAACACAAGGATTCAATGTCCCCGATGACATCACTGGTGGCCATATTCAAACTCATTTAACTCATTTAATCTCAATAACAGTCAAACTAAATGAATGTGTGCAAAACTATTTAGAGTTGTTGGGTGAGATTATGTGCAAAAGTAAGTTCCCCTTTAAGTTGATTGGCCGACCTGAATAGCAATCTGAGTATAGCTATCATCATTCAGGCCCAATAGTATTGGCCAGTAATAAAAAAAAATTGGAACAAGTGAGTTAATTATTATTATTATTATTTATTAATTTATTTAGATTTTGACCCGACCCCAGCCTTGGCACAGCTGACAGTTTTTGGTATAAGCTTCATCAATCTCTACAGAATCCCAGCACTGGCAACTCTTTCTCCCCACCAAAAAAGAACATTTGTATTGTGCTTAATGTACATATAATTAAAGTATCAGTATCGGGGTCGTTTCATTCACCAATCCGATTACTTAGGAGCCGGATCGGCGCCGATACCCCACACCACAGATACTATTGGTGCAGCACTAATGTCATTTTAAACCGCTGACAGACCTCTGACTGATTGTGATCGTTACCGGCAATAACGTTACCCAAAACGCCCCGTAGGGAGAATGTGATCGTCGTCAGGCTTAGGCTTGTGTCATCAATTTACAGTTCAACTGCTAGAATAACAAATTCATAAAACCTATAGAAGGCTGAAACTGACAGAAACAACCAGTTGGAATGAATTAGATGCAGTGCTCCATGTGACACATCGACCGCAGCTACAGTTACCCTCCCCCCTAGTCCCCCATCCCGCCCCTTTACCTCTCTCCCCAACCCACCCCCACACCCATTAAAGCCGAGTTACTGTAAACTCAATATAAAACCCATAAGCCTTTGCATCTGGGTTTTCGTCTTGGTACAGAGTAACAGTGCTTTGGCTCCTTCCACCACACTAGGTTGGTACACGCTCCCCGAGCTGTGGGGCCACATGTCCCAAGAGGGAGAAGGGGGTAGAGCCAAGCAGAGACCCATAATGACTTACTGGGAGGGGGGGACTTTGAGGAACAATCGTACGCCACACCCAATACGTCAAGCTCGTTTGCACAAAAAAAAACATGGCGTTAAACTCAAGAAACGCCGTCGTTGTTCCTTCCAATATCTGAGACGTGGCACACACCAACTGTTGATTTACCAAGTGTAACCCGGCAATGGATTATAACTCCCCCAATCATAACACGTTTAATGGTGTTTACAGTGAGGCAAACGTATACGGGAAAAAGGTGGTAGCGAACCGCAGAGCTAACTCCCCCTCACACTGGAAAAAAGTCCTGAGTGGAAAGTGTTAAGCTCATATGCTCGCTGACGGCTCCGTGGGAGTAGTGTGACAGGGGGATGATCTGGGGGGGGGGGGGGTGTTGGTGGTCTACTGTACTTTGCTGAGTGAGCTGTATGCAGGGCTCGCTACCTCGCAAGACTGATGCGAGAGGATGGCAGCATCTTGAACTTTTGACCTTTGAGCTTTTGGGGGGAAAACGCAGCCAGACACCGTTGAACCTTTTTGATGACCATTTCTTTTGTCTAGTTTTGCAGACCAGTTCACTATTTTACAGTAGTTTGTTTCATTCCACAATGAGATGGCTATCTACTGTTCTGAAAAGAAAAATAAGAAGTGACGTCTACTTTCATAAAATGATTAGCATGAAAACGCAGTAAAGCAGATGATGAAATACTATTATTATTTGTACTTATCTTCTACCGTATAGTTATTATCTACCGTATATTAAAGTTATTATCTAAAAGTTATGATCTACTGTACATTAAAGTTAGCTTAAAATATGATAATGTTAGGGCGGCTGGGTGACGCAGTGGGCAAGGCGCTTGCCACCAACGCAGGAGATACTGGTATCGAGCCCAGCTCTCTGCGTTGCTTCCGGCTTGGCCGGCCGTCGTGCTAACACAATTGGCAGTGTTAGAGGGTGGGAAAGCCGGTGAGTGGGTCCTGGTCGTAGTAAACAGCGACTCCTACAGTTCGGTCGGGGCGCCTGCTCAGCGAGGAAAGGATCTAAGGGGGGTAGTGTGATTCTTCCACATGTTACACCCTCTCAGTGAGAGTCCGCGCTGCCAGGTGAAAAGAAGCGGTTGATTGGCTACACATGTGTCGGAGGAAGCATGTGATAGCCTCCACTCTCCCAGACCGACTGTAGGGGGTAGGTGCGCAGCGACCAGGAAGGGGAGGAAAAAGGAGGGGGGAAAAGATCAAAAATAAAAAATATGATAATGTTGAGATGTCTCTCCCCCAAAATGTATCCTATTTTGGAATGAAACCCTTCATGCCTCAATAACTATATTAGAAAGTCTGTCCCTGTATCGTTGTGCATGTTTCCAGTAAAAGCACAGACATAATTCTGGATGCCTTGGATGAAGAACAGTTCTCAGCAACAGCTTCTTAATTACATTGACAGATGCCCACTGGAGTCTGTCTGCCAATCCATCTCAAGAGTTTGAGTCACTTGAAACGCGTCGTTAATTAGGAGAGTTGCGATGGAAAAACGAATAAAATCACCCTGTGTCAACTCTATGTCATCCATACGACGGCCTCGTGCCCTGGACCCACTGCTCTGCTGAGAAAAACAGGATGTGTGTACCCCCCTTGAAACTCCCCGTGCTATGCAGCCAACCACGTTAGGTTCCACGGGGGAACCAACATTCGCTAGCTCCAACAGATTCGCTGGCTGACAGATCTGAGGTCACCGGCATGTTGAAACATCAAAGGGAACAAGAGAGAAAAGAGATAAAGAAGAATGTTAAAAATGACAGGGGGGTCAGGAACGCCTTATGGTCACACCTATTCCTCTTGCACGGCAGCTATAGGAGCGAGATAAGCCGAGAGCTGGAGGTGTTGGAGTCATGATCCTGCTCATGGGGCACTGGGACAGAGAGCTTGGGTCATAGCCAGTGTGTCACCTCGGCGACAGAGAACAGAGCCCATGAATAACAAAGGTCAGGGAAAATTGATAAGGTCACTATGGTTACACTGTTGTTTTGGGCCATGTGAGAACATCAACACAAGTTCTCCCCGACGCAGAGCCATAAGCCGTGGAATACGTGCCTGGCGTTAATAGTTAATATAGTATACTGAAAGTTGTCTGACGCACCGGCCACCAAATACATCCATATGATAAAGCTAGGCTACATAGGACTGCCTGGCCAATCCAAATGTGTTTAGAGCCGACGCACTGGAAACACATTCTTCTTGTGTTTGTTGTGTTGGGCCTCTGGCCAGCGCGAGGCCTCTTCACTCCTGTTGTATCGTCCTGGAAGGCGGGTCCAGCGCACACGCTCTTGTGCTCAGGCCCCACAGCGCAAGCTGTCTCTCGCTCCCCCACAGACCAGACCATGACCACAGGCAGGGTGGCTGTGGCTTCACTGGTCAGAGAAAGGAAGGGTCGGCGTAAACAAAGTCAACACTCAAAAGCCATCTCGCTGCGACAAACACAAACCTGCCATGTGTTCTGTTAAGTGGATACAATCACAGACACGGACATCTAATTGAAAATCACCATCGGTCTTTTGAACGAGCCCGATGTTTTATATGGGCTTAAGTGAGTGAAATGGTGGAAAACCCAAAATGGAGGCCCTGGCTGAGGTTTGAGAGGGACATGACCATACAGCTCTGTAATTATATGTAGCGGATCATAATGTGTACTCAGGACACATGGGAGTCTTGTAAAGAAAAACAGCCTTTTCAAAAACCATGACCAGAAAACACAGCCTTGCATTGTAAACGCTTGCAACAAGGACATAGGGGAAAAACCACACACACCACACATCATCGCAGGACCATCGCTTAGTAGTTTATAATAAACCATAACAAATAACTTACTTTACGTGAACTTCACGCAAAACCATCCTTGCTCAACGTGACTTCATCAGTCATTAATACTGTAATCACGTATGAAAATATTTGTAGAATATTAACTACCGGTAATCATATACACCTCAAGGAATAAAGCTCAATAAAATAAGTCAGATTTTCTCTCCAAAGCCACTTGTAATTCTTTCATGACACACAAAATGACACACAACACAACTATTTGACCAAATAATGACACATCACGGCCAACCTATTTGAAACATCATCTCCGTAATAATGAATGGTTTGACCAAGATATTCCGACGGCTATGATGCTTGAATGATGTGTTGGAATGTGGATTGTTCTTCTTGTATGAATCATTATTCGTTTGTTTCTTGTATGGATCATTATTAGTTTGTTTCTTGTATGAATCATTATTAGTTTGTTTATTTAGAAGCACTTCCTCCTAATCGCTTCCTGACATATTGCTACACTGTCATTGACATGGTGCAGCCGACACCTAGGAAGTGCTGCAGAGACTCTGACTCCCCAGTAATCATCTTTGGGTCTTGAAATTGCAATCTTGTTGTATTACTTCACCATGACGATGCCATAACGCCCCTACTGTACTTATTCCCAATACAAAAAAAAATATATGTATAATATATATATATATTTTTTTTATCATTTAATTTGGGCTGTGGGGGGTGCTTAATGTAAAAGACTGACCTGAGCAAAAGGCTGCAGGGAGACCATCTGGCCGCTTGTATGCGTCTCAGCATAAATGGGCCCCCTACCAGTGGATTCCCCTACCAGTGGATTCCCCTACCAGTGGATTCCCCTACCAGTGGATTGCCCTACCAGTGGATTCCCCTACCAGTGGATTCCCCTACCAGTGGATTCCCCTACCAGTGGATTCCCCTACCAGTGGATTCCCCTACCAGTGGATTGCCCGACCAAAGAGCCCTGGAGCTTTTCTTTCAAAAGCCCAGGAAAATGAAATGCTCTAAGGCTGAATGTAGCCTATGCCACTGAGACTTCTTAGGTGTAAAGTGCTGTTGTAGTGTTATGATTTGTGTATGTTAGTATTTATATTATCGATTAAATCATCTATATCTATGTTCAATACAAATAGTGTTGAGGCATGTCATTAATCTTGACATTTACTTTGATTACAACTACACTGCAAAAAAAAATTATCTTATCAAGTGAACATATCTTGTATTTGGTACAATAAGTCTATATTGAGTAGAATTATCTTGAATTATCTTATCCCACTGGCAGATAATTTAGCTTTTTTCTGATTTTGGTCAATTTAATCTTGTTTTAAGAAAACAAGATTAACATTTTCTTAAAACAAGATTAAATTGACCAAAAGCAAGAAAGAAATAAGCAAAATTATCTGTGGAATAAGATAATTCAAGATAATTATACTCAATATTGGACTTATTGTACCAAATACAAGATATTTTCACTTGATAAGATTTCTTTTTTTGCAGTGTACAAATATGCAGCTCCCTGGGCCTCCAGAGCACTTCTGTAACTTCTGGCCCCGCCTGAGAACCACCCACCATTCTGACACCTGTCACTCGGCTTCCCTGTCACTTGTCTCCCTGTCACTTGTCACTTATTGTTTGGGTCTCCTGATTGGTCGTCACGTTGGTGCGCTTGGTATGTCTGGAATGTGGTCGTACTTACTGCTGCGTTAAAGTGCACATCTTCAATACCTATCTGTACTATTTAAAAGCACAGTGCAGGACACACTCAAAGGTTATCGCACCTCAGAGATGGCAGTGGACATGTATGACAGGACAAAGGCCATATGTAATGGCATCTTGTGGCACAAGCTCAGACCTCAGCTCAGGAGATCAGCTGAGACAGAGACTGTTCTATCCAGAGCTTGAGAGCAGGTTCTCATGAGTTGGATAACAACTTATGAGAGGCATACAGGCATGTTATCCAGCCTCAGACCAGTTTCTCTCAGTGGAATTGCTGCAACCCCTCGCCACACATTACAATATCCAACTATTGCCAGAGGAGATCACAGTTGCAAAGTGTTTCCTGGTCAGGACAGGCAGAGATGCAGTCCCTACTATCCAAAGTGTCTTTTCCCTCCTGGATGATGATGATAATAATAATAATAATAATAATAATAATAATAATAATAATAATAATAATAATAATAATAATAATAATAATAATAATAATAATAATAATAATAATAATAATAATAATAATAATAATGCATTTGATTTATAAGGCGCCTTTCAGGACACTAAAAAAAAAGTCCACAAATCGGTGAATGAAAAATTATAGGATCAAATGAAAACTACTTACTAAAAATGTTTAAAAGTACTAAAAACCAACAAAAAATACCAAACACTAACAAACATTCAGCAAAGACAATGGGGATGCTGACATAAAAAAAAAAAAGTTAAAAAAAGTAAAAAAAAAAAAAAAAAAAGTGTAAACTTTTTTTTTTTTTTTTTTTCTTTTTTAGATCCGGGGCTAGGAGAAAAACATCCGGGGCTAAAGCCCCGGAAGCCCAGGGCTAACGACGCCACTGACCTGGAGCCTCCATACCCATGTCCAGTGTCCACTGACAAAGACATGCTCATGATACTGTGATAAACTATAATAAGCTTTAATCGAACCCTGGTTCATTTCCTCGGATAGTCCGGTTGGTTTGGGGTGGTGTGAAAGCTCATTCACTCTTGCAAGTGAACCCTGCATTTGAGATGTGAATGCAAAGCGGACCAAAGGCAGGAAAATACCCCAAAATCTAATATCTTTTTTATGAGACTTTTTTTTTCGATTGCTTAAGCATGATTTTTAAAACGGGGCCCGGTGTTTCAAAACACACAATTAGCACAACCACACACACAATTATCAGAACACCTCAGATCCTTTGCTAAATTAAACACTTGTCAAAACCATACACTAATTTAAAAAAACTACATTTTGTTACTATATGAAACACACGTTTTATATGACTTAATTCTGTTTGAACCAGTTACTCACACTGCTGTGCTTAACCTAAAACACATTTAGCTATTCTACTTCTCAGTGATTAGAGTACTGTAAGTGAAGTACGCAGAGAATGTGCAAATATACAATAAATTCACCAAACACTACACAAGACCAATGCTGTAGACTGATGAAAATATTATTTATTTATCTACATATACCCAAATCAATGATGCAGACTGCTGGAAAAAAAAACATTTTCTCTCCATATACCCAAATCAATGATGCAGACTGATGAAAATATAAATTTTCTCGCCATATAACCAAATCAGTCAACATTTCAACATGGAGAATCACAACAAAACATGTCCCAGTTTTCATGCTACTATGTGCATAACACTGTAAGCTCAGCAAATATCAGACAAACATAAAATACTGTATCCAGTAGGCCTACAGGTTAAAATTACAGTAAAACAAAAACAATTTTGAAAAAATTTAAATAGAGTACAGAAAATACTAGACATTATCTCTTTGCCTAGCTGGATCTGGCAAGATACTTTTTTGCTCTGTGTATTGTTTTGCAAAAAGTGTGAGGCTGACATTGTGCTTATAGAGGTGCAAATCTGGGCCTATGTTTTGCTCCTTGAGTGTAATGTTTTGATAATTGTGTAATACTTTTGATTTGAGTGTTTATGCAATTGAAGAAAACTGTAAAGACTAGAGATTAACTGTTTATTTCTTTTGTACATAGGCTGTGCATATGTTTGTTTGTTTGTTTATTTGCTTATGTGTATGATTCTTAACTGTTTTTATTTTGTTATTGGTGTATATGTGTGTATGTATGTACAGTATATGTATATATATATATGTGTATATATGTATATTTGTACTCCTGTTGGGGCCTCTTGGACCAGATCAATGTTTTATCTGGCTAAATAAAGGTTAAATAAATAAATAAGAAACTGATGATTTGGTCCTGTTAACTTTGAATTTTCTATGGGGACTGCCCAGATCCCTCTCATGGACATGGACCTCACTTTGAGAACCTCTAATGATTCTAGTTCTTCAGTATTCATCTCTAATTACTCTAAAATTGCGTATTACTGTGTTTAAAAAAAAAAAAAAAAAAAAAGGGGGGGGGGGGGGAAACCCCCCTCCACCCCCCTGGGCTGAAGCCCCCAATGTTTTCTAACCCTAAAAACGCCCCTGGTACTTAAACCCCTGTCTCTCTACTTCCAGTTGTCGGATCTTCTCATTCTCCTGCAGAGTACATGGCGGTACCGCAGACACTGGACGTTGCTGTCTTTATAGTTATCATTATTATCTTCTCTCAGAAACGCCCTGCGTCAGTGTACTATCTGTTGCTATTACTCTAGGTGTACCGTTCTACAAATAAAGAGAACCACCGTTAACGAGTAAACACCCTCTCTGCTTCTACTTATTACTCCACAACTGGAACCTACCTGTCTCCGTCGTAACAACTTCTAGTGTCAGCGGACACACCAAAAACATCCTAGCAAATTCACACGCACATGACTCCATGAACATGAACATGAATAACCTATCTCGAACAATTCTAAGGTAGTTTAAAATTATTTCTCCGGCAGCGTGCGCTAATATGGATTCCGGCGGCACGTGTGCATGCACAAATATGGATTCCGGCAGAGTGCGCGCAGCACAGCATCGCTGTTGAATTTTTTTCAGGGGAAACACTGGAGTGCATAGTACCATAGTAATAGTATAGACATATTAGCATATTGGTACTAGGTAGTAGTATAGGTATAGTAGCATAGTACATAGTAGACAGTATGATTGATTGATTGATTGAAAACTGTATTAACAGATTGCAGAATGGGTACAATACAGTACAGCTCAATACTAACAACTGCTAAGAGGATAAAGACCAGAAAAATACTTTCGTCTTGTTTACATAAGGGTCCTCCATTTTCAATTCATCAAGACATTTATGACATTGGGGGGTTTTGACATTTACCGGGGCCAGTTACCGGGGCCAGTTTCTAATTGCAGCCACCCGTAGGTGCTCTTTGAGAGCGGTTTTGAAGGAGGTAGTATAGACATAGATAGTGGCAAAGTACATAATAGTAAACGTTTTCGTTTTTTTTGTCACACCCCGCATACATGCCACGCAGCCCAAACACAAGCCAACTTCACTGTAAATAAGGTGGAGCAGTTATGTACACAGCGGGCTGGATGTAATAACACTGAGCGTCACGTGAACAATACACGGGCGCACCTCTCACAGGAAAGAAAGCCCAAGTATGAAAACCGCTGCACAACATTTTGCTGGCGCCCTCTAGTCGGTCTTTCATCATTTCTACCAACATGTAATCATATCATCATATACCCCTCTGACGTGTTTTCCTGCCTCCTCTCTCAGAGCGCCGTGCTCTTTCATTTCCCCCTGCCCCACCACACCATCATTTCACCGCACCATCATTTCCTTAATCACAACTTTCAACTTGGCAAGTATTCCTCTTCCCCTTCAGCGTCCGCTTACAGAAATCTTCTCTGTCCTCCTCTCCGGGGTCAAAATGATGTGGGAAAGCGCACCAACTCTATTGGAAGATTTGTGAAGCAGTCGAGATGACCTTCTGGTGACGGACCGGACGAGGCTGCTGCTCGTCCCTGTTTAGTTGGTGGACAGAGTTGTTCAAACATACACAAGGAAGGTTATAGGGTCAAGAGTGTTTGAAATCTTCAGAGAGGCTTGGGGAAACAAAAACAAACCCCAACCCAACTCTTGCAACCAAGCATTGATTTAGCAGCACTGTCTCTGAGCACAGAGGCCCCTTTGATATAAAAATAAATAAAAATATTAAGAAAAGTGTACTTAAGAGTCTGCAAGCTAAAACGAAGTTGGAATTGTCTGTGGGTATGCAGTTATGGTGTTATAGATGTAATAATCATACTTTACTTAATCAAGAATCACACTAGCGCCCAGACATGGTGTGGAGGTGGTTAAGAAGATTTTAGTATTTGACCCATCCTAACTATTTAGGAGCAGTAGGGCAGCCACACATAGTGCAGCACCCAGAGACCAATTCCAGTTGTAATGCCAGTACCTTGGCAATGCCAGGAAACCTAGCATGCATGCATCTTTTTAACAGTGTGAGAGAAAACCTTAGTATCTGGAGGAAACCCACACAAACACGGGAAGAACATGCAAACTCCACACAGAAAGCCCCCCCCCCCTGCTGGGGTTTGAACTCAGGATCTTCTTGCTGTGAGGCAACAACTGTGACGCCAACCTCTAGAATCACATGTACATACATCGAATCCCAGGTCAGAAAACCTTTTCTCCTGTGTCTTACCTACTCTGTTTCCTTCTCAGCCTTTCTACTGCCTCAGAATAAAATAGCTACTCAGCCAAGTAGACTGCCCCCCCCCCCCCCCCCAAACAACAACCAGTAACTATGCATTAGCTATAATGGACCCTGAGAACCATAGGTGAGGTACGCCTGTCGTGAATGTACTGTAACCTGAACTTCACGTGCCTTGCGCACATCTGGATTTAGTACAACTGTGGTGGCAGATGCAAAAACACTCTGAATCTATTTTACAGTCTTCAGCCAATCAATCACTGTCCGCAGTGTGGCAAGCAGCAGCACTCCGTTCGCTCCTCAGACATGTAGTTTCTCGCAGAGGGAAACAGGCGAGCAGATTGTTGTCACCAGAGGGAAAAATGCTGAACCGATGCCGACCGCCATAAACACAGATGTGCATACAGAGACCTGGCTTTACGGGGACATTGCGTGCTCTACATCCTCGTACACACGTACACCTTTTTTCCATCCCGCTATGATCTTGGCTGAGGCCCGTACAGATTGCTTACTCCTGTGGGCTTGACCCCGTTCGTAGGGGTGCTGCAGTCCCTCCACTGAAGAGCGCTAAAGCCTAACATGGAGCACAAACGCCAACAGAGCCGCAGTGTCTAGAGAGTCCAAATATGAGCTTACTTCAATCTAGTGATTGTGGATTGATTGATTGATTGATTGAAAACTTTATTAACAGATTGCAGAATGGGTACAATACAGTACAGCTCAATACACACAATTGTTAAGGGGATGCAGACCAGAGAAAGACTTTCGTCTTGTTTACATCAGGGTCCCCAATTTTCAATTCATCAGGACATATATGACATACATGGCATACAGATAGACAGTACTGCTACATCTATACATTTATGACATACCAGATTTGCAAATACAGTACTGTTTGTGATACAAAAAGAGTCCAGAAAAGGGAGTATATACATTTGACGTAAAAACTGTACATTGGAGGAGGTTGGGTGGGGTTGGGTGGGGGGGGTTGGGTAGGAGGGGATGGGGGGGGGGGACACTGTACAACTGTGCAAGCAAGACTGTACATTGGAATATTGACAACCATACTAGGTAATTTACTGTACATTGGAGGGGGTTTGTGGGGGGGGGGTGAACACTGTACAAACAAGCAAAACTGTACATTGGAATATTGACAAAACCATATTAGGTAAATTACTGTACATTGGAGGGGGTTGGGTTAGGACATTTACAGGGGCCAGTTTCGAATTGCAGTCTCCCGTAGGTGTTCTTTGAGAATGGTTCTGAAAGTGGGTAGTGATTCACATTCCTTTACAGCTTTAGGTAATAATACAAAATGAATTTGTATTATTATTATTATTATTATTATTATTATTATTATTATTATTATTATTATTATTATTATTATTATTATTATTATTATTATTATTATTATTATTATTATTATCATTATCAGCAGCAGTAGTAGTAGTAGTAGTAGCAGTAGCAGTAGTAGTAGTAGTAGTAGTAGTAGTAGTAGTAGTAGTAGTAGTTGTAGTAGTAGTAGCAGTAGCAGTAGCAGTAGCAGTAGTAGTAGTAGTAGTAGCAGTAGCAGTAGCAGTAGTAGTAGTATTTTGCTTAGAAAGAATGCTCTCTTGCTTAAAAAGCATGCTGTTTTGATTCAGTAGATTTAGTGTATCAACTTCAGTTGTTCACGGTGAGTGATGCTGAGAGATGCTGGGGAAGATACCAAGTCCCCAGAGTGTGCGTGGAGATGCTCTGACTGTAACATACTGATCTGTCTGCTGAATCTCACTAATAGGAGAAAAAACATCCATTCCTTTACTAGGACACAGGGTTTGAGAACAACATATTATGCTGTGTGGACAAAACCCACATACATTTTGGGCATAGTTTGGGAAAATTGCCACCGTATATCATAAGGATGCTAGAATGGACCTTATCTGACCCGCTCAAATGATTGGCTTACACTTAAGGTCCCACAGGTTCAGTCTGAACATGGTAAAGCTGCCTTTTGTTTCAATGCACCATCTTCCTGGAATGATCTTCAACTCACTCTCAAAATCAATACCCCACTATCCTATGGACAATTTAAGAACATGATCACAAACCTCCCTACCTTTTTCATTTAATATATATTTTTATATTATTTTTTTCTTCTCTTTTCACCTGTGTTTTTGTCCTATTTATGCAAATGTATTTAATCCCCCTTTGTTTGTAATCTCGACGGCATTGCGAATGAGGGTAAAACCTCAATGTTCCTTTTCAAGAATAAATAAAGGTTTGGGGCGGAGACTCTGGGATCGAATCCAGCTGTCAGCGGTACCTCCGGCTTGGTCAGTCGTCCCTACTAACACAATTGGCAGTGTTAGCGGGTGGGAAGCCGGTGGGGTATGTATCCTGGTCGTTGTAAACAACGACTCCTACTGGTCGGTCGGGGCGCCTGTTCAGCAGGGAAGGGATCTGGGGGAGATAGTGTGATCCTCCCACGCGTTACACTCCCCCGGTGAGAGTCCTCGCTGTCAGGTGAAAAGAAGCGGCTGGCTGACTCCATATGTATCGGAGGAAGACATGTGGTAGTCTTCTCCCTCCCCAGGCCGATAGTAGGGGGGGAAAGCGCGCAACGACCAGGAAGGGAATTGACATTGACTAAATGGGATGGGATGGGAGAAAAATACGGAAAAAGGGGGAGAAAAAGTAGAAAAAAAATGAATAAATAAAGGTTTCAAAGAGTTTGACTTAAGGATTTTAAAACCTTCCTAACTAAAGTACAGGTCTATTTTTACTGCAATGTTAACAAACATTCCAAATGCAAACATGTCGAACATCGTGTAAAACTCATGATTAATTTAATACAAAGGCCCGGACAATACATTACAGACTTAATAACTTGTCTTTTTATCTTCATTGTAAATTAAGCCGGTAGTGGGAGGACACATGGCCATACTGCAATCACAGAATGTGCTTTTTTACAATAATCTTAAGTCATATTTCTATGACAGTCAGTGTAATTTACGGTAACAGACTAGGACCATGCAGCATCTGGTTTCCATTAAGACAACACTTCTAATGTGATGGGATGGCAATCTTTTTGCAGCTTGTGGGGAGAGCTGTTACTGGAACCCATTTGGGTTGGTGCTGGCATATATTTTTTTCTGTTGTCGTTATTGTTGTTGTTGTCGCCACTATTCTTTAACAGGGTGGACCTTGCACCATTTCCTGTTTGAGGAATAATGATGGTGTCACACCTGGACACTTAAGGTTTGAGTGTTTCTGCCTGCGGTGTGGTTTGGTCATTAAGTAAAATCCTTTAAGAGACCGAGAGCTACACACATGCAGACACATGCAGTGTGTAGTTGTAAGTAAGCCAACCGAGAGCTACACACATGCAGACACATGCAGAGTGTGTAAGTAAGCCAACAGAGGCTCAACTGCACTATGACACAAGCAACTGCAGGAGTATACTGCCATGATACAGGTATAGAGGCTTAAGTTATCAATGTGTCTCTCTCTTTCTCTGTATCTCTCTCTCTATCTCTCTCTCTCTCTCTCTCTCTATCTCTATCTATCTCTCTCTCTATTTCCAGGAAGTCCAGTATGAGCCAGTAAATTCCTCCAAGTTAGACCCCATTGATTTACTGGCCTGCCTCTGGCACATGGTGTGCTGCCTTTCTGGAGGACAAGGTGGAAACCTGCAACTTATTAATGTGATCATTTTGCAGCTTTTTCCTCTCTCTCTCTCTCTCTCTCTCTCTCTCTCTCTCTCTCTCTCTCTCTCTCTCTCTCTCTCTCTCTCTCTCTCTCTCTCTCTCTCTCTCTCTCTCTGTCTCTCTGTCTCTCTGTCTCTCTCTCTCTCTCTCTCTCTCTCTCTCTCTCTCTTTTCTTTCTTTTTTTTCCTTTTTTCCTTCCCTCTCCAGATGGGTCTTGTCCTGCAAGCATCTGGAAGTTAAAGCCCTATTTTCTTCACTCAGAAAGTAGGGCCACATGTGCTACCCTGAAGCTGAACCCTTGGAAATGTTCCTATACTTTTCCTGAGTCCCTGTGCTTTTCACAGCGGTGGCGCTGGACTGGCTTCTTAAAATATTTACTTATTAGGAGTCGGGACGCCTTTGCAAACTAACGATGAGCAAAAGTAAATTAAGCAACGTGGAATCTCTGCATCAACCTCTGCACCAGCCGCTGGGGGAGCTTCTCTGGTATGACACCTGTGCGTCTGGCCAACACAACAGGAAGAGAGGGGACAACGGGAGACAAGGGCCAGAGACAAGCCACCACACAGGACATCCTGGGAAAACCGCTCAGTGGGTAGCCGTGGATAGGAGGGAAGAGAGGGGGAGGGTGGGGGGTCATGTCGTCCTGTTTGGGTATGATGTCTACCAGTCAAGAAAACAAAGTGAAGGGGAAACTGTGGGTAAGACTCCTCTGTTTCTCTGAGCCCGGTGGGTGAACTGCGTGGCTCAGGGAAAGCACAGTGGGTCTACTGTATGGGTTTGGATGAATGTGAACTATGACTTGCCAGAATCCCAGAAAGTTTTCAATAACAGCTGTGGAAGTCATTAATTTTAAATGGCAGGTATGGATCGGTTTAAATACAACTATTTTATCGACTAAAGACCCAGCAATTCTCTTGTTGTTAACACACAGTAAAAGTACATTTTTACTGCGGCGTCTCTTTTCAACATCTTGGAGATATTCTTGAAAACAAGGTGAGCAGGATTTATTTGATTTTGCTACAGAGCGGCAACCAGAACCTCCACACCTCATGAGTTCACGTCTAAACAGAGCTGCAGGGCCGAGTCGTTTCCTGACCCAGATACTGGATTTGCTCTGCGCAGTTTCTCTGCTATGGCGCGAAAGAAGAACACTGAACTGTTCTGCTGCTCTGACAGTGCGGAAAACAAAACCCTGCCTACCAAAAGAAAAAAAATCCCCCAGAGTCCCTCAGGTCCACATCCTCCTCTTTCCTCTCGCTGTCGCCAAGCAGGAGGACAAATAATAGGAAGCCACTAGGAAACATCTTGCTTGCGGCGCCGGGTCTGCATCCCAACCTCTCTCTCCTTCTAACATGTAAACAAACACGAGTGAGGTGATGGGAATACGGGCACATAAAAGGGAAGGTCCTTAACCTACATTATAGTAGCCCTATTTTCCATAGGCCTACCCATATTTTCCAACAGCAAAGTATGGGACGGGGTGGGACGGGGTTGATTTTTCCAGACACAACTGTACGGTTTTGAATAATGAAGATGTCGACACGTGACGTCCAATTATTCTGCCTTTTCTAATGCATTTCCCCAACTCCCTCTGTCAATGGTGACCTCAAAGATGGAGATGATTGAAAGTGGGAGACGACTCTCGTGAAATGCATGATGGACGGTCCAAGGAGTCATAGCTAAAAACAGCTAAAAACAGCTGCAGGACTGGATCTGGGGTCGGAATCAAGAAAAACACCAAACTTGGATTCAAACGGTTCACGTCAAGCATTGTTGCCAAACATGACATAATGGCCATTTGTCTTTCACATGCAGAATTCACATTATGTATGATAAAAAAGCACAACGTTTTGTCCCGTAGTTAGCTAAATAGATGACCTCTGCTTCATCTGCACAATGGATTTAGATGAGAAACAACAACATGGAGACAGGGGGAAAGTGAGAGTCCCTCTGGAGCGTGGGTTTGGTGCTACGTATCCCCTCATTTCAGATATTGAGTTTCAGTCGGTTTCGGTCGCCCTGCACAGAGACACCACAACGAGCTGGAGGCACCAGAACGGGCCCCCGAAATCATAATGAAGTATGTCTCCATCGCTGCGCTCCACCCTCCTCTCCGAGCACCGCCCACCGACCAACAATACAAGCAGCTTCAGGAAAGACCCTCACCACGGTAACAAGCAGTCTGCGCCTCTGCGGTCACTCCGTCGCCCTCTTCCAGCTCCTCCTACTGTTTCGGCTCCAAACCCGTCAACCTCTGTTGTTTTCTTTTTACGGTGGGTTCTTTGAGCCGGAGCGTACTGAAACCAGTACATGTTCCACGGGCCAGAGTGGAGAAACCGACCCAAAACCATCGGTCGCATGGCTGCAGCCGAATCTGCTCCAAATTATTTGCATGGCTGCAGAGCACATGGGGTTGAAAGGCTTATATAAGCCTGTGGTAGATTCCATCCATGTCGTCTTCTTTTGAACACGCTCCGTTCTTTTGTGTTTTTCATTGCAATCCAAAAATAAGAGGTCTGGAAACTGGTCAACGGTCAAATTGTTTATCCAATGGACTGTTAAAAGTTAAATGAGTCATCAGTGTGGAAAGGAGAAGGTTTGGAATTTCCTTTGAAGCACAGGTTACAATCAAGTCCCTTTGGGCATAATTCTCAAGTGCGGGTCCATAAGTGACTTCAGTGAACAATACAACAGAGGACCTGAAGCCATGATCTCACTTCAATAAATGCTGTGTGGCCTGCCTCTGGCCTTTTCTAAGAGAACCTGCAGAAACTCCTGCTTCTCTATATGGTGCTGCAGTGACTTCGTGTAAACAGATTAATGCTAACAGCGCTCTTACCTCACTTCTATTTCTACCTCTGCTCCTGTACCTCTGGCCAATGTCTCCACCAACCAAAGCATATGCAGAGGCTCATCAGGCCACATGCACTCTCCTGGACAAACAGATGGCAAGTCAGGCAAACAAAGACAATGCAATGCAGAATCTTCAGCTGTCTGATGTGGAAGAGTGAGTCTGTTGCTGGACCAGACAAAAAAGAGATCATCATCAAACCACTGATAGCTGAAACAGTCTGGAGGCGTACGAGAGAATGATGTCGAGTGGGACGCTCTCTTTTCAACAGAAGCAAATCTTGTGAACCGGTATGAAAAAGAACTACTGAATCTTTCTTTCTACTTTCTACAACTTCTCTAACTTTTATAGAAAGAGAGAGGCCCTCTGTCTTCCTGGAGGTTTTTGGCCCAACAGCAGCAGCAGAGCAGAGGGGAGGCGAGAAGCTGTCAACCAGGTGTCAGAGGTGTATCTCCTTCCTCTGGGTTTCTTTTTACATGCTGTATATGGTGCCTGGTTCCCCTCAGCACAACAGGGCCGACGTGGCGGGGGAGGAACCCACCTACTGTAGACGCGCCTTACCCTTTAATTTAGTGAAATTAATCTTCATGATTGGAATGTATGGTGCAGATTATAATAGTAGTATGAGACTGAATGCAAGTTATATGAAAATAGGGTATTTTTGTGGAAATAAAGCAAAAGAGTGCTCTTAGTTACTGTATAAGCCTACGGTATACTACTCTGTACTGTATATTGTGTATTGTAATATTGTACTCTAATTGTAATCATAAACTAGAGTACTTAATAGTGTATCCAAATACAGTGTCAGAAAGTCATTTTGAGGTATGTGTGCACTTTTCATCTTTTCTATACACTGCATCATTCACAACTTAAAAGTTCTGTAGCTTATACTTACAAAATTATTGAAATTACGTTGCAATGGAGAATCTCCTTTTTGAAGAAAAATAAAGGAAAATAGTCTATGGCCATGTTTAGACGGAGAGAGTCTGAACAGAAACCGCAAAAGTCGACTTGCGGTCTCACTTTTAATGTTGCGTTTAGACTAGTGTTTTGGGATGGAATTCTGCGTGCAGACGAGGCTGTAAAGACTCGAGACGACGGAGCCCCGCTGTCACACGATTGGCGCATATGTCACATGACATGCTGTGAAGACCCGCCCTACTCTGCCTCTGATTCGCAGACTGTGGGTGGGGGAATGTGATTGGACCAAAGCAGAGTCACTCACAGACAGTGGCTCCAGTCACTAATAGTTGCGATAGCCGCGGGACAGATTCTTGTGTATTTAAAAGTACTGCCAATGTAGCCTTCAGGTGATCGCCATGGATAGAATCAGACATGCTTTGTTTACGCTTCTAGGCTACTGGCGCATGCCTGTGATGTAAGCAGTACGCGCGACGAGAGCCTTGAGAACCCTTTCGTCATAGTTTTATGCGGTTTGACAGTTTAGATGATAGCGCAAAGGTTTATCGTTTCTAGGAATTCCACCCAGGAAGGTGGTCTCACTTTTTTGCGGTTTCTCCCCGTAAAAACGCCGTTGCCGTATAAACAAAAGGCACATCCGAAAAAATATTTTTGCGGATTCACCTGCTAGCGTTTCCGTCTAAACAGGGCCTAAGACTACTAGGTTTAAACTTTGCCCTGAAGACTAGAACTACAGGGCCAAGGGCTGTGTCGGAAATGTGTACTATTCCAAGATAATCAGTGAAAGGAAGGATAAGCATGTGTTGACTCATATTCCGCCATGATGAGTGGAGCCGTTTATCTGAATGTCAAAAACAACCATGCTTTTTCCTGTCATAGTATTCTGGTGCGTGATACAGTATTTGTGCATGAAAGACATCGGGATGCGTTGGGACATTCGTACATCTCACAGTCAGAGATGAACGTGACAGACAACACATGGACGCTGACTCATATAACGTCACACAGATATAATCAAAGTTGTACAACTGACAGCCACCTCATTGCCACATGTCACAGCCGTGAGTCAGAGATCTGCTTTGGCCACAACGCAGCCACAAGGCCGATTAATATCTTGGAATAATCCCCAAGCGCTTGATGAAACACAAACACAACAGGGGTGGACGAGGAGGGGGCGTGTCCTTTGGCGTGAGGAAACAACCACAGAGACCTACTCCCATTGACTTCCTCTGAGATGACTCTACAATGGAGATGCTAAGCCTTTGTGAGTCACACTCAAAGATAGTTCTTGATATGTTTACATAGGAAAGCCAAAAAGATGCCAGAAATGAAAGTAGAGCAACTTCATTACTGACTGCCAGGAAATAACTGGCACAACTGACTTACAGCCACTGACCGGATACACAAGTCAATTGTAGTGTCTGATAAGTTTACATAGGAGAGACAAAGATGCCAAGACTTCATTGGAAAACGAAAACACCTGCATACTGTGGTAATTGACCGCCAATATGGGAACAATTGATTTAGGCCTATAAATAACCAATAGATACCTGGACATGTAATCAATTGTGCCATAGAATTCATTGTGAGTTGTGGATACCCTGTTACCTGTTACCGCTGTTGATGGAATAGCATATTGACAATGCGTTTATACACAATAAAACATCTGATAGGACACAAAAAAGGAAGACGCTTTTGTCTTCAGAAGCAGACAAAAGCAAAGACGCAAAAAGCAACAGACTCTTGGGAGAGAATACGTCACATGTTGGACCCACTGAATTTATCCAAACAGTTCCATAGCTTAGTGCCCAGTCAGTCACTACCAGCAACAACCTCCCACAGCCTTGTGTGCCAACGTGCAGCTCCTGTCCTACAAAAACAAACGTAAGGTGACCTACTTCACAAGTCCTGTTTTCCTCCACTTTTCAGTAGGAGGCGGCTTATATGCACATACATAAATACAGTGCTGGAAAGTAACTAAGTATGTATGCTGGAAAGTAACTAAGTGATTATGCTGGAAAGTAACTAAGTGCTTATGCTGCAAAGTAACTAAGTGCTTATGCTGGAAAGTAACCAAGTGCTTATGCTGGAAAGTAACTAAGTGATTATGCTGGAAAGTAACTAAGTGATTATGCTGGAAAGTAACTAAGTGCTTATGCTGCAAAGTAACTAAGTGATTATGCTGGAAAGTAACCAAGTGCTTATGCTGGAAAGTAACCAAGTGCTTATGCTGGAAAGTAACTAAGTGATTATGCTGGAAAGTAACTAACTAAGTATTTATGCTGGCATGTAAGCAGCTCTGTACACATTTGAGGTAGGCTACTTAGTAGATGCAATATGATATTTAGGGAGCAGGGGGTGGCCAATATAATGCAGATATAATGATTCTGCATCTGATAAAAATTACAATTTAATAATAAACAAATAAAACATTTGTCAATAAATAGATTCGACAAAAATATATCATTTTCTTTAGTAGATCTGCACTCTAATATTATTTTAAATCAACAAATGTATCAAACAAAATAAATTGATACAAAATATATCTTTATGCATTATTATTATTATTATTATTATTATTATTATTATTATTATTATTATTATTATTGTTATTATTATTATTATTATTATTATTATTATTATTATTTATTTTTGTATTAACTGACACAAGGGGGAGCACTAAAACATTTAGTAAGTGATGCCCATTATATCAAAATGCCAGATAGCTGCTTGATTAATCAGCCGGACCGATTCGGTCTATCACTAACTTGTAGCCTATAGGCCTACTTGTGTTTACTCTTTACGGAACTTTACTTTTACTTTAAAACTCACACCAGGCTGTACCTTCAACTCAACTAGCTACATTTATAAAATCATTCATCTAGCACAGAAAAACGAGAACATAAAATGTACATTGACGTAGCCTGGCTAGTATCCACATACAAATTGTTGTAATTTTTTTACGACGAAATCTTGATTTTAACAACAGCGAGGGTAATTCCTTACATAACTAGAAAAAATATTTCTGTAATTTTTCAGCTGCACAAATCAAACAATTTTTGGTATATGGCTAGAAAGGGCAAATAAAAGGCTGACAACTAGCCTCCTGTATCTAAAAATATTAGCTTTCATTGTATGAAAAAATACTAAAGAACGAACAAACAGCCTTCATGCAATAACGTGTTTTTTTCTTTCATCAAACTTTCATAATTTAACCCCCAGAATAGTTTGGTTAAGGCTATGGTTCTTCTTTCTATGACTATAGTGTTTAGTAAATTTATTCTACTCACCTTGCGGCCGAGAATTCCCACCCAGTTTATATTTCGTTCCAATATTCGTCAACTTGAAAAGCAGCAGATCGAGGGGGGAAAGCGCTCCCCTCCTTCAGAGACACATAGTCTACACTTCAGAAAGCATCAACCGCTGTCAACAGTTACAGTGCTCAGAGAGCATCGCGGGCTTGTGTCGCCGCTTCCAAGGTCGGAGAGGGAGGGTCGAGAGAGAGAGAGAGAGAGAGATGAGTGAGAGAGAGAGAGAGAGAGAGAGAGATGAGAGAGAGAAGAGAGATAGAGAGAGAGAGAGAGAGAGAGAGAGAAGAGAGAGAGAGAGAGAGAGAGAGAGAGAGACGAGAGAGAGCCGAGAGAGAGTGAGAGAGAGAGAGAGAGAAGAGAGAAGAGAGCCACGAGAACCAGTGGAAAAACTGCGACAGGGGACTCGTTTTTTTGGGAGGGGGGTAGTGATGGTGGATGGGTAGGGTAGGGGGAGGGTTGTTTGGCAAGACAGAGAGAAAGATTGTTTATAACTACAGTAATTCGAATGGCATGGCTGTATATTCGGCAGTGAGCAGAAATATATTGGTACCGGGGTGGCTTCAAGTGGCATACACTGTTGATTAAACTTTGTAGCGTGGGGAAGATGTTGAAGAAGTTGTGTGCGTGTGTGGGAGGGGGGGGGGGGGGTAAATAATTGTGGGTCAGAGTATAAAAAGGATGAGTCCAGTGGGATAACAGCTGATGGAAAGCAGGGGAACTCCATTGCATGCCTGATTGAGTGCAGGTGGACAGATTTCTATCCTGCAGTGTGAGCAGCAAGTGTGGGACCATGAATGCATGGGGCTTATTCGAGAGGAGACTTGGATCACTTGCTTTTCATAAACCAGCTCAGATTGAAAGTCCACAACAAAAACTCTTTTACAAAGGTAATTCAGGTGTGGTTTCTTTGCCGGTAGGTCCACTCGTTGCACAGCTTTATTTTGCAGTCAGATTTTGAAAATTCCTATAGATCTAATTTAATCCAAAAAGTATTGGGCTCAATGGGGATTCTGTTAGGCGAGCATCTGAATGCAATTAAATGGAACGTTCTGATGTCATCAAGCTGGCTTAATTCCATAAATTGAGGAATTAATATGCTTATTATATATTTTGCACATCTAAATTTATTTTGACAATGAAAATTGGGAGGTGAGACGGGCAAAGGTGGGACATAATTTAATGACCACTGTAATGTCCTCCCAATGAAGCTAAAGCCTAACCCACCATCAATAATGATGGTTGAGTAGCCAGTGGTTCCCAAAGTCGGGGTCGCGACCCAAAGGTGGGCCGCGAGCAGCCACGGATGGGCCGCGAGATGATTTAAAAAAAAAACAAAAAAAAATAAAAAATAAAAAAAAATTTTATTTTTATTTATTTATTTTTTATTTTTTTATTTTATTTTTTTTGTCAGGCCACTGAACTTAGAAGCAGGCCAGGACAGTGTTTCTAGTTGTATTCTAAAATTCTATTCTATAGTATTCTAAAATGTGACTATATGGTTTTATATTAACTTAATAAATAAACAAAAACGAAAAATCTACTTATTTCAACGAACATTTCAAACTAAATAACAGATTATGCACATAAAACGCTGAAAACAACCGAAGCAACAATAGTATTTTAATGAGGCTATTATTATTATCATTATTATTTTGCAACAAGTTAGCCCTCTCATAAATCTACACCTCCAATGTAGATTACCCAGTATGGTTGTCAATATCCCAGTGTACCCAACCCCCCCCCCACCCAACCTCCTCCAATGTACAGTTTCTACGTCAAATGTATATACTCCCTTTTCCTGACTCCTTCTGTATCACAAACAGTACTGTATTTGCAAATCTGGTATGTCATAAATGTATAGATGTAGCAGTACTGACTATCTGTATGTCATGTATGTCATATATGTCCTGATGAATTGAAAATGGGGGACCCTGATGTAAACAAGACGAAAGTCTTTCTCTGGTCTGCATCCCCTTAACAATTGTGTGTATTGAGCTGTACTGTATTGTACCCATTCTGCAATCTGTTAATAAAGTTTTCAATCAATCAATCAATCAATCAATCAATCAATCAATCAATCAATCAATCAATCAATCAAGTGATATTTGGCTTAAAAAATCGGTCGCATGACAAAAAAAAGCCAGACGATGTGCATTGGGCCGCGGCTCTCTGACGCCTTATTTTCTGGGCCCCGGCCTGAAAAGTTTGGGAACCCCTGGAGTAGCCTACCATCCCATCTGATCCTGCCCAAAATGTGAAACCCCCTTTGTTACGATCCACCTGGACCTGCCCACTCCCCCCCTCCTATTCAGAGACTTATCCCTAGGCTGCACCCCACCTCCCCTCTCCTTCTCATGGACAAGTCCCTGCACATCCTCATGGTCCTCTCCCCCCACCTACTGGACAGCACACCTCACTACTTCTTGGATTCCTTGTGCACTTGTTTATGGTTAGATATTCTATGTTCCTCTGTGTCATTTCCCTATTGCTAAGTCTGCCTGTTACCCTTTGTGTTCCCTTGTCTGTTTTAGGTATTATTCTTGTCTTTAGTATTTTGTCCCCAGTGTGTTTGGTCTTGTCTTGTGTTTGTTATTTAGTTGTGTACCCCAGTTTGTTCAGTCTGTTCCTATCCCAGGTGTGTCTCGTTTCCAATCAGCCCTCATGTGTCAATTAGTCTCTGTATATATGTTGTGCCTGCCCTGCCTTCCTTGTCTCCATTGTTTCGTGTTACATGTATTGCTATCGTCTTGCCCTCGTGTTCCTTGCTCCCGTTCATGTTCCTTGGCCTTGTTTTCAGTAAGTCTAGTTTTCAGTTTATGTTGTGGTTTACGTGTTGCAGTTTGTTTGTTGATAGTGTTTTGTTTGTAGTTCCTGTTTTGTGTTGAGTAAAGCTCTCATCTGAAGTACACTCCGTCTCGTCCTGCTTGCTTTCTCCTAACAGAATTAACCGATCAGATTTGGACCCAGCGAACAGGACAAGGGAGGCATTGCAGACTTTGGAGGCCTTCTCCAGGATTGACCTTCCTTCCTCCTCCTTGGAGGAGAGGAAGGCCGCCCTTCGACTGCTCTACTCCATCAGAGAATGGAGCCCTGAGCTGGCCCCACTGGTGGAGGAGTATGGCAGAAGATGGATCAAGACTATTTTCCAGCCACCAGTCTCCAGGCAAGCCTCTACTTCTAGCGTAGCTCCTGCAGCAAGCCAGGCCTCTACTGCTAGTAAGGCCTCTACTGCTAGTACAGTCCCCACTGCTAGCGTAGCTTCTGCAGCCAGGCAAGCCTCCACTGCTAGCATAGCTCCTGCAGCTAGCCAGGCCTCCACTGCTAGCATAGCTCCTGCAGCTAGCCAGGCCCCCACTGCTAGTGTAGCTCCTGCAGCTAGTAAGACTAATAGCTTAGCTTCTGTTGCTAGCTTGCTCCCTACAGCTAGTACTATATTCCCCACAGCTAGGACTGCCCCTTCAGCTAGGAGGGTCTATGCTACCAGAGTCGCTCCTTCGGCTAGGTGGGCTCCAACTGCTAGCACAACCTTGGGTGCCAACCCAGCTACTGCTCCTGGCACGGAGCAGCAGAGAGCTTCCCCTGAAGTCCAGGCGTACCCATGGGAGGGAAGTCACCTGGCCCGCCGTGGAGCCCCCAGGGGGAGACGGGGTTCCCGATGCCACAGCCCCAGGGGGAGATGGGGTTCCCGACACCACAGGTCATCTTCACCGCCCTGGTCGGTGTCTCCAACTCCCGAAGAGGTCCCTGGTCCCGCTCCTACTCCCGAGGAGGTCCCCAGCCCCAGGTCCTACTCCTGGGCTATTGTCTCCGCCCCCCCTGCTCCAGTCCCCCTCGCTCCCCTCGTTGCCCCCCTGTCCCCGGCCCGAGTCCCACTGGTCCTTTTCCCCAGCCTCCCTACTCCAGCCCGCTCTCCGGCCCCTCTCCTCAGCCCCCCTTCTCATTTAATAATTTTTTTTAAACAAACAAATATATTCTAACCCTAACTAACCTTACTG
The DNA here is from genome assembly GCF_963971535.1 of Notolepis coatsorum. Taxonomy (NCBI): domain Eukaryota; kingdom Metazoa; phylum Chordata; class Actinopteri; order Aulopiformes; family Paralepididae; genus Notolepis; species Notolepis coatsorum. The sequence goes on along the minus strand of NC_140183.1, from coordinate 38,957,693 downwards.
TCATGCACTTGTCCTAATAAACTAACCTACACTGTAGCACTCAACACTTCATTGTTACTCAGCTGATAGAGTTGTGTCCTTCCTGATGACTTGTCATACAGAACTTGTAAGTCGCTTTGGATAAAAGCGTCAGCTAAATGACTAAATGTAAATGTATACCCCTCCTGGGTTTTTGTCACCATCTTGGCCTCTTTCCCCGGATTTTCCCTGGTTCCCCCCTCTCAGGGGAGTTGCTTCAGTTACCACCCCCCACCTTGCCCGTTCCCGTTATGGGCCGTCTGGAAGCCGTCCTTTGAGGGGGGGGGGGGGGGGGGTGGGTACTGTTACGATCCACCTGGACCTGCTCACTTACCCCCTCCTATTCAGAGACTTATCCCTGCACCCCACCTCCCCTCTCCTTCTCATGGACAAGTCCCCTCACGTCCTCTCATTCATGGTCCTCTCCCCCCACCTACTGGACAGCACACCTCACTAGGATTCCTTGTGCACTTGTTTATGATTAGATATTCTATGTTCCTCTGTCATTTCCCTATTGCTAAGTCTCCCTGTCTGCCTGTTACCCTTTGTGTTCCCTTGTCTGTTTTAGGTATTATTCTTGTCTTTAGTATTTTGTCCCCAGTGTGTTTGGTCTTGTCTTGTGTTTATTATTTAGTCTTGTACCCCAGTTTGTTCAGTCTGTTCCTATCCCAGGTGTGTCTTGTTTCCAATCAGCCCTCATGTGTCAATTAGTCTGTGTATATATGTTGTGCCTGCCTTGCCTTCCTTGTTGGTTTATTGTTTCTTGTTACTGGATGTTACATGTATTGCTATCGTCTTGCCCTCATGTTTCTTGCTCCCATTCGTGTTCCTTGGCCTTGTTTTCAGTAAGTCTAGTTTTCAGTTTATGTTAGGTTTTGTTTCCGTGTTGCAGTTTGTTTGTTGATTGTAGTTCCTGTTTTGTGTTGAGTAAAGCTCTCCTCTGAAGTACACTCTGTCTCATCCTGCCTGCTTTCTCCTCATCCTGTCTGCTATTGGGTCCTCCACAACACCGATCCCTAACACCTATGAGGAATAAACTTGTATTCTATTGCATTTCTTTATCTTCTTTTAACCCTTCCACTACCACACTACCAAACTGTTAACCCTTTCACTGTGACAATACATAAGAACCCTTTCACTGCCACATGACAAATGGTTAACCCTTTCACAACCACACTACAGAAGGTTAACCATCTGTAGTGTGGTAGTGAAAGGTTAACCTTCTGTAGTGTGGTAGTGAAAGGGTTAAGACACCAATACCTTGCTGAAAAACCTTAGAAAAATCTATGCTGCCAAAGACCTTTGACAACTGGAGATTTGTATTTATCAGTGATTTGATGGCAAGCATTTCTGTTCTGAAAATTGCTCAGAAACCCCCCTCATTTCTCTGAATGACAACTGTTCTGCCTCGGAAAGCATTGCGGAGGGTGTTGAAAACCGCCCAACGCATCATCTGTACACCACTCCCTGCAATTGAGACTGAGGAATCTCAGTTCAAGGACCATGCAGCATTGCAGCAGGCACAGGAACAGCTTTGTCCCCTCAGCTGTCATCTCGCTGAACTCTGCACCACGGTGAGTCCCCCCACTGCCCTGACACAATCTCTCTCAAACTCAAACTCTGAACTCTGTTGCATATACTCAACCTATACCATAGGTCTTTTCACCTGACAGTGAGGACTCTCACACTGGGGGAATGTAACGCGTGCGTAGGTTCACGCTATTTCCCCCCGATCCCCTCCCTGCTGAACATGCGCCCCGACCGACCAGTAGGAACCGCAGTTTACAATGACCAGGACACATACCCCGCCGGCTTCCCACCCACTAACACTTGTCAATTGTGTTAGTAGGGACGACTGACCAAGCCGGAGCTACCGCTGACAGCTGGATTCGATCCCAGAGTCTCTGCGGTGGTAGGCGAGTGCATTCTCCACTGCGCTACCCAGCCGCTCCATGAACTCGTAACTCTGATGCCAATATTCAATCCATACTTGTCTACTGCCTACAATTGTCTTACACACTGTATTATACATACATTAGTTTAGCATATTTACTCCGTAGCTTTGTCATATACTCTATCTATACTCACATGTTACCCTGTATTTTGCACTTCAATGTTACCTTGCACTCTGGTTAGATGCCAATTTAATTTTGTTGTACCGTACTTATTTATTTTTATTTATTTATTTGGAAAATGTCATAAGGCATTGTCATAGAGGTCACAATAGGTAATTATTTACAGTGAGGTCAAGCTATCACTGACCAGGGATAGGTGTGTGCCTTACAATCCCCCTTCTGCTCTTTCATGCTGTAAGGATAAGCTCATAAGCACCTTCAAGCAACAATGATTGTCTTCAAGTGCCATTCTCAACATGGACAAGCTTCCAGCAAAACAATGGTCCTTTTCAGGACCACACTGGGAGAGATCTGCCAAAGTGCAGGTCCAGTCAGAAGATGCAGGGACGTCGGAACCTCGCATTCCCAGATCACTGCTGCCAGAGATCCGTGAGAAGAGTCAGCGGTCTCCGTGGTGACTTCAGAGGTGGCGTCTCTGGCCATCATTGCAGTGAGGGTCCCCATTGCCACCATCTATTCTGGCCCACAGCCTGTAATATCCCGTGGCCGACGCCACCACCTCCTCCTTAGTGGTATTGGTTAGGGTTAGAGTTAGTGGTATTGGTCAGGGCTGGGGTTAGTGGTATTGGTTTATGGTTATGGTTAGTGTTATTGGTTAGGGTTAAGGGTAGGGGTATTGGTTAGGGTTAAGGGTAGTGGTATTGGTTAGAGTTCAGGGTAATGCTATTGGTTAGGGTTAGTGGTATTGGTTAGGGCTGGGGTTAGGGTTAGGGACATTGGTTAGGGCTGGGCGGTATGACCTGAAAACCATACTATGGTATATTATTACCTTTATAACAATGTAACAACAGATTAAAACGATGAGTACCAATCCACTTCTTTACCTTTACTGAACAGTATTAACGTAGACCACTATTCTATCATGCCTGACTGTGTAAAGGTATATACACACACGCACATGTAACGGGGAAGCCCGTGGGTATGTCCACAGTCACGGAAACAGGTGTGTTGACGAGTGACTGTGGCAGTGCGGGCTGGTAAATTAAACTCACTTCCCCATAACAGGGTTAACAGACGCATAGGTACGGTAGTTAGGAGTGAATTCACTTCTTAGTGCAGCGGCCTGTGTCGTCGCCCGTGGACGCGGGAGCCCCCTGTTCTACTCCCCCTCCGGACATTCTCATTTAACATCAAACACAACGCAGACCCAGTATGATCCGTCACACACACACACAGTGTTAACTACTCCCACCTCTTCAATAGGTGGGATGTGCTACCACCTTGAGAACCTGGGTGAGAGCAGCCGACTGTGATGCAAGAAACTACCACATTCTGTTTTGTTTTGGAGGCTCTCAGCCGCAGTCCTGCTGATACTTCAAGCCCCCCCCCCCCCCCCCACACACACACAGTGTACATGCGTATACACAGATGCACATAGGTATCCAACAGAGTGTGTTAATGTTAATAAGGTTAATACACATGTTTCTAAACTATAGCTAAACATAAATATCACAATATCACATACTTAACAATATCAATGTTAACCTTCATTTTCGGTTTGGCAAAGTTGTAACGTGTCCAAACTACTCTTGTGATTGACAGGAACTCGGCAGAATCTGCACCTGGCTCGCTGATAACACACTATCATTACACCTCGGTAAAACAGAGTCCATTCTCTTCGGTTCAAATAACAAACTCAGCAAGACCGACGGCTTCTCAGTTACAGTGGGTGACAATATTGTCACAAGGAAAGATGAAATGACATACCTGGGTTCCATCCTAGAGGCAACTCTTTCCTGTGACAAAATGGCATCCGATGTAATAAAAAAAGTCAACCAAAGAACTAGATTCTTGTACCGGATCTCCTCTATGGTAAACAAGAATACCCTGAAGACTCTGGCAGGAGCACTCATTCAAGGGTACTACGATTATGCTTGCACCTCATGGTACCAAAGCACCTCAAAGGCGCTAAAAACTAAATTACAAACATCTCAAAACAAACTGGTCAGACTACTGCTTGACCTTACTCCAAGAACCCACCTCACCCCTGCCCACTTTGACAACCTAGGATGGCTTAGAGTAGACGACAGACTACAGCATCTTGCAATGGGCCTGGTCTACAAGATACACTACACCACTAAGGTACCCATGTACATGTCAAAATACTTCCCAAAGGTCAGTGAATACCACAACCACAACACCAGAGGGAGCTCCACAAATCATGTTAAACCCAGATTCGGCTCAATCAAGGGACTAAACACGTTTCGCCAATTATGCCACATCAATGTGGAACGCCCTACCCAAAGCTGTAAAGGAATGTGAATCACTAACCACCTTCAAAACCACTCTCAAAGAGCACCTACGGGAGACTGCAATTCGTAACTGGCCCCTGTAAATGTCCAAACCCAACCCCCTCCAATGTACAATTCCCACCCCGCCTACCCAACCCCCCCTCCCCACCCAACCACCTCCAATGTACAGTTTCACTCACTGTCCTAAAGCAAAAATGCTCTAAAAATTACAAAATAAATATTTATATATATAATCTTCAATTCAAGCTAATATTGGCACCCTGTGGCCATGAGAGGTAACTGCACAGTGTTTAAACAGAGGAAATTGCAACATAAAATACATTTCTTAGAGCAAACTTTGGGCATTGTTTTACATTTGTGTCATTCACATTTCATGCTCTCGAAATGAAACCGTAGCTTTTCTTGGATCTCGTACCCAACCAGAAGAGATATGAGAACTAAACTGTGTTTCATGTCTGGCTGTTGGGAGGCTCTCACTATTTGTCAATGACCTGACTTGTAATGAAGTGAATAAGATCTTCTTTAACTTTATTTGGAAAAACAAAAATCAGTTTCAGGGGATCTTGATTTTAAATATGTCATCAATGCTTTCAAAGTTTTAATTGTATCCCCACCTACATAATCTAAATGTTCTATGAATGTGTAATTATTCTCCTCAAAACTATACTCTTGAAATGATCAATGTTCCATCAACAAGCATTACTATCATTGTGCTACAACCACTTTTCCCCTCACAAAGCCTACCACTAGAATGTACGTTCTTTCTGTTCTTTCAGTATTATTTTTTCTTATAATTACACCAAGGCAGGGGTCGGCAACCGCATGCGGCTCTTTAGCTAATCAGCTGCGGCTCCCCTTTTTTTTAAAGTTTTTTTTATATATATTTGTTTTCTTATTTTGGAGATCGATGTCATACTGTGACACTGAAATTAAAAAATATTTCATCAACTAAAATATTTAGTCAACAAAAATATTTCATCAACTAAAATATACAGTACGTCACACGCCGCGCCTCTCCCTGCCGTCTGCAAGTGGCTAATCTTGAGTTTCTGACCCCCCAGTAAGCTAACCATGGATAAATCCAAAAAAAGAAAAGTCTGAGGAAAATAGAGGGTTTAATTCAGCGTGGACAGATTAATTTGCTTTCACGACTAACGGTGCAGGCTTACCTGTATGCCTGATATGTGGTGCGAAATTGGCGAACAACGAAAATCTAACTTTTTATTTTATAGATTTTCCACAAATAAGGGAAGGACTCAAATAGAGCTGCATAGTTCAGGGTTTTACTTCAAAGTAGGTCTACAGATGCCAGTGTTTTTTCTCCTTTTCTGTATTTTATTTCAAAGTAGGTCTACACATGGTGGTCTTTTTTCAAAGTGGACTACTTTTTATTTTATAAATGTTCCACAAATAAGGGAAGGACTCAAATATACCTGAATAGTTCAGGGTTTTATTTCAAAGTCGGTCTACAGACACCAGTGTTTTGTCTCCTCTTCTGTGTTTTATTTAAAAATAGGTCTACACAGCCAGTATTTTTTCTCCTCTTCATAAGAGTTTGAGGTTTTCCTTTGTTATAACAGGTAAAAACAGCAATAAAAAGTCAAATTTTTTCTTTTTGTTGCTTTATAATTCCATTAATGCAACAAACTGTGTGCTATAAGTATAAAGTATAATCGCAAATTACTTTGGGTATGCAATTGTCAGGCGTTTTATGCTAAATGTGGGGTATGCTTGGGGATATATAAAACGTTATATGGGGGACCCTGATGTAAACAAGACGAAAGTCTTTCTCTGGTCTGCATCCCCTTAACAATTGTGTGTATTGAGTTGTACTGTATTGTACCCATTCTGCAATCTGTTAATAAAGTTTTCATTCAATCAATCAATCAATCAATCAATCAATCAATCAATCAATCAATCAATCAATGTTATCTTCATTTTAAGGGTAAATAGGTTGTGCGGCTCCCTGAGCATTTTATTTTGTGGGAGGGGGGAAAAGTGGCTCTTTTGATAGTAAAGGTTGCTGACCCCTGTACTAAGGCATCAACCTTCCGGAAAGACGTAGCCGCCCATTTATTTAGTTATGTGAACCTATGATTTTACTGCTGTATGCACATATTTCACTGTATGTTGTAATTCAATATATTGTAATTTTCAATAAGAACTAATTTGGTCAGATGCCCTCCATACTGGATACTGATAGTCTAAAACTAGATCTACATTTCAAACTAGCCTTGTGTGTGGTATGTACAAATGTGAGTGATCATTTTAGAGCATTTATTTTCTATATAAACAAACCCCAAAAGCTTGCTCGCTCTCTCTCTCTCTCTCTCTCTCTCTCTCTCTCTCTCTCTCTCTCTCTCTCTCTCTCTCTCTCTCTCTCGTGCATCTGTATCAGTTGTTTTGTTCAGCCTTGTGTTGCCACATTTCAAGGTCGAAGTAAAAATGTACCACACACATAAATTGTATTGCCCCTGAGAATTTCTGGCTCACAATAGTGCAATAACTTCCTTGCTGAGAGAAGTGTCGGTCTGCGTGGCTGGTACCTGATCGACCTCCAGGGACTGTGTATTAGTGACAGGAGGGCTTCCTTTCAGACAGTAGACTGTGGCCTCGGTGAGGACGGTGTTTCTCCTGCTGCCGAGTGTCGACATGGTGGGGCTAATGGAGCACACATCCTTGTCACTGGGAGGAAACTGGGAGCAGCGGAAAAATAAAATGGTTTCCTGCAGTTCCAGACACAGGGGTGGAAAGTAACTCGGTACCCTACTAAGAAACTGTGAAAAACAACTTTTTTGTCTCATAAATTCTTAGTGACTGGATGGACCGAATGACAAAAACATTTGGACTAAAATAGAATTTTCTTCCAAATTCTCGATTCCTGGAAAGTGGCAATATTTTGTCCTTCTGCACTCAATTATGTAAACAAAAATACAAAACTACGAGCTCAATAATGGAGTGATGGCTAACATGGCTATCACTCTCCATGTTGCTGTTATTCTAGGCTACATTGCAAAGGCAATAACATTTTGCCACACTACATGTATTTGTAACACTGCAAGTAGGCTACTAGTTACTTTTAAGGAAATGGTAAGATAAGATATTCCTTTATTGATGATGATGATCAATAAGTGAATATTATTGTTTCTCGTGATGTTGTTTCTCAGAAGGCATAGCAATTCTTAAGAATAATTAACTCTTTATTTTATCTCAAGTATTTCTTATTTCAACTTTAAGTCACCCAACTTAAAGAGGAACCCGTCAGGGTCAACCATATGGATCACTAACTCTTTAAGCTTAACCTATAGACATTAATGCTACGGAATGTGTAATAATTATACAAACATAGGAGAACATGGTGTTGGACACGTACTGTATAGCCTGCTACTTTGACTTATGATACTTGAGTAGCCTACATTTAATATCAAGTACTTTTACCAGAAAACTATTACTAGATTCTGGGACTGGACTGGACAGAAGTCAACCTGTTGATGTGAGCTGTGCTGGGTGTTTCTAATCTTATTAACAATCATTTTCTTGACATAATAGAAATAAGGAGGTGTGCTCCTATACAGAGATTGGTTTCTATTAATACTATTACTAGTATATTATTATGGCAGAATGCAGATTTGCCTATTGGTTATGGGTATTGTAGGTGAATGTAATGTGAGTAAGGATTTACTCAGACAAAGGTAGACGCAGTTGATAAGGTTTATTAAGCTTACAACCCAGGAGGCTGGAGAGACCCGGCGAGTCCCTGGCCGGGGCGGGGGTCTCGTAACGGGCTCCACGAGACAGGGGAAACGATGGTCTATATAGGTCATAGAGATGGGGGTGTCCAGGTGAGGGAGACAATTGGATTGGATGGGGGGGGGGGGGAGTTAGGAGGAAGGGGGGACGACGACGACGACATGGTTTGGGGGGCTGGTGGGGGGGTTGAAGGTGAGAGACAAAAGGTGAATGGTAATTGTTGGGGGGGGGGGGGGTTGAAACATGGCTGGGGGATTGTTTGAGGGGGGGACTATTCTGCCACAGTATCACTGTGTGTCTGTGATTGTATTCATACAGTAGAGACCAACCATAATAGGCATAATTCAGTATTGACAGTATAAGATAAGATATTCCCTTATTGATCCCCTTGGGGAAATTCGGGCTGCACAAGTAGGGTAGAGCATTCATTACATTCTTTGTGATGATCTAAAACCTTTGAATATAACCACACATGTGTTGCCTAAAATAAAATTGTTTGGCCTCTATAGGATTATGGATGATTATAGACTCTTATAAAACAGTATACCCCTCCCCCTCCCCTCCCAACGGACATACAACAACATTCCAAAGTGTTATGACTTGGCTTATTATAGCCTACCCGTATTTCAAGGTGTTTAGTTGTTTTGAGGCTATACTGCATGTTAACAAAAAAGGGCAGTGTAAGGTTTAAAACAAAGAAAGTATGCAGTTAGACACAAAGTCCAACTACATATGGTGGGTCCTATTATTGTCTTGGAGTTACATAAGTAGGGCATCACTGGAAAAAACTTGTGGTTCCAAATAGTCCATTTTTGTTCATGTGTGATAGCATAATATGAGAGGCATTAGCAGGCCTGTGATTATGACTAGTCTCCACAGAGCCAGGGGAACAATAGAAAGGGCAAGTGATCAGGGAGCCTTATTACTACGTAAGTGAGGAGGGTTAGAAGCTGCTATGTGATTTGCTCCAAATATAGGAGCAATTCCTTTCTTTTGCATGTGGGTCAATACATATAATAATAATCTTTCGATTAAACTTTCCTGAGGTCAAGCAAAAAAAGCCCAAGATCCATATAGTCTGCTGCAAACTCGCAAAAACAGGAAACTGTGACGTATTTCCGTATTACAGTAATGTAATTCCTCAATGAAAGACCTGAGACCAAGTCTATGATGTTACACTTTGATTTGAAGGTATGCCTGATAACGTTTTCCAGGATCGTGTAGGCTACAGTGTAAGGCCTCTTGTTCTCAAGCCTATGTGATGCAATTTCTTTTTTGAAATATGAGTAGATAGATAGATAGATAGATAGATAGATAGATAGATAGATAGATAGATAGATAGATAGATAGATAGATGTATTTATTCATAACGTTATACATATTCGTTAACGTTAGATCGTGCATGGCTTTTACATTGAAAAATGTACTTGTCACGTGTTTCCGTTCTCCATTCTTCACATCAAAAACGAAAAACGAACTCCACTTGCACAACCTGAAAGTAGGCACTTCCGGCTGACTTCCGGTTGCGAATGGTACTTCCTGTCCCATCCAAATACATTGGTTTTAGCTACTTTTCTCCCGTTATTTAAACAACTTTGTCGTCACAGAGAGGCAATGAAACGTTTGTATTATTATAGTATAGAATGTATTTAATAAGCAAACGTTTGTCAGCAGGGTTTTTGGGCTGTATTTCATGTAAAAACGTTCACTGTTAGTTTACTTGCTCACGCTAATTAAGGCTAATGCTGGCTAACAGAAGCTAGCGCAAGAAACGACGCCGCAAAGTATTGTTTATAGTGCATTTCTTGCCACCTTATAGCATTTGTACATTTGTATGACAGTCTATAATGCTCCCGTGAGGTTTTTCCGGACATTTTGGTAATGATTTTCACTATAAAATCATATTTCTAAATGACAGGAAGTTGATGAAAACTGGCCGGGATAGCTTTGAGCTAACGATCTTTTCCATTCTAAACGTAACGTTAGTTGTTCAAAACATTACCTGTCTATATAATTTGTTCCTCAACGTTATATAGACAGTAGGGGTGTAACGGTACGCGGATACGTACTGTACCGCGTCAATGTGGTCCTCCGGTACAGTACGGGCTGTGCTGTTAGAAGCTAACGTTAGCCAGCAAGCTGCAGCCTGCTACAGTTAGAAGCTAATGTTGAGGAACAAATTATATAGACGGGTAATGTTTTGAACAACTAACGTTACGTTTAGAAGCTTGCTGGCTAACGTTAGCTTCTAACTGTAGCAGGCTGCAGCTTGCTGGCTAACGTTAGCTTCTAACTGTAGCAGGCTGCAGCTTGCTGGCTAACATTAGCTTCTAACTGTAGCAGGCTGCAGCTTGCTGGCTAACGTTAGCTTCTAACTGTAGCAGGCTGCAGTTAGTTTACAAAACATTACCTGTCTATATAACGTTGAGGAACAAATTATATAGACAGGTAATGTTTTGAACAACTAACGTTACGTTTAGAATGGAAAAGATCGTTAGCTCAAAGCTATCCCGGCCAGTTTTCATCAACTTCCTGTCATTTAGAAATATGATTTTATAGTGAAAATCATTACCAAAACGTCCGGAAAAACCTCACGGGAGCATTATAGACTGTCATACAAATGTACAAATGCTATAAGGTGGCAAGAAATGCACTATAAACAATACTCGAGCCACCCGAACAACTGCCTCTTTGAACTGCTGCCGTCAGGCAAGCGATACCGGAGTCTTATGGCGAGCACAGAAAGACTCAGAAGGAGCTTCTATCCCCAGGCCATCAGGCTGCTAAACGAACAATAATCGCTAAACGAACAATAATCACTATGCAACAACCATCAAATGCACACAGCACACACACCCACACGCACACACACACTCACTCAAACAAACAACACACTGCAGCACCCACTCTCCACACTTTAGATCACACAAACACACTTACACTTTATATTTATTGATAAAGGATTTGCACTACAACTCGTACACCTACTGTGAATTGTACCTAAACTGCACCTTGTCCATTTATGCCTTGCACTATATAGTATTGTATATTAGTACACTGCACAGTATTGTATATTGTATGGTAACTACGTCTACGAACATTGTACATATGTCTAAACTGAACACTGTGACCTCTTTTTTTTCTTCTAATTTTTACTATGTTTTTATTTCATACTTATCTTGTCATGCACAGTCTCTGGAGCGCAACAGTAAGAAGCATTTTGTACAAAAGTATTCTGTACTTCTGTATGACAACTATTAAAGAAACTTGAAACTTGAAACTACTTTGCGGCGTCGTTTCTTGCGCTAGCTTCTGTTAGCCAGCATTAGCCTTAATTAGCGTGAGCAAGTAAACTAACAGTGAACGTTTTTACATGAAATACAGCCCAAAAACCCTGCTGACAAATGTTTGCTTATTAAATACATTCTATACTATAATAATACAAACGTTTCATTGCCTCTCTGTGACGACAAAGTTGTTTAAATAACGGGAGAAAAGTAGCTAAAACCAATGTATTTGGATGGGACAGGAAGTACCATTCGCAACCGGAAGTCAGCCGGAAGTGCCTACTTTCAGGTTGTGCAAGTGATTGATTGATTGATTGAAAACTTTATTAACAGATTGCAGAATGGGTACAGTACAGTACAGCTCAATACATACAATTGTTAAGGGGATGCAGACCAGAGAAAGACTTTCGTCTTGTTTACATCAGGGTCCCCCATTTTCAATTCATCGTAACATATGACATACATGACATACAGATAGACAGTACTGCTACATCTATACATTTATGACATATGATACCAGATTTGCAAATACACACTGTTTGTGATACAAAAAGAGTCCAGAAAAAAAAGTATATACATTTGACGTAGAAACTGTACATTGGATTGGGTAGGTGGGGGGGGGACTGTACATTGGAGGTGGTTGGGGGGGTTGGGTAGGAGTGGGGGGAGGTTGGGTAGGAGGGGTGGGTGGGGGACAGTCTGTACAACTGTACAAACAAAACTGTACATTGGAATATTGACAAGACCATGTTTGGTAATTTACTGTACATTGGAGGGGGTTGTGTTAGGACATTTACAGGGGCCAGTTTCGAATTGCAGTCTCCCGTAGGTGTTTTTTGAGTGTTTTTGAAAGTACACGGACCAAAATCGGCCCATTATTTACTCTTTTTTCATTTGATTCTGACACCAAAATACGAAAAACAGCTTCGTATTTCAGTTTTTCCCCGTTTTTTCGATTTTGGTTTCAAACGAACTAATAGAACACCAGCCTTGATTCCAAACTCTAACCTTAACCAACTTCGAAAGAGTCGCCTAAGCTTAACCAGTGATAAACTAGGCGTTAGGTAGTTTGCTGCTGTTCGACGCGGAAATGGGCAAAGACACAGCTCGTCAGCGTGATTACCAAAGGTAGCCGCATTTCTGGCAGACGCTCTCTGATTGACCGACGCCAGTTTCTACACTGGTTAAGCTTAGGCACTCTTCGAAGTTGGTTAAGGACAAGGTTAGAGTTTGTCTTAGAGCGTGACGGCAAGTTCTTTCGACGGTTAAGCTTAGGCACTCTTTTGAAGTTGGTTAAGGTTAGAGTTTGTCTTAGAGCATGGCGATAGAACGCCAGGTAGTTTGCAGGCTGTTTGACGTGGAAATGGGCAAAGACACAGCTCGTCACGCTATTGGGCGCACATGTCACACATGACCAGAAACGTCTGCCAGAAATGCGGCTACCTTTGGTAATCACGCAGCTCGTCGTCAAGCGATTGGGCGCACATGTCAGTGGCCAATCAGAGAGCGTCTCCGCAAAATGCAGCTACGGAAAAAATAACGCCACTTTGGATGCCAACCGCCCAACCGCCTCTAAAAACCAACGAAGAAGGAGGAGAAGAAGACGTATTTCCGGCATCATGTCAGCTCTCTCTCTGAGAACGTGAGCGTGATTGTTGGTGACTTTATTGTGCGGTCATCTCACCCAGCTGCTACAGGGATGTCATTCCAGTAAAATACGGCAAAAGGTAAAATTTGTCTTCCATCGCTTTACTGTTAGCGTTGTATCATGGTCTCTAGCTAAGATAATAACAATTAGAACGTTAGAAAACTCGCTGGCTTTGGCTGGTTTGCTCAGTTGAGCTTGGTTTATTTAGGGTGTTTCAACTAGCATTTTGCGTAAAGTCTGTTGTTTTCTGATTGCGTCTCTTTTGCGCTGTGAAATCATGCGAGATCCGTCTGGCTTGCGAGGCTAGGTTTTGCATAGCAACGAGGTAAACACTGTTTCCATTGGACATTCTATTCTGACATGCAGCTAACCCTAGTATGAATGCCTACAGCGTGCAGCGTGGTCCATTGCATTAGTTCTGTGGTGTGAATCGGCTAATCATTGCTGTAATTGCACAATTTTGTAAAAAAATATTGCTCTGAGCAATCCTTGAAACTAGGACTAGAGAGCCCACTGGATCTGTGTGGTCTGACTCTGAACTCCGAAAAGTTCCTTCCTAGGATAACATGGAATTGTTGACCCCATGAATGCTACAGTAGAGGAGATGCCCAGGACTACTTTTCATCATCTTCATCTAGTTGAGAACCCCCCCCCCACCATATAATTGTGTGAAAAGAACAACTGGTCTAACTGTCCCCCCCCCCCCCAGATGGCAGAAATTGAACAAAAGAAGAGTCATGGTCAGAAATTCGCAGAGCGACAGCTACTGCGGCATGGTTGGGAACATGGTAGGTCAAGAGAAACTTTATTATCAACAGGGGGAGTTGTGTTGCCAGATGGGAAATAAAAATGTATCATCCCAGAGGCTTAGAATTATGAATCTTTCTGAGGAAAAGTATTGTTTGCAAGTCATAACCAAGAGAGCAAATAGGCAGCAGATTGCGTATGCAACAATCTAATCTACACTTAACCGTGACGGCATCAACAGCTGTACAATTCTGTATTTTCTGCCCTCAGGTAAAGGACTTGGGCGAGCGGAGAACGGGATTGTGGAAGCCATCAAAGTGAAAGTGAAATGTGATAAGGGAGGGGTAAGTACATCTGTGTTCTAGGGACGCATCGATGTCCCTTTTTCACTGTCCATGTCCATTTCTGAGTCCTGAACTCTTTAAGTTTAATCTTGGTAGAGTATGGATCTGACCCATTACTTTCATTGAACAGCTACACTTCTAAATTAGATGTAACGTGACTGAGGTTTCTTTCCGTCAGACAGGTCTAACATGCTTCTATGTGCCAAATAAATGTAAGGCGTTACAGACGCTTGGCTTTGATTTCTGACACTTTTAGTTGTAAAGGAAATTCTCCAGTACTGCAAATAACCTGTAGTAACGTGTAGGGGTGGGAATCACCAGAGGCCACACGATACCATATTATCACAATAATAGTCACAATATTGCGATTAAAATGATGTCCCAATGGAAAACTTGGAGACCTCAATAAAACAGTTTTCATTCAGTTCACCACATTCCAATCATTTTTATTGTAGTAAAATGAAATGGTATTATCAAGCAACCCCCCCCCCCCCCCCCAAAGAAATCCCAATACTGTAACGATATAATATCGGCAAACAGAAATAGATTGAGATTGTTCCCCCCACCCCTAGTAGCATGTTATCGGCCTGATATGTAATACCAGCGTCACTATCAGTGCATCCCAACTGTATTCACTACTGTTACTGTTCCTACTTTATGCACATGGAATGTCATCAGCTTGTGACTACAACTTGTTCCTGTTCGCGGATGACTCAGCCCTGCTGGTCTCTGACAGGGACAAGTTGCTGGTTGAAAATCCCTCAGCTCTGAACTCGGCAGAATCTGCACCTGGCTCGCTGATAACAAACTATCATTACGCCTCGGTAAAACAGAGTCCATTCTCTAAGGATCAAATAACAAACTCAGCAAGGCCAACAGCTTCTCTGTTACAGTGGGTGACAATATTGTCACAAGGAAAGATGAAATTACATACCTGGGCTCCATCCTAGAGGCAAATCTTTCCTGTGACAAAATGGCAACCAATGTAATAAAAAAAGTCAGCCAACTAACAAGATTCTTGGACCGGATCTCCTCTCTGGTAAACAAGAATACCCTGTATTCTTTCTATATAGACTCTTAACAGGAGCACTCATTCAAGGGTACTACGACTATGCTTGCACCTCATGGTACCAAAGCACCTCAAAGGCACTAAAAACAAGACTACAAAAAATCACAAAACAAACTCGTCAGACTACTGCTTGACCTTACTCCTAAAACCTACCTTACCCCTGCCCATTTTGACATCCTAGGATAATAATAATAATAATATAATAAACTTTATTTCTATAGCACTTTTCATACAGAAGTTGCAGTTCAAAGTGCTTCACAACAGTAAAAAATACAGGCATAAGCTAGCATGAAAAAGATAAGAGAGGTAGCAAGGTAAGGTAAATCACAGTGTTTCACATTAGGATCTAGCACCCCAATAGGCCTTTCTGTTTACAGTTTCATTCAGTAATACAAATAATAAAAATAGAATAGACAGAGTAAAAACAGTGCGTTGGATTCAGTTTAAAAGTAGGCAAAAAAATATAAAATAGAATGGACATACAACAGGGTATTTAACATACAACAGAGCAGTGCATCAGTAAGAAGTAAAAAGTGTGTTCAAAATAGTTCAATTTTGGATTACAACAGAGCAGTGCTCTTAAAATTACAGTGCATAGAACCGACACATGAATTTGATAGAAAGTGTAGGTAGGGTAAGAATAGTGCAGGTAAAGTACAATTTGTGTCAGGATATCCCTGATGTTTCATTTAAATGCCTGAGCAAAGAGATAGGTTTTAAGTTGTCTTTTGAAGATGTCTAGCGAGTTGGCTTCCCTGATGTTTTGGGGGTAGTTTGTTCCATAGTTTTGGGGCATAGTTGATAAAGGCTGCATTACCGATCCTCTTTTGACTGTTTCTGGGAGCCTCTAGTAGTCCAGCAGCTGATGATCGCAGTGTTCTTGCTGGCCTGTAATTTATTAAAAGTGTTGGCGATGTAGCTAGGTCCCTGTCCATTTAGAGCTTTGTATGTAAGAAGGAGAAGGACTTAGAGTGGACGACAGAGTACAGTAACTTGCAATGGGCCTGGTCTACAAGATACACTACACCACTAAGATACCCATGTACATGTCGAAATACTTCCCAAAGGTCAGTGAATTCCACGACCACAACACCAGAGGGAGTTCCACAAATCATGTTCAACCCAGATTTGGCTCAAACAAGGGACTAAACATGTTTAGCAATTTTGCTACAACAATGTGGAACGCCCTACCCACAGCCATAAAATTATGTGAATCCCTACCCACCTTCAAAACCGCCCTCAAAGAGCACCTACGGGAGGCTGCAATTCTAAACTGGCCCCGGTTAATGTCCAAACAACCCCAACCACCCAACTCCCTCCAATGTACAGTTTCTTCCCTCTCTAATGTATATATTTTCTTTTAGGATCTCTGTCTTGTATATTTGTATATCTTGTATGTCATAAATGTCTGGATGTAACAGTACTGTATGTCGTGCAGGGCTGCAACTAATGACTAATTTGGTAGTCGACTAATCTGTCGATTATTTTTTCGATTAGTCGACTAATCGAAAACCAATTATGTAAACAAACAAAAAAAATAATGATATAACTACCTATCTTTGTGAAAGTGGCTTCTCAGCTCTGGTCCAGCTGAAGACAGAGCAGAGGAACAGATTGGACATTGAGCATGACCTCAGAGTTGCTTGTCTACCATCACCCCAGACTTTGAGACTCTTGTCAGGACCAAACAACAACATCATAACATGATGATCCCATAGCAAATTAAAATAAAGACTCATGAAACATTTGAATTTGGATCTTAAGCCACTTTAAATGAAAATGTATTTGAAGAACAATACAACAATCACTCATAACAAGATAAATAAATTAAATAATACAAATTAAAGTGGAAGTGTACTTTAAATAACTAAAAAAATAATAATAAAAAAGAAAAATAACTAGCAGCATCTGCCCCCAGCACCGCGGCTGATGGGGCTGTAACTTGGTCCAGGACCAGGAGGGTGACGTGGAACAGCTGTAAGGGGAGAGGGGGATGAGTCAGATCAGACAGGCTTCTAGGTCTTTTGTTTGCTGTGTGTGAGAGGAGTCCGTGTGTGTATGTGTGTGTGTCTTACTCTGATCGCTGTGTGAGTGAGAGGAGTGTGTGTACTGTGTAATTTGTGTGTGTGTCTTACTCTGATCGCTGTGTGAGTGAGAGGTGTGTACTGTGTAATTTGTGTATGTGTGTGTGTCTTACTCTGATTGCTGTGTGTGAGAGAGAGGAGTGTGAATGTGTGTGTGTCTTACTCTGATCGCTGTGTGTGAGTGAGAGGAGTGTGTATGTGTGTGTGTCTTACTCTGATGGCTGTGTGTGAGTGAGAGGAGTGCGTGTGTAATGTATTGTGTGTCTAGTCTGATCATCATCTCCTGCAGGTGAACAATGTTTTCAATGTCCAAAGTTTGCTATGGGATCATCATGTTATGATGTTGTCTGGAACCCTGAGAAGCCACTCTCACAAAGCTAGGTAGTGCACAAAAAAAAAAAAATTAAATTTTTTTTTAATGACTAATGGACGCAACAATTTCTCGTCGACGATTTTTTTATAATCGACATCGTCGATTATGTCGACTAATCGTTGCAGCCCTAATGTCGTATGTCATAAATGTCATGATGAATTGAAAATGGGGGACCCTGATGTAAACAAGACGAAAGTCTTTCTTTGGTCTCCCCTTAACAATTGTGTGTATTAAGCCGTACTGTATTGTACTTTATTGTGTTAATAAAGTTTTCAATCAATAAATCATACATTTGGCTTTATGTGATAAAAATAAGATATTCTCATTTTGAACTTGAGGGTCTGCAGCTTTGAAAGGATGCCTTCCTATAACAGGATGGACATATGCTTCCCTGTAACAGGTGGGACACAAGCAAGGGGAGCAGTTCACCTTCCATTGGTGGGATCATGTCTTCAATAAAGCTTCTGCCAGCCTGCAAGTGGAATCGGACCAGGTAGACAACATCTTTATGCCGTGTCTATACACACACACCTACACCTGCGTGCGCACAAACTCAGATTGACAACTGTGTTGGGTCTCGTCTCGTCCAGAATGGCGTTTCAATTAAGAAGACTGTTGAGGAAGAGGAAGAGGGGATTATCTCTAATAAGAAACCAAGGAAAGCCACGCTGGATAGAGCCAAGCTGTATGGATGCTTTGTCAAGGTACAGTATTATATATGGCCAATATGAGCTGGCGCAGAAGAACCTGCCTGATGGTAGTCAACTCGTAAAAGCCGCTGGGTTTTCCCTGCTCTATTTTCCTTGGATGTTGTTTATTATGATGTAGCCACATTTTATTATTTTAGTGACTGTTCACAAGTTTGCTCAAACAGTTGGATGGACTCATTATCTCATGTCTTCCTCTTTCAGTCAGCCACCTTGCTGTCTGGCCAGGAGCAGCCCGAGCCCAAGGCTTCTAGCTCAGGCGACAGCAGCAGCTCCGATGACGAGGACCAGAAACTGGACCTTTCCAGCACCACCAAGTAAGAAGTTCATCACATCCTACATGTTCACAGAACCACTGATTTTATAAGCAGCCTTGTTGTCTAAGTGCAGCCGTGTTGCTTTTTGATACCCCCTAATAAAACATAAAAAAAAACTCCTTTCACTTAAGCTATGAAGGGGGAAATTGGCAACAGTTTTCTCCATATGTACTAGGTAAGCTAAATGCATTATCCACAGCAATATTAACACTGGTCGCCAAAAACGCCGTACCACGTCATTCCCCGCCATGCTCATTCTGCCAAAGACGCCGTACCACGTCTTTGATATCAATATTTCAAAAATCTGTGATCGAAATCATATTTCTCCCCCGGAGACTTGAGATCTACTGTTGATCCCCTCTCAACTCTCCAATGGTTCAAGAGCGCCATTTGGTGGCGGATCGCCCAGAGCGGAAACAGGAAATGGAAGCTGGTGCTCATTCCAATTCGGTCCGATCACTCGCTAATAGTCCCAGGACTCGAGCTAGACACAACGGATAGCAATCCGTTACCAATAACTCGATAAACAACATGATTTGGACGTATATACTATTATACAACCTGGAAATGGATCGCATATTTCTACATCCCATAATAGGAATATTTCTGCTCCACGCTCATCGCCCAACGCTATGAGGAAGCTACGGTACGATTCAGCGTTATTTTTTAACGTGTTCGATATAAACTGCTCTGATGATCATATCACCCACACTAGATGAATCATCTAACGTTGGCCACGGAATTATAAACGACCCCCCCCCCCCCCCATCCGGTCAACATCAGATGATCAGTAGTAACTTCTAGAAGCACGTCCATTTGACATTTTTTATCTCGCGCAGAATGCTATCAAACTGTATTTGATCATCAATATAATGCATTTGGGGCTATAAATCACGTTCTGGAGAAAGCTGCAGAAAACGATAAAAACATACTTATACTTTAGACCGTATTTTAGTATGAATATGTGAATGAAACAGTAACGTTGCTACACCCTGAACAATAGATACTTGATGTTGAATGGGCCATAGTAATGTCAATTTAGCAATACAATTTATAGCCCTGCAAAGAAGGGGAACTTCTCCATAGACAAATAGAGCTGGCGGAGGATGGTATATTAAGAATATAAGCCTGGCGACCAAAGTGTTAATGGCCGTAATGAGCCTCCTTTGATATGTTCTAGAAATGTAATATGAAGAATATAACTGTAAAACCTGACCGATAAACCTAAACTATCCTGAAATCGTGGTCATTTTCATGAATGTACATTTTACATGGAAACAACCAACCGAAGATTGTGTGTGTGACCAGACCCTACTGCTACAGATGGCTCTCTTTTTCACCCTACATGTATCTCTGCCTACATCTGATTACCAGTGTGGATGTGAATGCTCAATGTTTTTTAATAAATCACTTTTTATCCCATCTTTCAATAGGCTTACAGACGCTGATTTAATGAAGGCTTGCGGAGGACGCACCGCTCACAAGTAAGTTGTCTGGTGAAATACTAGTATGTTTTTGTGACCTAAAAAGGATGATGAGTGTCTCGATATTAACAACCCCCCCTCCGCCCTATGCTATTATTTTATCTTCCACCAGAGGAGCCAGGCACGGCCTTACCATGAACGCCAAGTTAGCCAGGCTGGAGCAGCAGGAGGCCGAGTTCATGGCTAAGTACGTGAGGAAGAGCCAATTGGGGATCTCCTCACCAAACTGTGCCACACCCACCGTCCAATCAGCTGCCCAGAGTCCTGAGAGGGAGGAGGAGGCGGTGATGGATCCAGAGTCTCTGGGCAAGAAATCCAAAAAGGCCAAAAATAAAAAATCCGTCAAGGACTCCCACGAACACGTGACTGTGGGAAACGCTCACATGGTCTCCGAAAGCGGCGAAACGGACACTAAACCCAAAAAGAAGAAAAGGAAAAAGGACAATTCCGATGAGGCCAGTGAGGATATAACTGTTACCACAGTTGTCGCAGAGGAGGAATCAAACCCTGCAGAGCAAGGTGAGGCAGAGCATTCTCTCACAACTACGAGGAAGCAAAAGAAGAAAAAGAATAAGGAAGAGAACAAAGAAGTGCAGGGGACTGCGGCCCACGCACCAATAACTGTTACCACAGTTGTCGCAGAGGAGGAATCAAACCCTACAGAGCAAGGTGAGGCGGAGCATTCTCTCACAACTACGAGGAAGCAAAAGAAGAAAAAGAATAAGGAAGAGAACAAAGAAGTGCAGGAGACTGCGGCCCACGCACCAATAACTGTTACCACAGTTGTCGCAGAGGAGGAATCAAACCCTACAGAGCAAGGTGAGGCGGAGCATTCTCTCTCAACTACGAGGAAGCAAAAGAAGAAAAAGAATAAGGAAGAGAACAA
The DNA here is from genome assembly GCF_963971535.1 of Notolepis coatsorum. Classification (NCBI taxonomy): domain Eukaryota; kingdom Metazoa; phylum Chordata; class Actinopteri; order Aulopiformes; family Paralepididae; genus Notolepis; species Notolepis coatsorum. The sequence goes on along the minus strand of NC_140183.1, from coordinate 38,936,592 downwards.
AGAAGTGCAGGAGACTGCGGCCCACGCACCAATAACTGTTACCACAGTTGTCGCAGAGGAGGAATCAAACCCTACAGAGCAAGGTGAGGCGGAGCATTCTCTCTCAACTACGAGGAAGCAAAAGAAGAAAAAGAATAAGGAAGAGAACAAAGAAGTGCAGGAGACGACTGCGGCCCACGCACCAATAACTGTTACCACAGTTGTCGCAGAGGAGGAATCAAACCCTGCAGAGCAAGGTAAGGCGGATCATTCTCTCACAACTACGAGGAAGCAAAAGAAGAAAAAGAATAAGGAAGAGAACAAAGAAGTGCAGGAGACGACTGCGGCCCACGCACCAGAGAGTGAGAGTGCAGGAGTGACGGAGGAGAAGGCCTGCCCTAAGCAACAGATGAAGAAGAAGAAGAAGTCGTCCTCCAAACGGTGCAAAGATCCCGCGGTGCCCGAGGAGGACGAACAATGTAATGATACGGAATCCAGCCGGTCAGAACCGGTTCGGGATCCTGTTCCAAAAAAGCCCAAGAAGAGGGATGTTGCAAGTGCAGAGGATCCGTAGTGTGAGGCAGCAGGGGAGGGAGAATCTACAGGAAAGAGGAGAAAGTGTAAAGAGGATGAACAGACTGTAGAGCAGTGGTTATCAAACTTTTCACATACGCCTAATTGGAAGGGTGTGTCTGTGAACACAGTCCTTTGATGTCTGGGGAAATCGAGGTCAGCTTCAGTCTCAGGTCTGGCTCAGCATTCAGCCTGCTTCTGTATTTGGTTTTGATGACAACAAGTTATGTGGTCGCAAAAGGAAGGAGAAAGCGCACAGCTTTGTCAGACAGGGCAGGGTATTCTCTGTGTTGTTTCATCCAAAAGTCCCAACAAAGACTGCTTTCTGAAAGCAGGCTTCAGTGTTTCATCACAAGACAACTCTATTGGCTTCAGTGTTTCATCACAAGACAACTCTTAACACTTTCCCCGCCAATCACGTTGTACGACGTGTTTCAAGTTCATGTGAATTCTGCCAATCCACGGCGTACGATGTTATTGAGATCATATTTCATATTTTCGCCATGGTATTCATATTTCCCTTACGGAGCCTGGTCTGATGCTGTGTGAGCCGGCACAACTCTGCAACGCTTCAATACTGCCCCCTGGTGGATGATCGGCGAGTTGCCAAACCGGCAATGCCCGTTTGGATATCGGTGCGTCTCCTAAATACGTCCGTCCACTTGCATATCGTTGCAGGACTCTAGCCACACACCGTGGATATGGATCGCTGCCATAACTCAATAATCGACATGATTTGGGCGTGTATTGTTATTATACAAACCGGAAATGGATCTACTCGATCCCCATCAAATAACTGGGATCTTTTTGCTCCAGTGTCATCGCCCAACGGTAAGAGGAGGCTGACGTTACTTTCAGCCTGATTGTTTATTATTATCCATGCAAACTGCTCTGATCTATATATCACCCATACTACATAAAGCATTCAACGACTATCACAGAATTATAAACGACCCCCCCCCGATAGATAATCGATATTGAATGGGCCATAGTAATGTCAATTTAGCAATACAATTTAAAAAGTTATAGCCCTGCAAAGAAGGTGAACATCTCCATAGACTTACAGTGCTGGCAGAGAATGGTATAAGATGATCAAACTCCATGGCAGTTAATGTGTTAAACTCTCCTGCTCAGCCCAGGGTTTCCGTTAGAAAAAATTGTTGCCGGCCTCAGTGTCCGGTAGATTTCAATCTACCGGTCAAATGAGAGACATTCCGGTCAGAGTTTATTGAGCTTAAAAACAATTGATAGGCAAAAGAATGACAACAAAACAAAAGAATGACATCATCAAGGCATGTAGATTTATAATATTTTTACTTAAAACTAGGCTACTTTTGCGTATAAAGTCATTATATTCCAAATAAAATAAGTCCCGAGACTCGTGCTGCTGCCGACTTTAAATCAAATAGGTGTCTGTGGGCAGTCGCCCGACATTAATAAACAGTCTGTTATAATCACATTTTTATGAGCTAACGAATTCCGTTATATTTGACATTTGTATTAATTATATCAAGCGAAGAACTGAGAAATTTGGCAGAGAGAGACGGCAACATTATCGTGGGTCTGCGTGACGACTCTCTCTCCACCTCCCAATGACTTATTTGCGAGAGTATGGCGCTGCAGAGCAGCAGATTCAGCTGTTATTGGCTCTTTTCTGGGAACCGCACAACAGCGCCCCCCCACCCAACATTGAATTGAAAATGGCTGAATTGGAGTACTGCTGGAGTACTGCATTGTGCTGCTGTTGCTCCGGCTCTGCAGCTTCACAAAAGTTCGCACACCCATCACTAAGCTCTCGCTGACAACGTCGTTGACATTATTAGAAGCAACGATGAAACAAATCATGTAATGATTGTTTCGTTCATCGCATAGGCTATTTAATTTTAGCCTATTTTAATACAATTCAAATAATCAAATTGTGCTTAGACTCAGGGAATTATTTTCACCGGACATTAAGACCGGAGAGATTAAATATGTCGGACTTCAACAGATTTTGCCGGTCAAATACCGGTAATTACCGGCTAACGGAAACGCTGGCTCAGCCACAGTTAAGTCCTTTGGCATTTCAGAGGCTTCCATGCTGAATGGGCTTCTCATCCAGCTGTTGGCTTTGGTCATCACTGGAAAATACTGGCGGAACTGTTGTCTGAGCGAGACAAGGTGTGCAACCATGTTGTACCTCACTCCATCATCAAGGGCCAGCTCGTTGTCAGACAGAAAACTCTCTAAAGCGGGGAAAGCTGAAACATCACATACCTTGACATTGTATTCAAAGAACTTTTTCAGCATTGTGTTGATTTTGTCATGCACATCAAACACATTGATGGAGAGTCCCTGTAGTCCCAAATTCAGGTCGTTTAAACGGGAGAAAATGTCTGACAAGTATGCCAGCTGACTGAGCCACACTGTATCATCAAACACATCTGATAAGGGGAAGTGTTTGTCCTGTAAGAAGATTTGGACCTCTTTGTGGAATCAAAAAGCCTCGAAAGCACTTTTCCTCTTGATAGCCATCTTACTTCTGTATGAAGCAAGAGTTGGACATGCGCGCTGCCCATCTCATCACAGAGCACTTGAAATACGCGAGACTGCATCGGTTGGGACTTTATGAAGTTCACAGTCTTCACAGCAGAGTCCAGCACAGACTTCAAGTCATCTGGCATCTTCTTCACCGCCAGCGCCTCACGGTGGATGCTGCAGTGACTCCATTGCATCTCTGGTGCCACCTGTTGAACACACAGTGAGAACATTAATAACCAACCAACTTTTGAAAAATTTGCCAACCTGGCTAAACTGGCATATTTACAGTAAACGTTCCTTAATATGCACTGTCTCTGTATTTTAAACCAATAAATACAAAAAATGTCTCACAGCAAATAAGAACATTATGGAAAAATTAACAACTGTACAGTATTTCATCCAAACACACTATCTCCCTCCCTCGCTCCCCTCTCTCTCACACACACACACACACATTAACATTAATAATAGAATAATAACCAACCAACTTTGGAAAAATGTGCCAACCTGGCTAAACTGGCATACGCCTACCTGTTGAATCCGAGCTGCTACTCCGCTGTGGGGGCCGGTCATAGCCCTTGCGCCATCCTTGCAGACTCCAACACACCTTCTCCATTCAAGCCCATTCTCTTGCACAAACGCGTCCAGGAGCTGGAATATGTGCTTGGCTGTAGTTCTGGTCTCCAGTGGTTGACAGAACAGAATGTCCTCCTGAGCTGCACCATCATGTTCATATCGAACGTAAACCATCATATTGGCAAAATCTGCAACATCAGTATTCTCGTCCAACTGGATGGAATAATAGCGACTACTTTTAATGCGCTCAATCAGTGTATGTTTAACGTCATCTGCCATGGCTCCTATTCTCCGTGACACCGTGTCGTTTGAAAGCGGCACCAAGTTTAACAGTTTGGCAGCCTTCTCACCACACATGATTTGTGTCATTTCTTTGGCTAATGGTAGACGCAATTGTTCGCCAATAGAGTGTGGCTTACCAGCTTTCGCTATGCGGAGACTGGCAAGATACGAGGCATCTTGTGCTGTGGGTGTAGAGTAGGATATAATCGTGGCCTTGCGCTTATTCAGGCCATCCCGGCTTCTTATGAAGTCTTCGGATCGGTCTTTCAGCAAAGCGTGTTTGGTTGTAAGGTGCCGTTGAAGGTGCGATGGTTTCATGGATTCATTGCTAAGCACTTCACCACAAATAACGCACTGTGGCCTGGGCTCTTCCTCCGTCCCACCGCAGTTTAATCAAAATTTTATATAACTGGAGTTGTATTTGCATACTGTTTTGTACCGTTTGTGGATTTCCCACGTGTGCCGACGGAGCCACTAGCTGCACTGGCAGCACATTCAGCGCTGGAAGGCGCTGTCGATACCGCAGCTGCCCCTGCACTGCTGGCGGAGCCTGTGATTGTGCTCGGTAACGGTTCACAGTCATCCTCTTCGTTCACTTTTTGAACTGCATTGCTACTGGAAATATTCTCCTCCACAGCCCTCTTTCGAGTGTCTCCCGTCTTGAGCCACTTTCGCAACATCCCTCCCTCATCACCAATAGCCTGATCTGATTTCGCAACATCCCTCCCTCATCACCAATAGCCTGATCTGATGTAACGTTAGCTAATCATGCACGTGACACAGGTGAAGTGTCCATCTGACTCCGTCGGAAACAAACACTTATTTTGTTCCTAAATCTAAAAACAACTAAATAAATGTAGAACTTATTTTAAACCCCAATTTCAATTATCTCAAGCTCATTCGTTGTAGTATTTTGCTAGTATTACTGTACAACATATGTTTTACAATTGATTTTATTTCATTTTTGAAAAACATGCTATTTCAGGGACTCCTCCGAGTATCACCAGCAGGGGGCCCAAGTGCGTACCACAGTTTGAGAACCACTGCTGTGTAGAGGACAGTGGAAACAAAGAAGCACTCTCACCAAAGAAGAAGAAATCCAAACAACAGAAGATGGAGCAGGATTGAAAGGGACAGTCGAGTGTTGTTCTGCTTTGGCTGATCAGGAAGCGTCTATACTTTAAGCAAGTGGCTTGTCCTTCCGCATTCCCGTTTTGCGCTCTGATTGGCCACGCACGTTTCTGGTCATGTGACATGTGCGCCAATCGTGGGACAGCAAGTTCTGCGCCTAACAGCCTGCAAACTACCTAACGCCTAGTTTATCACTGGTTAAGCTTAGGCGACTCTTTTGCAGTTGGTTAAGGTTAGAGTTTGGAATCAGGGCAGGCGTTCTATCACCATGCTCTAAGACAAACTCTAACCTTAACCAACTTCGAAAGAGCGCCTAAGCTTAACCGTCCAAAAACTTGCCGTCCCACGATTGGCGCACATGTCACATGACCAGAAACGTGCGTGGCCAATCAGAGCGCAAAACGGGAACGCGGAAGGACAAGCCACTTGCTTAAAGTATAGAAGCGATCAGGAAGCTAACATCATGAGTCACCTGAAGGGGGCTTGAAGTCATGTTGCCGTGTCTGTAAACCCCTGCAGTATGGGCGGTTCAGTACGGAGGTAGTCTTTATTTTCATGATGATTTGAGTAGGAATTATTTGGGTACCCCTTCAGTAATCTTAAAATCACTGGATGTCTACCGTCTTCCAGGTTTTATTGAGTCTCCTTAGTTAGTTACTTTCAGGAAGTAGATTTCCCAAACTCCCAAAAGTTACAATAAAAGGCACGACTTCCAAATCGGACAATCACGGAAGTGGTCAATTTAAACCCCTATGCCGACAATGCGCCTTTCAAGTATCCGTAGTTTAACTTACTTATTGTCTGTTCTTCAAAAACGATGTAACGCCCAACCAAGTTAGATGCTGCATGTTGATCCTTTTTTATTTTAATAATTTTCTTTAAATTTAATATAAACCTTTTTATTTAACCAGGAAGTCCCATTGAGATACAATATCTCTTTTGCAAGGGAGACCTGGCCAAGATAACGGCAATAACATTTACGATACATCACACAGCAATAAAATGTGCGATACATCACACAAGAACACAATAAAAGTACATGTATACAATACATCACATAAAACACAAAACAGAATACCGTAGTCATATGGGGGTAGATTTCTATCAAAAATACTACAAAAAAACTACTTTACGATTGTGGATTCTACTGTCACAAGGAAAGATGAAATTACATACCTGGGTTCCATCCTAGAGGCAAATCTTTCCTGTGACAAAATGGCATCCAATGTATTCAAAAAAGTCAACCAACGAACTAGATTCCTGTACAGGATCTCCTCTCTGGTAAACAAGAATACCCTGAAGACTCTAACAGGAGCACTCATTCAAGGGTACTACGACTATGGTTGCACCTCATTGTACCAAAGCACCTCAAAGGCACTAAAAACAAGATTACAAACATCACAAAACAAACTGGTCGGACTACTGCTTGACCTTCCTCCTAAAACCCTCCTCACCCCTGCCCATTTTGACAACCTAGGATGGCTTAGAGTAGACGACAGAGTACAGCAACTTGCAATGGGCCTGGTCTACAAGATACACTACACCACTAAGGTACCTATGTACATGTCGAAATACTTCCCAAAGGTCAGTGAATACCACGACCACAACACCAGAGGGAGTTCCACAAATCATGTTCAACCCAGATTCGGCACAAACAAGGGACTAAACACGTTTTGCAATTATGCCACAACAATGTGGAACGCACTACCCACAGCCGTACAATTTTTTTTTAATCCCTACCCACCAAAACCACTCTCAAAGAGAACCTACAGGAGGCTGCAATTCGAAACTGGCCACCGTAAATGTCCAAACCCCCCCTCCCGCCCACCCACCCCCTCCTAATATACAGTTTCCTTCCCATCGTATTGTGACAGATCTCTCCCCCCTTCTTTGGATACGTGAAGTGTGGGAGATATATCCGCCACTTAGGTAGCTGATTAGTATGAATGAATGAAAAACTTTATTTAACAGATTGCAGAATGGGTACAATACAGTATGGCTCAATACACACAATTGTTAAGGGGATGCAGACCAGAGAAAGACGTTTGTCTTGTTTACAGGTCCCCCTGATAGAACACATCTGCACAGCATTTAGGCACATCCACTTCACATGCACACACACTAGCTGATTAGTACTGATATAGTACACCTGCACATAATTAGTAGACACACACCTCACGTGCACCCACAATGGTCCCACCCACTACATTAACAATGAGATTGAGAGGAGTAAGTTGAGCGGAGTAAGGTGTTGGAGTAGTTGTGTAGAGTGAGAGAGATTTGTGTTCAGAGTTGTGACGGTGAGAGGAAGTAGAAGGAGAGGATAAAGCAAGATAGGTGTTCTTTGTGTACTGGACTGGCTGAGATACCCCCTTGTGAACTGACCTTTGGACAACGACCCTGAACTGTGAACAATCCCTTTTTCTGTCGGCGAGCCTGCTTTGGGTTATTGACCCCTGGACCGGATCACAACCATTCTATTGCTTTTCCCGCTGGATTCACCCTAAATTCAATAAATACCTGTATTGATTGATATTGCTCTTGTGTGGACATTCACATTTGTTTGTATTTGAACCGTGGCGAACCTGTATCCTATCAGGTTCGTCACAGTATATATATATTTTCTGTTAGGATCTCTGTTTAACAGTACTGTATATTTGCATATCTTGTATGTCACAAATGTAACAGTACTGTATACCTGTATGTCATGTACCGTAATTCCTCTAATAGTGACCCGGGCTTGTATTTGCTTAAACTGTAGCGGGTACCAGGCCTTTATTAGGAGGAGGCATGTATAAGAGAGGGGCATATATTTTTAATTTTCAAACAGATCATAATGAATAAATCAACATTTTGTGTCAGTTTGAACCCAGTAAAATGTACTGGGTTCATTTATTGAAACCAAGTACTGTATGAAATAGTAAACAGTGCAATTACAGGTGGTCACTGGTCATTTCAACGTTTTCAAAGTGAAATCAAGTAACTTTACCTTAGCAGCTCAGTATATTAGTAACCCGGCTTGTATTAGGAGGTCGGCTTATAATTGCTTAGCTCAAGAGCGCACCCGGCCATTAATAGAGACCCGGTTTGTAATTGAATACCGGTCACTATAGAGGAATTACGGTATGTCATGTATATATATATCTATGTTGTGTATGTCATAAATTATGAATTGAAAATGGGGGACCCTGATGTAAACAAGACGAAAGTCTTTCTCTGGTCTGCATCCCCTTAACAATTGTGTGTATTGAGCCGTACTGTATTGTACCCATTCTGCAATCTGTTAATAAAGTTTTCAATCAATCAATCCCCCTACACCCACTCAAATCCAACCCACACATCAGAGCAAAACAAAATATGTAAACAAAGTGCAATACCAAGCAAGGCTCTTTTGCCTAGAGGTCGCTGTATTACAGATTCTACCTTTAATAAGTACTGACGTGTTTTTAATTTAGTTCAACTACCAGCAATCACGCCAATGAATGGGCCTTAACCCTACTGTATAGTCAGCCATATTATTGCTCTATATTAGCACAACAGAGACTGATGACTTCTCTCTCTTCCTGTTTGTAGTGCAACACCGGAAACAGAAATTTAGCAAGTTGTGGTGCAAATAATATACTGTATATTTCGGGATTCTGTATTCAACCAATGCAAATGTGGTTGATTGGGAAGAGGATGTGCTTACACACACCACAAATCAAAAACCACCATCTACTTTGAGGTCATTTTGTGATTATTTATTTAATTCATTAATTTTGTATTTGTCAGGGACAATGCAAAAGAAAACATTGTAACAAGTTACAATAACAAGATACAGATGTATAGGATTTCTAGCCATGGCTAATTTGCGACCCCTGTCCCTGGTTTGACTTTTCTACTTAACAATGGTCATTACAAGGGCCACTAACGCAGGAGATGCTGGGTTTGAGCCCAGCTCTCGGCGTTGCTACCAGCTTGGCTGGTCGTTCATACTAACACAATTGGCAGTGTTAGGGGTGGGAAAGCTGGTGGGTGGGGATTGGACGTTGTGGACGGCGACTCCTACAGGTCGGTTGGTGCGCCTGTACAGCAGAATCAGGAAGTAACGGGGGCAGCGTGAGCCTCCCATGCATTACTCCTCGCCACTGAGAGATCGCGCTGTGCAGGTGAAAAGATGCGACAGCTGCCTCCTCGTGTACCGGAGGGGACACGTGATGCAAGGCTTGGTCCTCACTGCAGCCGACCAGTGGCCGCAGGGGTGTAAAAAGTACCCAGAAATTATACTTAAGTGAAAGTATGGGTACTGTCTCAAAATCTGACTCAAGTAAAAGTCAAAGTATCTGGCTAAAAACACACTTGAGTAAAAGTCAAAAAGTCCTACTTTTAAATGTACTTAAGTACTAAAAAGTAAAAGTAAATTTTTTTAAAAGGGTAATACCAGGGGTCTCAAACTCATTCCATCGTGGGCCATGTTTTCATTTTAACTACACATTGCACCAGGTGAGTTAGTTGAAGAGGTGAGCCAATTAGTGAAATCATCAGCTGGTGTTTAGGCAAGGCTGGAATGAAACCAAGCATAGACCACCGTAACACTTCCGGGATTCTGAAATCAGGGAGGAGATTGCGGGGGGTGCATATGAATGAATGTGGACGAGAGCCGTGATGTAAGTGGTTGCCGATACGGCTGTGGGGGTGCTAGAGACATGATCGAATAGGCGTTTATGCGCCTCGCTCTCCTGAACACGGCGTGACCCATAACTAATCGATCAGAACTAAATCGGCAGAGAAAAAGCCAATTTTAAAGCACCTATTCCGCTTGGACATGCGCAGAGTGCCCATGGAGTCTGGACGACGCGAGATGACGCTCGAATGAATGTGGACTGTTCCATCAGAGGGGGGAGCTTCGATGGTCATGTAAGTGGTGTAGTAAAATCCCACAGACTTCCTACAATAATTTGAGGTTATTGTAGCACAATTACAATGAGATTGATTATCTGGACGGAGGAGGAAAGATTCATACTTGATAGAATGGTTGGTCTCCTCATCTGGCTTAATGCAGATGAAGAATAAAACGTGTACGCCAGACAAACCAGAATTGTAGTTCAACTCAGCTGATTTATTTGATCAGAGCCAGGAGTCCAAGGTGAATAGAAGGTTGACTTCTACATACAAAAGATGATCAGATAACCTTAACAGCTGTCTGTTGTACAGAAATATCACAATCAGGTTTGCATCCCAAACCTAAATACTGCACATCAAACAGTCACTTGGTTAACATAATTTGAACATACATGGTTTACTGTACACATTATACATGAGTAAATCTGGTTTACAGATCAGGGATCTGTACAACATTACTCTAATCTATAAACAACCATTTGGTGTTTCCCATGATTTTACTCACGTAGAATGCAATCAGTTCACAGTTGTTTCTGGGTGGTTTCGAAGCGGTGGGGGAGCCCCCAGGCCCCTTTTCGGTGGTTCCGGCCTGAGAGCTCCTGAATAACCCTATGTAGGGCCTTATATTCTATCATTTCTAGCCAATAATACATATGGCTGGTCCAATCCAGCGGCGTCTTCTTGTGGGGGTGTCCGGTGGGCGCTGGCAGCCCCTCCCTCTGGGTTTCTCTGGGGGGAGGCTGGCTGCCCCCCCCCTTTGATCTCCCGTGTGGATCTTGACTCAATACCCAGAGGGGGACGCTAGTGGCCCCCGTCAGTGTCTTCCTGATTGGGTCTGTCCCTACAGAAATCTCCTCTTAAATGAATAATATATAACTTTAACATTCCTTCTATATGGCTATAGATGTCTAATATCATCCAAGTACAGTCAGTGCTTTCTAAGACTGATACCAGACATCATATGATACCTTTTGATACTAAACAGTTGATTAATAGATTACTTTGTCTGTGAGTTAGTGTCCATGCTTCAACAAGTCTAAACTGGTCTGCCTTGTGGTCAACCCAGCTCTCTCTGATCAGCATTTACATACAGTCAGTTCGAGAAGGTGTCGTTAGTTCTCTAATTTAGTCATTGCTTGAGTGGGGGTTGAAGTAACTGTTGCAGCTGTTATCTGATGCAGCTGTCTCAACTGACAGTTGAGACTGTTTAGCCACTAAGTCCACTCTGCTATTGAAAGGTACATCTGGCTTTATATTTATGGTTCTCCAATTTATTCACACATATTAATTATGAAATTCCAAGGCAATATTACCACAGTGGCTACAGACCGCTGCACTTAAATATAAACATTAGTCTACCTGGAGACTCAATGGGGTAATTGTAGATGTCGCCATAAGACACGTCTGGCCATTTAGTGGGATCATTTTTTCATTATCCTGTTCGGCTGGCCACCGAAGCTCCCCCCTCTGATAGAACGGTCCACATTCATTCGAGCGTCATCCCGCGTCGTCCAGACTCCATGGGCACTCTGCGCATGTCCAAGCGGAATAGGTGCTTTAAAATGGGCTTTTTCTCTGCCGATTTAGTTCTGATCGATTAGTTATGGGTCACGCCGTGTTCAGGAGAGCGAGGCGCATAAACGTCTATTCGATCATGTCTCTAGCACCCCCACAGCCGTATCGGCAACCACTTCCATCACGGCTCTCGTCCACATCCATTCATTTGACCCCCCGCAATCTCCTCCTTGATTTCAATGTAACGCGGAAGTGTAGTGGTATATACACTCTGCCCACAATGGAATTTGTTCTGTGATAGACCATGCTGAAATGAAAGAACAGAGGACACTTTTTTTGCATTAAAATTATTTAATGCACTTCTCCATTGAAGGTAAACTAACATGGACGGCATTCACATCACAGCATGAATAATATCACAATATTAAAAACAGAATGGTGTATCCTGAATAATATCACAATATTAACCACAGCATACTGGATTATCCTGAATAAGTAAGGGTTAATGTATGCCTACGAGGTCATTGTCGCAAAATAATTGACCGACACAGAGTTTAAAATACCGAGGCGCCGCGCGCCGAGGTGTTTTAAACGTAGTGAAGGTCAATTATTTTGCGACAATGACCGAGTAGGCTATACATTATCCCGCTTATTACATGGCTAACTTACTAACAATATACCTAATTCATTTGACAAATCGCAGTTGTTCTGTGGCTCTGTCAGCCCAAATAAAGTGATTATTATTATCGCGGGCAGCCTCTGTGTTCTGGCTCCGCTGTGTTCCTCATCGCTCCGCCCCCTGTCATCGCCGGCACGGCAGTGTCTAATTGCACTGAAACAGTGTGTCAGTGGGCTTGATTGCGAACAGCTGCGCTCTGCGGTCATTATTGAAAAATCTGCGGTCATTATTGAAAAATAATGACCGCAGTCGGGGGGCTGTTGACCAATCACAAGCAAGCATTTCGGCGAATGTGAAAACGCCATGTAATAATATCACAATATTAAAGGCAGAATACTGGAGTACCCTGAATAATATCACAATATTAAAGACAGAATACTGGAGTATCCTGAATAATATCACAATATTAAAGACAATACTGGAGTACCCTGAATAATATCACAATATTAACCACAGCATAATGCGGATCTGACTGTCTATTCTTCTGATAGCAGGTGTTTAATCAAAGATCCCCGCTTTCTAGTTTTGCACAAGGACCAATCAGCATGGGTATGGGCGGGTTCATTTTCCATTGATGGGGATTTGATTGGCTGTTTACCTGCGGTCACAGGATTAATAACGTTGAATGAATGAATGCATGAATGAAAACTATTTAACAGATTGCAGAATGGGTACAATACAGTACGGCTCAATACACACAATTGTTAAGGGGATGCAGACCCGAGAAAGACGTTTGTCTTGTTTACATCAGGGTCCCCCATTTTCAATTCATAGTGACATTTATGACATACACAACATACATGACATCATGACATTTATGGCATAGGGACATACATGACATACAGGTATTTAGTACTGTTACATTTGTGACATATACGACATGCAAATATACAGTACTGTTACCCATAGATCCTGCCAGAGTATATAGATATGATGTGGTGGGGACTGTACATTAGGAGGGGGTGGGTGGGAGAGAAGTATACATACAGTGGGGAGAGAATATACATACGGTGGGAAGGAGACTGTATATTAGGAGGGGGTGGGTGGGAGAGAAATATACAATAGAATATATAACTAACGTTAATGTTAGTTCGGCCTGATAAACAATTCAAATATACTAATTAAAATGGTTGGACCTGTGAGATTTGTACTTTGTACTTTGTAGGTCTGCATTTTAAATGTAAGGAGTAAAAAGTATGTTTTTTTCCTCTGAAATGTAATGGAGTAAAAGTACAAAGTATACAAACCTAATAATACTCGAGTAAAGTACAAATCCCCCAAAACAGTACTTAAGTATTGTAACGAAGTACAATTACTCAAGTACTTTACACCCCTGGAGGCATAGTCTAGCAACGTTCAAGACAGGGGAGGGGAGAATTGGCGAGGCGAAATTGGGATGGGAGAAAAATATGGAGAAAAAGTGGATAAAAAAAACAAAACAATGGTCATTACATATCATCATTACTAAAAGTACATTAGTTAAAATGAACACATAGTACATAGTGACATTATTTACATGATCATACAATAATTATTAGTTAGTTCAGTTAGGATGTCTGTTTATTTGCGCCCATGTTTGCTTATGCCCCTAAGCCATCTTCTTGTATCTCATCATGTATACTAGTGTTGTAGTCCTATGCCTCTTTGTTCTTAGTTCTATTTATTACTTTAATTTAATAATTTTCTTATATACTTTGATTCTATTGCTCCTATGTCTGCCCACTGAGAACACGGGAGCTCTCTAACCCCTGTCCATGTCTCTCTGATCCCGCCCCGTGGGGCCTGTCAAGGTGGTGGGATGGTCAATGATCGCAAGTTTGGTTGTTTCAGCCAGTGTTTCACCTTTTCATTAAAGGTTTTCAGATCAGCATGTGTTTTTATTTCAGTTGGTAGGGCATTCCAAAGATGTGTCCCTTTTACTGAAAAAGATGACTGAGCGAAAATGTTTGAGCTGGGGTGTGGGGTTGTTCACACATTTACAAATCAATTTGATTAAAGAAAACTTGATAAAGCTGTCATAACCGAGCAACTTGTAATATTTCAGAATTATACATAATAGAATTATACATAATAGAATTATAAATAATAGTGGTGTTGTTTCTGATCTATTATTTTCAGCGCTTGTTTGTATAGTGACGTGATGGGTTTGAGGGTTGACTGTGAAGCCTGACTCCATCCAGTAACACAATAGGATAAACATTGGGATACACCCTCTATTTAATTTGTTAGTGTCTCTGTTGCTACAGAAGGGGTTATCGCTGATACGTGAATTATTGTGTCATGTTTCCCATACAAGGGAGTTACCATACATAACTAGATAATCATACACCGTATAATGTTAGTACTGAACAGAAACAATAGTTTTCGTGATTATGGGGGGGGGGGTTAGTTTCTCCTTCCTTTTAGCACATTCCAATCAATGGAGGCATCAGTCGATCAATGGGGGAGAGGTGGAGAGGTTAGATAGGTTGCCTTCTGATCAGAGTTAAATCCCTGGAATGGCAAGATAGTCAGGGCAGGGTAAGTGAATGAATTACTTTCTTCTCAGTGTCGGCTGGCTCAAACGAGAGTGCAAAACTGGTCACATTTGATATGCAAGGACTTTTTATTAGAAGTAACCGCAACAGATGACTAATACTGTTAATAGTAGAGTGAAAAACATTCCTTTCAGTCAGAAATATAGGTTTTACAGTAATAGCAACACTTGCTACCTAATCTGATTTGATCAAGGCTTTAGTCTCACAAATCCATCTGGTCTTTGTCATACACCCTGCAGCATTCCAGTTGGCCAAACGATCCACATTTGGGAGACTCAGCATACAGTGACGGCCGGAACCAAGTTGTTCTGTCGTCCAGTACCTAGGAGGGAAACATGACAGCTGACATGAAAATCACCCCATGACTGAGCAAAAAAAATTCCTCTACCGTTTGCTGTGTGTGTATAATTGAATATAGAGTGATGCTTACTTCACAGTGAGATTACTTCCATCAACCCAGAGCCATTGTCCAGGTGTAGCTTTGTCGGTCAGAAGACCAGTCCAATAACCATGTTGTGCATCATGGTAGTATTCAATGTGGTTATTGATGAATTCCTAAATATAAATCATATATTAACAATCAAGAACAATCTAGTTCTCTCTCTGTCATATTTCGAATAGACAGGCCTAGTGAAGCCTAACAATAATGTTAAATCTAGGTCTCTCTATCATATTTTTAATAGACAGGTCTAATGAAGCCTAACAATAATATTAAATCTAGGTCTCTCTATCATATTTTTAATAGACAGGTCTAGTGAAGCCTAACAATAATGTTAAATCTAGTTATCTCTGTCATATTTGTAATAGACAGGTCTAGTGAAGCCTAACAATAATGTTAAATATAGTTCTCTCTTAAACATTAGTGGTGACATTTTTTATTAAATAAATCTATATTGCCTGTTCCTGTTGGCTTCCAATGACCACTAAATCTGCGTTGTTGTTGTAATTCCGGCACACTTTCCGGCTTTCGTCCCAGGTTCTCCAGGTATAGGTGTACGATCCCTGGCTGAACAGGTAGCAGCTGGACTGAAATCGTACCCAGCCATCCGGGCAAGGATTACACACTGTAAAATAAATATCAGACAAATATTGACGATGTGTTAGAACTATATTTAGGTAATTTTAAGCTTGTTTGGTCACACAGAAAGTGATTATTATTTTCTTTGTTTGTTTTACCATTTTGTGAGCAGAACGTTTTCACTGGAAAGTGATCAAATTCAAGGATGACCCCGAGAGTCCAGTTGAGACCGTCTCTCTCTCTGATCAGTTCTGCCATCTGTCTCTGTAAGTTGGTCCTCTCTGACTTCAGCTCCTGGTTTTCTGCCGTCAGGTTGTTGTAATATGTATTGTGCTTAGCTGTGACTGTGTTTACTGTGGAGAAGTGACATAACACAACATAAGCCATTTTGGTGGGCGCGAAAAATATTATTGCATTGAAATCCATCCAATATTTTGAATTCATAATAGGCTACTCACAGTAGATAGTGAGGGCTATGGTGATTAACAGCAATGTGACACAGAGAGTCCCCAAACCCAGTTGAAAAGTACCGGAGGAGGCAGGTGTCTTCCCACTCTCTACGCCAAAAATCACAAACAATTAATTTATAATAGACTTTTGGCAGCATCAATATGTACATCAGATGAATGTTTTTCTTCTTTAGACAATTAAACCTGCACTATGTAACTTTTTCATGGAAAAATATCGCTTCTTTAGTCTAGTCCACTGTAATGGACTTGGGCTGAACAAGAAAAAACCCTTCCATCGGTGATGCATGAAACCCAGTGGAATTGCCCAGTTGAGCACCTTCTGGTTGGGCCTGACCGGCACAAAACCTTCTCTTCCAAATACACTGCAGTTTAATTTCTAGAATCTAGAGCATAAATGTGAAAGACACAAGTTATCGTGCTTGAGGATTTTTTTTCTCGTTTGCCATGAAAGTTACATTGTGCGTATACAGTATATTTAACACATTTTCATAACCTGATATTATAGGAATTGCATCACATGCATGGTCTTTAGGTTTGACTTCATCGTAGATTGTTTCCTGGTCTTTTCTCTCTAAAAGAAATAAAGAAAAATGTACAGAGCTGATATAAAATAATGTAAATAGGTGTTAGTGGTGATTTGGGGATTAATTCCTAATGGAAACAATAGAGATTGAAGGCTGCCAAAGCACAAAAGCTGTATGACAATGTCAAAAGCAGATGTTTTGACAGTTTCATAGTCATTGTGATGAGAAGAAAGTGTTTTTCAGCCCTATGGATACAGAATCCAAATAATACCTAATATTCATATAATTATGAATGAATGCTGTTAAATATTATTTGAAATACAAATGAATGCTGCTAATGAAACCGATGAAATATTGTAAAAATAATACAAATAAAAGATTTGGAATGGCTTAGAGGTAAATGCCAAATAATATACCATCATAAACAGGATTCATAGAAGAAGAATATGCATGACTCACCCTGTGGAGAAATACCATGCGACTTGAAAATCACTGTTGAGTAATTCACTTCTTCCCCCATCCTTCAGATGGGCACAGACAGCATTCACCTGCTCTCGGTAAAAAAAGCAACCTTATACCGAATACAATAAGTGTTGTATCGAGTGTTGACTACAAGGTTTCAGAGGCTAAGATTGCACCTACATTACACAGCTGTCAAATGCATTTCCTGTTCCTGTGACTCGTTCTGTGGACTTCTGCTTTCAAAAGAGGAAATAAAAAATTGGGGGCGACAGTGGCTCAGGAGGTAGAGCAGTCGTCTGGTAATCCAGAGGTTTCCGGTTCGATTCCAGCTCCTCCAGGGCCCCGTTCCCCGTACCTGGCTAACTGAGTTAGCCGGATAATATCCTGCATAGCCTGACTTAAGCCAGACCTTTCAATTCCCCGACGCTCGATTGTCTAAATCACTATGACAACAGATCAAAAAGTTTGAGCCTGGTCGAGAGCAGGGTTAAATTCAGTTATCTGGATGAACCATGGCCACGCCCCCGCAAAGAAATGCCAGCTCGCTTCTTGAAATGATTCTCACAGTCTAGATCTGCATTATACCATTCTGAATTATGTTCTTGTGCTTCGTTTGAAATGTAAAATAATATGTCTGCAGTAACGCTGATAATAAATCATATTCAGCCTATGAATTTACTTTGTCCTAATATAATGCACGTCATATTTATACGGATACGGCGCTCGCGAGTCGCGACACACTAAACGGATCATTGCAAATGTGAATCCCGCTGGGATATTTTTAATGAATGAAACCTATCGGGTGTTTGGCTCTGATTAGTTTAATATTCTTCGCTGTGTATTTGCTTAACGGAGCACCCGGATGCGTTTCATTCAAGCTGAAGCGTCTATCCGCGGATTGTGGATATGAATTATGATTGTATATAGTTGTATCACTGTGATAGTGTCACACGTTATTGTGATATTGTAACTGGGATTAAAATATATGAGGAGATGCGCTGTTTGATGGATTTGATGACGTGACGTGACTTGATAAATTGAATGAACCTTTGACGTTTTTGATGAATGAATTCGAGAAAATGCATTTATCTTTTCAAGCACTGTTATCTGATGATGAACATGAGGTGTCACTGGTATAAACCAAATGGTAATCAATTCAATGCATGTATGGATTAGGTCCGAAACAGATTAAAACCTGATTAATAGTGTAACTGCAAGCCTCCCTCCAAGCCTCTCTTTGGAAACCATGTATTTATATAGTACATAATATTAATACCTAAGCACATACAGATATCCTCATGATATAATTCGTATCAATTAGATATACTATTTGGGCTTGTTTGTATCGTTATTCTGAAAGAGCTGAACTAATTATTTTCGCTAGCAAGATCTCATTTGATTATTCATTCCATAAGCCTATACTGCCAGCAGGCACGCCCATTCTGCAATCTGTTAATAAAGTTTTAAATCAATCAATCAATCAATGCCGTTAGAAGATCAGGATTTCTGCTATCGACACTTGCTGTCTTTTCAGCTGAGGCGGGCGCGCGCAATTATCCGGAGTCTCAAGTCTGGTTCAAATGAACGAGACTGAATCCACCTTCGAGGAACAGGAAAATCCCGGATTCAAACATCGGGTTAATTGAATCTGGATAATGGGACTCTTGATCGACTTAGTTGAACCAGGTACGGGGAATAGGGCCCTGGGCAGTGTGTCGAAGTGTCCTTGAGCAAGACACTTAACCCCTAATTGCTTATGATGAGCAGGTTGGCACCTTGCATGGTTGCCTCTGCCATCGTTGTGTGAATGGGTAAAATGTGAGGAATAAATTGTAAAGCGCTTTGAATAAAAGCGCTATATAAATGCAGCCATTTACCATTTAAAACCCTAGTGTAGACACTTGAATGTGTCTGATAAGACTCTCTGAGGTTTTCCTTATGGACCTGCACTAGGGGGAGCTGCGGGGGAGTCAGGCTGGTGGTCAGAAGAACGGCGACAGGTTCAAGAACGCCAAGGAGAAGACGCGTGCAAGATAGCTCAGCCTAGAACAATGGGCATCATGCATGAAGCGATATAAGAACAGATTTCGTTCTTAACTAGCATTTCCTCTTACTTTGTTCTTACCTGGGATTCAGCAAAGTTTTCTTATTGTTGCTTTTTTCTCAGGCAAGAACAAATGATAAGAGTGGTCGAGAGCACTCTTACCGAAATAAGAAACTCTTACCCAAAATAAAATAAAAAAAGCATACCATTGTCATAATCTGCCCTTTGGACTCGGGAACTCTCTGAACAATTCCAAACATTACCCTCTGGCACCACCTTGTGGTTTATCGGGGAATGAACTCCTCCTGTCTACTGTGGCCTCAGTCCTTGTGTTGTTATGTTTACAATGTTTAATCCCTGCCTGGCTCAAGACCTTGCTGCCTATTATTATGTGTTTCTATTGTTCCTGCCTGTTAGTCTAGTGTCCTTGTCTTGTGGTATTCATTCTGTCCTTGTATTAATTTGTCTAGTCTTGTTCCCTTGTATTCTTGTGTCAGTATTCTGTATCCCCTGTTCCCCAGCTGTTCCTGTTTAGCAATCACTTGTTTAGCATTTAGGATCTCGCCCTCCCTGTTACCAGTGTTGCGCCATTGTTTTCTGTTCACCCCAGTACCCTTCTGTGCTGTCCTGTTTACCCTGTATTCCCAGTGTCTTGCTACTCTGTCGTGCTCCCCGTTTATCCTGCCATGTTCCCTGTCGCTTGTTTATTTTAGTGTTCTTGTTTTTCGAGTCTCAGTCCGTTTCTAGCCTGTTTATGTTTTCTCCTCCGAGCCAGCCCGGCTGCACCTTTTATGTCCTGTGCTTGTAACGTGTATCCTCGTGACTTGCTCAGTAAAGCCTATTATTTTGGAACGTCGACTCATGCCTCGTCTCTCTCACCCTTCTCTGTCCTGCGATTGAATCCTACACACTTCTCCTAAACACCCCAATACAACAACCATTGGTTAATTGCCCCCAAATACGACTTAAAAAATACAGAACTTTTCAATAATAATAATAATTATTATTATTATAACTTATTGCGTGCGTTCTGTCTGAAATGGATTATATATTACTGTTAGAACAGTTATGCTCTAGGGAGGCTAAGTGGCGCAGTGGGCAAGGCGCTCGCCACTAACGCAGGAGATGCTGGGTTCGAGCCCAGCTCTCTGCGTTGCTTCCGGCTTGGCTGGTCGTTCATACTAATACAATTGGCAGTATTAGGGGGTGGGAAAGCCAGGTGGGTGGGGATCGGACGTTGTGGACAGCGACTCCTACAGGTCGGTTGGTGCACCTGTACAGCAGAATCAGGAAGTATCGGGGGCAGCGTGAGCCTCCCACGCGTTACTCCTCGCCACTGAGAGATCGCGCTGTACAGGTGAAAAGATGCAACGGCTGCCTCCTCGTGTACCGGAGGGGACACGTGATGCAAGGCTTTGTCCACATTGCAGCCGACCAGTGGGAGGCATGGTCTAGCAACGTTCGAGTCAGGGGAGGGAATAATTTGATCATACGAAATTGGGATGGGAGAAAAATAGAAAAAATGGGGAGAAAAAGTAGATAAAAAAAAATAACAGTTATGCTCTGGCCGCCCAGGCCATTGATTGATTGAAGATTTTATTAACAGATTGCATAATGGGTACAATACAGTACAGCTCAATACACACAATTGTTAAGGAGATGCAGACCAGAGAAAGACTTTCGTCTTGTTTACATCAGGGTCCCCCATTTTCAATTCATAATGACATTTATGACATACACAACATACAGATATACAGATATATATCATGACATTTATGACATGACATACAGATATGCAGTACTGTATACGTAGCATAGAACGCATATTTAGAGATCGTGTTGTTCCCAAACTTCTGTTTTATGCAGACCACTAGATTGTTATCAAGAACATTTGCGGACCACCTCGTATGCAAACAGTAAAACATAAATAAATAAACAACTGACTTAAACCCAGTAATACACAAGACCCTCTTCTTGGACCAAGTAAGGTTTCGTCGATAATTCAATGTACAGTTACCCCCACCCCGCCTACCCCACCTACCCAACCACCTCCAATGTACAGTCCCCCCCCCCACACCCCACCCCACCGACCCAACCCCCCCCCCCCCCCCCACCTCCTCCAATGTACAGTTTCTGTGTCAAATGTATATACTTTTTTTTTTTACTCTTTTTGTATCACAAACAGTACTGGATTTGTAAATCTGGTATGTCATAAATGTATAGATGTAGCAGTACTGTCTATATGTATGTCATGTATGTCATATATGTTATGATGAATTGAAAATGGGGGACCCTGATGTAAACAAGACGAAAGTCTTTCTCTGGTCTGCATCCCCTTAACAATTGTGTGTATTTTTTTTTTATGTACTTTTTTTCTCCCATTTTTCTATTTTTCTCCCATCCCAATTTCGTATTGTCCAATTCTACCCTCCCCTGTCTCGAACGCTGTTAAGCCATGCCTCCCACTGGCCGGCTGCAATGTGGACGAAGCCTTGCATCACGTGTCCCCTCCGGTACACAAGGAGGCAGCCGTCAGATCTTTTCACCTGCACAGCGCGCGATCTCTCAGCGGCGAGGGTCTGCGTGGGAGGGACACGCCGCCTCCGTTGCTTCCTGATTTTGCTGCGCAGGCGCACCAACCGACCTGTAGGAGTCGCTGTCCACAACGTCCGATCCCCACCCACCAGCTTCTCACCCCTAACACTGCCAAATGTGTTAGTATGAACGACCAGCCAAGCTGGTAGCAATGCCGAGAGCTGGGCTCGAACCCAGCACCTCCAGCATTAGTGGCGAGCGCCTTGCCCACTGCGCCACTTAGCCGCCCACAATTGTGTGTATTGAGCTGTACTGTATTGTACCCATTCTGCAATCTGTTAATACAATTTTCAATCAATCAATCAATCAATCAAGACCTGCATTCCGTTCTCAGAATGGATTTGAGAGAGATGTGTCAGTCATCAGCAGGCTATGCGGAGATATTCAGACTCTAGATCTATTTGCAGAGCCAGATGAGATGAGGCAACCTGTGCGATTGGCTCTTGACAACGCACAGTCGTTCAGTATTGACAAAGCCTACAGTACTTTGCTGGAACGATTCATTTAGCACGTACTGTATACAGTACGTGTGTATGCGCGCACTGCGGGAGGTGGCCAGAAGCGTGCAACTAGCCAACTACTATTATATTACTACTATATTAATACAGTCTATTCCACTATATAGCTATAGGTGCTGTATGATGACAATACATTTGATTCCTATCTAATTTTGATCCATCGCAAAGCGCTCCAGCGCTTGAATACGGCCGGGGGATCCGCTCATATATGATTGTATTGTATATTACAATGCAGACCCACGGCTCTCGTATTATAATGAGCCCGCGAGGCGTGTCTCTGTATGCAAATGACTTGCGCGAGAACGCGCATCCAGTTTAGAATGAGTGGGATTCACCATTCAAAAAACCTGGGTAAGAACAGATTTGGACTTTAAGAACGGCTTGATGAATGTTGCGGTGGCTTTTGTTATTGTTCTCTTAACAGACAGGTACGCTAGAATATAAGAAAAATAATAAGAGAGTATTGTTGAATGAGGCCCAATGAGCCACAGGCTAATAATGTGACCCAGTATTTAGATATAACACAACGTGCCGTAAGTGTTATAAGAACAAGTATAGTATCGAGTCGACGTGCTAATGAAGAGGACGGTCAACCGACGAACGCGTGAAGACAACAGAGAATTTGCAGAACAGTTAGCCGGAGAGCTAGGATAGCCACACTGGCTATTAGGTAAATCAGTGGGCCCTCATTTATCAACAATGCTTAGAAAGTGTTCTATTTTCGTTCTTAAGCACAGAATTTTGAATGTGTGTACGCACAGAAAAATCGGGATTTATCAAACGTACGTACACAGGTTCTACGCACACTCTGTGTTGATAAATACCATTTATTCTACGCTCCGCGCTTGTGCATGATTTTAAGTATTTGCATATATAACCGCCCATAATTAACCATATACGGTAATGAAACACCCCCATGAAATGTGGAAAAGTGGACTAAACCGAGCGAACGCGTGGGAGAAATACGCGACAGGCTGACATATGATATCTATTAACTTAAAGACCATTGCTGCCTGGGCAGCGCAAACACTAATAAAGACCACTAACCACTGTTTGCCGTTGGTGTCATTAATAATAACCATGCTGGAATATGAATGCCCTTTTTCGTTTCGTTCTTTTAAAGTTCGATTACCCAGGGTCCAGGGATTAAAGTTCTCCGTGATGAATTGAAAATGGGGGACCCTGATGTAAACAAGACGAAAGTCTTTCTCTGGTCTGCATCCCCTTAACAATTGTGTGTATTGAGCTGTACTGTATTGTACCCATTCTGCAATCTGTTAATAAAGTTTTCAATCAATCAATCAATCTCCGTCAATTTGATTCCAAATCAATTTTCTACCTGCATGGTTTAATATGATTTGTAGAGGCATACAATCTATTTTGATGTCGGTATTAGGTATAGCCTATATAAATTATATAATATGCATAGCCTACATTATGCAACAGTAATTTGCGCATAACGCAGCATGGCACAGGCATGTCACACGGAGCCCCGCGAAGCAAGGGCGTAACTTTGTTGTCAGTGGTGGAGGGGACACATTTGGGGACGTGGTCAGTGGCGGAGGGGTGCTACGTATAGTTGTATGGTCGCGGGGGTGGGGGGGTCCCCCCTTTTCATAGATCAGTTGTGCAAGTGCAAGTCCATTTTGGTGAGTTGTTTCTATATAAAATTCACTTATGACAAGTCATAATGCTGCGCAAGTCTCGGAATGTGCGTACTGCGTAGTGTGTGTGAGAGAGAGAGAGAGAGAGAGAGAGAGAGAGAGAGAGAGAGAGAGAGAGAGAGAGAGAGATCGCGCTATTTATTATCTACAATGTATAAAACAACAGCCTAGACTCAGGCAATGTCAGTCACACAGACTATCGTTCACAGTTTCACACCAAACTTGAGGGGAGGCGTGCTATGTAGCCTATTTGAGCACACCTGAAGACTGGGCTGTCCGCTGTTGTTGTGCAAAGACAGCTGTGGTCGGTAGTACTTAGCCGGGTGCTCACCTGGCTACTGGACTTTGGCTCAGAGACGGACAAGCAGCCGTTTTCCATGTGGTCCTATCACTCGCGTCACCGTTTATTATCGTGCAGGGGACAATAACTGCATTCTGAAAACATGCAGGGGACGCGCCTATGCTTTTACCAACGCGTTCGTGTTTCCGGGTTCCCGTTTTGCGCTCTGATTGGCCACTGACCTATGCTAGTACGCCCCCCTCGCTATGAGCGTAGCAGGACGCTGAAATGCAAATGCGTATCTAGGGATGGGTACCTTTCACATTTGAACCGATACCGGTACCTGTGAATCGATACCGGTACCCAACGGTACCTTTTTTCGGTACTTTAGTCTCAAGAAATTTTATTTACCTACCTCAGTCGTAAAAAATAAAATCCAAACTTCAAATAACTACAATTTCGACAGTTTTCGGCTTGTCATTGCTCCGACTGCTTTGTTGTTGAATCAAGTCAAATCCTAGGTAAGCATATATTGTGCGTGTGAACGTTGACATGAAAAAAAAAAAAAAAAAAGTAAAAAAAAAAAAATCGGTTTCTCACTTGATTCGATACTCGGTAGTACCGACGTGTTTCGGTTCGGTACCTCAAAAGTACCGAATTCGGTACCCATCCCTATGCGTATCACAGTACTGCCTTCAGGAACAGCTGTTTCCGCGTGACTTTATGTGCGCTAAAGTTCAAGTTTAAAGTGCTTAGAAATGCCGGTAAATGCCGGTAATTCATTATAGTTCATTGTAAAATAGCGACAGTAGTGTAATTATAACGGGCTCACGTGCGAACAAGAGGTTGGCCTGCTTGTTTGGCACCGGGGGCAGACGCAGAACACCCACCTCCAAACGCGATTAAATATTGTTTCAAATAAAAAGCTAAATACTATTATTTTGTGTGTCATGTTTCCAAATAAGATTGGCCACAACGAAATGCTTTCTACTTCAATTTGTTGGTTAGAATAGATTACCTCCGTTGAAACTTCACTGAGACTAAAAGTAAAAGATGCGGGTGGCGTAGTAACAGTCTATTGCTCGATCCATCTACAATATCACGATGGACCGTGCGGCGTGCCATGTAACGTATAGCCTGCCTATGTGATCAATAGAAACGCGAACTTGAATCCCATCATCATATTTATATGTTGTGTCTGTCCACTATGTGTGTTACTTTGTTATTCCCCCCCCCTATCTATGCAAAGCGACCTTGGGTCTCTTGAAAGGCGCTATATAAAATGAAGCTATTGTAACGTTCGTGGTTTCCAATGTTATAAGACGACTCGAGGCAGGTTGGTAGTTCTCAGTGCAAGTCTTTATTCACAGTTCTCCATTACAGGTTGCGGTATATACTCATTGCTACCATTTCCCATGCCCAGAGAGAGAGTGCACGCTGGGTGCCCCACCCACTTATACCTCCCCAGGTTAGCCCGTGCACTCTCGACTCTGTCAACCCGCAGCTGGCGCGTCCAATAGGGACGCCGCCAGCGCCGGGATGGCGGAGTGTTGAGTGACAGCTCAACAGACCAACCCGACCCAAATCCCAGGGTCGCTACACTATTATTATTATTGTTATTATTATTATTATCACGTCTGTGCGCGGAGCTCACAAAAAAAATAAAGACTGTCTTTTACTTTTAGTCTCAGTGAAGTTTCAACAGAGGTAATCTATTCTAACCAACAAATTAAAGTAGAAAGCATTTCGTTGTGGCCAATCTTATTTGGAAACATGACACACAAAATAATAGCATTTCGCTTTTTATTTGAAACAATATTTAATCGCGTTTGGATAAAGTCACATGGACACAGCTGTTCCTGGAGGCAGTACTGTGATACGCATTTGCATTTCACCGTCCTGCTACCATAGCGAGGGGGGCGTACTAGCGTAGGTCAGTGGCCAATCAGAGCACAAAACGGGAACCTGGAAACACGAACTCGTTGGTAAAAGCATAAACGCTGACGGGCAGACCCCAGGTGGTGAGAGCAGGCAACTGCACCTCCTCACCCATCACCCTCAACATAGGGGCCCCCCAGGGCTGTGTTCTGACTCCCCTCCTCTACTCCCTGTACACACACGACTATGTGGCACAGCGGAACAACAACACAATCATCAAATTTGCTGACGACACAGTAGTGGTGGGCCTGATCTCTGCAAACGATGAGAGGGCCTACCTGGAAGAGGTAGAGGTTCTGGCGGGATGGTGTCAGGAGAACAGCCTCTCCCTGAACGTCAGCAAAACAAAAGAGATTTGGACTTTAGGAGGTCGGGGGTCAGGGACTACAGCCCCCTCAGCATCGACGGGGCTCCGGTCGAGAGTGTGAACAGTTTTAAGTACCTCGTAGTCCACATATACGAGGACTTGACATGGACCACACACATTGGCAGTGTAGTCAAGAAGGCAAGACAACGCCTCTACTTCCTTAGGCGCCTAAGGAAGTTAGACGTGAGTCAGAAGATCCTTAAGAACTTCTACTCATGCACAATAGAGAGCATCCTGACTGGCAATATCACCTCCTGGTTTGGGAATAGCACCGCACAAGACCGTAGCAGACTACAGAGAGTGGACCGTTCAGCCGAACGCACAATTGGAGGTGGGCTTCCCACTCTTTGAACTGCTGCGGTCAGGCAAGTGATACCGGAGTCTCATGACAAGCACAGAGAGACTCAGAAGGATGCTCAATGACAATAACACTATGTAACAAACCATCAAATACACTCACAGCACAGTGCACACACATCCACACGTACACACTCACTTTAAATAAACAACTCACTGTAGCACCCACTTTACAAACTTTAGACACTTTAACACACTTTATATTTATTGGCAAAGAGATTGCACTAAAACTCATACCTCACTGTACCTCACTGTACCTCATTGCACCTTACCACCACAAGGTGGCACCACAAGCTAAATTGTACCTCATCTGCATCCATTTCTGCATTGTACTACTGTATATTGTATTGTATTCAGTTACCTTCTCTACTCTGCATTGTATATATGTATATTGAAATTTTTTGTTTTGTTTACACTTGTTTACGTACTTGAATTTCTATTTTATACTTATTTCATATTTATATATTTTATCTAGCACACTCTCAGGAGCAAAACAGAAAGAAGCATTTCATACAAAAGTATTCTGTATTTCTGTATGACAACTAATAAAGAAACTTGAACTTGAACTCTTCGGGGGACAACTTTATTATTTATTATACGTTTTAACTATTTACAGTGCAAAATAAAATAAAAAGTGTAGTAAAATAAGAAAAATAGTGACATTTCATTGCCCTCTCGGAGGGGGGGGGACTCAGACTAGACATTGACAAACAAATTACAACTAAGGACAATGAAGGACGACAACGAATACACATGACAAGGGAAAGGGGGGGGGGTAGAGAGGGGAGTAAGTAAAGTAGGGGGTGAGGAGGGGGGGGGGCAGAGAGGGGAGTAAGTAAAGTAGGGGGTGAGGAGGGGGGGGCAGAGAGGGGAGTAAGTAAAGTAGGGGGTGAGGAGGGGGGGGGGCAGAGAGGGGAGTAAGTAAAGTAGGGGGTGAGGAGGGGGAGTGAGAGAAGGGTGGTTGTGAAGTGGATGGCTCACAGGTCAACCTCCTGTGATTAGGAGCCTAGATTATCCACAAGCAATTCCCAGATGTTATTAAATTGTGAGACTTCGATGTGATCCATGGTTGAGATTGTTTCCTGTGATATGTAATTTGAGAGAAGGCCCAACCATTGCCCAGTATTCACGTTTTTTCTTGTCTTCCAGTTTAAGAGGATTGTTTTCTTGGCAACAACGGGAAACGAGCAGGGGTTTGGTG
Source organism: Notolepis coatsorum (assembly GCF_963971535.1). Lineage (NCBI taxonomy): Eukaryota > Metazoa > Chordata > Actinopteri > Aulopiformes > Paralepididae > Notolepis > Notolepis coatsorum. Next base: position 38,908,481 of record NC_140183.1, on the reverse strand, counting down.
TTCTGGACTAATAAATTGATAGCAGTAGTATCCCTGAGTAGGCAGAGGGAGGGGGAGAGAGGAATGCTGCAGCTCCTGACCCGGGATAGTGTATTGATGACGGAATTCCAGAAGTCTTGAACAGGTGGGCAGAGCTAGGTGGCATGGAAATAGTTGTCTGGGGTGTTGAGGGTGCAGTGGGAGCATACATCTGTGCTTGCAAATCCCATTTGAAACATCCTGTGCTGTGTGATATGTACTCTGTGTAACACCTTATATTGGATTAATTGAAGGTTAGTGTTGTTAGTCATTGTGAATGTGTTGGTGCAAATTTGTTCCCAGGATACGGCATTGGGAGAGAAAGCCAAGTCCTGTTCCCATTTTGTGAAGGGGAGATGGAATGTGTCTGCGCTTGCCAGTATTTTGTATATTTTTGAAAATATTTTCTTCTGTGATGTTATTTTATTCATTGCTAATATAATTGGAGGTGGTTCAAGATCATTCTGTGTAGTGTTAATTTTAGATTTCAAAATTTATTTCAGCTGTAGAAATTGGAAGTGTTGGTCTGTCCCAATGCCGTATCCTTCAGTCAAATCTTGATAAGTGATTAGGCTGTTGTCTGTGAAGATGTGGGATGTATATGGGTGATTTGCCGAGTTGAAAGTCAGGGTTGTGCCAGATTTGGGTGTATTTACAGGGGTATAATAAGTTATAATAAAACAAACAAATTTGTTGATGGGTCAAGCACTGATCTAAAGAAAAGAAAAGTTTATTTTTGATCAGTGGGGTTAACGGATCAGTAAGGTCAATGCAGCCTGATGCCTGATCTCCAATCTAATCTACCAAAATCAGCCCACTTCTTAGAGAGCTGCACTGGCTTCCCATTGCCACACAAATCGGCTTCAAGATCCTTGACCTTGCATACCATGCAGCGAAGGAACGGCTCCCTTCTACATCCAGTCAATGGTTTCTATCTACACACCTTCAACAGGCCCCTTATGCTCTGCATTGATTGATTGATTGATTGAAAAATTTATTAACAGATTGCAGAATGGGTACAGTACAGTACATCTCAATACATACAATTGTTAAGGGGATGCAGACCAGAGAAAGACTTTCGTCTTGTTTCCACCAGGGTCCCCATTTTCAATTCATCATAACATATATGACATACATGACATACAGATAGACAGTACTGCTACATCTATACATTTATGACATATCAGATTTGCAAATACAGTACTGTTTGTGATACAAAAGTGTCCAGAAAAGGAGTGTATATACATTTGGCGTAGAAACTGTACATTGGAGGAGGTTGGTGGGGTGGGGTTGGGTGGTTGGGTGAGGGCTGTACATTGGAGGTGGGGGGGGGGGGGGGGGGGGGGGGGGGGGGGGTTGGGGGGGGGGGACACACACATTTTACACTGTACATTGGAATGTTGACAAAGCCTTACTTGGTCATTTACTGTACAACTAGGTTAGGACATTTGTAGGGGCCAGTTTCGAATTGCAGTCTCACGTAGGTGTTTTTTGAGAGTGTTTTTGAAGGTGGGTAGTGATTCACATTCCTTTACAGCTTTAGGCAGGGCGTTCCACATTGATGTGGCATAATTGCGAAACGTGTTTAGTCCCTTGTTTGAGCCGAATCTGGGTTTTACATGATTTGTGGAGCTCCCTCTGGTGTTGTGATCGTGGTATTCACTGACCTTTGGGAAGTATTTTGACATGTACATGGGTACCTTGGTCGCGTAGTGTATCTTGTAGACCAGGCCCATTGCAAGTTGCTGTACTCTGTCGTCTACTCTAAGCCATCCTAGGTTGTCAAAGTGGGCAGGGGTGAGGTGGGTTCTAGGAGTCAGGTCAAGTAGTAGTCTGACTAGCTTGTTTTGAGATGTTTGTAATTTGTTTTTTAGTGCCTTTGAGGTGCTTTGGTACCATGAGGTGCAAGCATAGTCGTAGTACCCTTGAATGAGTGCTCCTGCTAGAGTCTTCAGGGTATTCTTGTTTACCAGAGAGGAGATCCGGTACAAGAATCGCGTTCGTTGGTTGACTTTTTTTATTACATTGGATGCCATTTTGTCACAGGAAAGATTAGCCTCTAGGATGGAACCCAGGTAGGTAATTTCATCTTTCCTTGTGACAATATTGTCACCCACTGTAACCGAGAAGTCGTCAGTCTTGCTGAGTTTGTTATTTGAACCGAAGAGAATGGACTCTGTTTTGCCCATGTGTAATGATAGTTTGTTGTCGGCGAGCCATATGCAGATTTTGCCTAGTTCCGAGCTGAGGGCTTTTTCAACCTGTAACTTGTTCTTGTCAGAGACCAGCAGGGCTGAGTCGTCCGCAAACAGGAACAAGTTGCAGTCACAAGCTGACGACATGTCATTTGCATAAATTAGGAATAGTAGCGGTCCTAGTATGCTTCCTTGTGGAACACCACAGCTCACTGTGAGCTGTGGCTGCCGCAGAGGCACTCCTATCCAAGCTCCTGGGGGTCATCAAAGCGGAGCAGGCTATTCTCGGTCCTCTGACCCTTAGCTGCCAGAGATGTACCCCTCCTGGTGACTTGTTGTTCAAAATCTGTAAGTTGCTTTGGCTAAAAGTGTCAGCAACACTATGAATTGAAAATGGGGGACCCTGATGTAAACAAGACAAACGTCTTTCTCTGGTCTGCATCCCATTAACAATTGTATTGAGCCGTACTGTATTGTACCCATTCTGCAATCTGTTCAATAAAGTTTTCATTCAGCTAAATTACTAGATGTAAATGGCCAAAGTGACTGATCTCCGGTAAAGGACTACCTTTCCCACAAGTCCGTTATTTATCGCGAGACTTGAATAATATCGGAAACTTTTGCGGCTGCGCAATATCATTCGAAAACTCGCACGGTGAGGGACGCCGTGGAGGAGAGAGAGAAAACCAAGCGGACAAAAAACAATGGCGACAGCGGCAACTGCAGCGGGCGGAACGGGCTCAGGGGGACCGGCGGCCGGTCCCGTTGGCGGCGGTACCGCGGTCGGACGAAAGAAAGACGGTGGGCCGACCTCGAAATACTGGGAGAGTTCAGAAACCGTATCTCAGCTCGAGACCGTACGCTCGTGGATCGGGAAGCACTACAAAAAGGTAAGCTAGCTGCACGGCTCCTCCATTGATTCCCACCGAGGCCCGCGTCGCTGCTGGCACAATGGAGCGCTAGCTTAGCCAAGCTAACGTGATCAGCGACCCAGAATCATGTCACCAAGGGGCTCGATCGCCTGGTTGCCCGCTCAGACAGATAGTTAGCTGGCCAGCGAGGTCTTTGTGGGTCATAACACCCAGTACGTCTCCAATCCAACCAAGCTAAAAAAGTGCAATGAGGTCGAGAGGTTCGGAGATAACTTGGTTAAGCTAAACGCTAGTCTGAACGAGAGGCCCTAAACGCCGTATAATGCAAACTACTGTTAGGCTAATGTTTACAAATTAATAGCTAATGTTTACAAATGAATTGGTCCGTTCTGATTGTTCAACTTCACACATGCTGTATTTGCTGCACACTATTGTTGTTGTTCCACGGAGTCGCCCCTGACTGTCTGTTATTTGAGCCATGTAGCTCTGAGCACTGCCACTGATGGACATCTAGACTCAGGGTACCGTAGCACGGAGCTAGTCACGGGATACACGAACGTCTTGCCACACAATATTGAACATAACCTAGACATCGCAGTAAGAATATCTATAAGAGGCTGTACTACGAAAACAAGCCCTGTTTGGACGTTGCACGTCTGTTCTGGCTGTGTGGAACTAGCTTGTTTTGTAATTTGTCAACAAAGCAGCTTACCACACACTGCGCGCAAGGTAGTGTGTAACATGCTGAACAAAGAATGTCTCCCGACTGACAAGTGTTCTCATGCTCAGACCGCACACACTATTCCAGACCACTTCCCATTAGTTTCTAGCGGCGATTTTGAAGAATAGAGATTATTTCTCATGTTATTAGAATAAGGCAAAATGAAAGGACTGTGCTTTGGCTCATGAATGAATTCTGTTTGCATAAGCAGCATGGCTACTTTTAATGGGGATGTGACTGGAAACAAGACAGATTATTGTGTGAATAATATTGTATTTTATTGAGGTGTGTTTGTGTATGTTTTCAAGGCCCAGTCTAGGTCTCCTTGTTGGAAATAGACACGTCTGAAGTTTGACCTGTTGGTGTGTGTGTGTCTTTATGTTCCCTCTCTGTCTTGCTCCAGTATGTCCAGACGGACTCTCCCTCCAGTAAGTCCCTGGCTGGCCTGGTGGTGCAGCTGCTACAGTTCCAGGAAGACGCCTTTGGACGCAGGGTCAACAACCCTGCCCTCACCAAGCTACCTGTGAGGACACAGACTCACTAGACACACACATACACAGACAAGGTGTATTTCTACAATGTACAGTGTTTGTGAGGACCTTCTCTATCCCTCAAGTGAACCCATACCGATAACTGTCTAAAACTAACCCTTAACGCCAACATTAACCTAACTCCTTACCCTTAACCTAACCAGAAAACACAATAGAGACCCTTTACAAATTGAGGGCCAGCCATAATGAGCCTTAAAGATGCACAACAACGGTTTTAGATAATATGAAACGAGGACCGTCTAGACTCAATTGGAACCAAGAATGTAGTGGTTGAGTCTACAAGGTACTCATTCCCGGCCAGGTGGAATGAGGACCGGTTAGACCCAACCATGCACAATGACATGCTTATTCCATGTAATTATACATGGTCGAATCTACGCTGTCCTCATTTCAAATGATCATAAATCTCAGTTCATCTTCCTCCTTTCCCAAGTTGTCGTCTTATGTCTATAATTGAGTACCATGGACTAAGAACCATATACGTTAGTTTTTTAAGTTTTCAAAGGAACAATGTTTTCAAACTTCATTATCTAAAGATGGTAAGTTAGAGTGTTGTGTTCATTCATAGCTAAGACAATAGAGGTTAAGTACTTTCTTGTGATATATTGCATTCACAACTGCAAATACATGGGCTGTCCAAAGACATTTCAAATCAAACTTATGGTTCTTTAGTGCAAGGGTTAAATTGTTCTATCTTTAAAACTGAGCCCGCTACGACCTCCGAAATGCAGCCACGTTGTAAGGCTGTCCCCGAACCCTGTTTTTAGGGTTCGGAGTTCGCTAGGGTTTTTCGAACGGACATTCGAACGTTCGTTTTTTTATGAATTCATTTTATCGTTATAGATCCTACGGGGGGCGGCATTGCATAGTCTATCGGTGAAAAAAAAATTGTTTACAGTGGTGGCTGTTCATGTAAACAAAGCACTCAGAAGAAAATAAAGCGAAAAGACGACCCGTATCGGGGTCCGACAGCAGTCAGACATAATATCATATAACGCAGACTCACTTTTTGCCGCCGGCCCGGTAGAACATCGCCGTATGAATTGGAATAGCCGTCGCATGTCTCCCAGAAGCTTTCTGGTCTGGCGGGCTTGAACTTTCCATAAATGTGTATCCAATCCATAAATCCATTTGGTTAGATCCAGTACTGTGACTGTCTGATGATGTCCAAAGCAATGAAGTCCAATAACTCCTTCTTTCTCTTCTCGCTCATTGGTTTATTATCAAATTGCAGTAGTAGGTTGAGGAGGTGGGCCCGCCGTCCAGATCCAGTTTATGTACCTAAAATAATGAATTTGTTATTATTATTAGCCTATATCATTTTGTTCTTATTACATTTATTTGAGGCCAGGCCAACAGGGCATCGCGCAGCAGCCTGCACATGGCGAATGGAGATACTTCTAATTAGCGCCCAAGAGGGCCTACTTAAATTTTTTAAATGAGCAGCCAGATTTGATGTGCCACCGTGGAATGCCAAGTGCTTGTCGCACATTTGACACACAGCCTTTCCTTTATCCTCCGGCGGGGCTGGGCGATATAACGATAAATATCGCGATATATTTTAATAATCGATATCGAATATCGAAATTAAAAAAAAATCGAAAAATCGTTTTTTTTTTAAATTAATTAAAAAAAAAATGTACCTGCAACAGGGCAGTTTTAAAACCAGAGACAGTGGACATACTTGTCTTTCTTGCCTGCAACTTAAAGTAATTTAAGGCTTTGCTTGTCCAAATGACAATACTGACCAAATTGAGATTTATTTTTCTCTTGTCCATTTATTTTGTTTGCTTTCTAATTTAAAATACAGTTTGAAACCGTCTGTACACAGTAGGCTATGTGTGCTAGCAGAACTAGACTCCAGTCACGGTGCACATGTGCGGTGGTTTGTCCACCAAAAAAGCGCCAAAAGATAGAAAATAAACTAGCAGAGCCAGAACTGTTCAACTCCCCCTGGAGCCACAGCCAGCAGAGAAGCCGGTTTACTTTCGCTTTTAAACCAGCTGCAGCCTGAGAACTGGAGTGTGAGGGGATGTAACACTAAAGATGGCGGCAACGACAAAGAATTGCTGCAAAATAAACATACAGCTGTTGTTAAAAAAAAAAAAAAAAAAAAAAAAAAAAAAAAAAAAAAAAAAAAAAAAAAAAAAAAAAGTTTAATTATCGATATCGAGAAATATGATAACATTATCATATCGTTATCGCGATATGATTTTTTTCCATATCGCCCAGCCTATTTAAAGTGTTTCCACACAGGTGACTTCTTCCCACTTCTTGCCGTTACAGCTGCTGAATAATTGAGCCGAGCGGTGACACACACCTCCTCACCTCGACTCGACTCGCGCAACTCAGGTTTTTTTTTTTTTTTGCGAAGGTTCGAACCCATTAATTAAAATCCGAACGCCAGCGTAACAAACGAACGTTCGGGTTCAGCCTTACCACGTTGGCCGCATCGCTGCTTCCCCCTTACTGTTTTATGTACCTGAAAACAATAAAAAAAGATTGAGTGTACATGGTCCTCATTCCAAATTCTGAAGTTAAAATGTCAGGGCTTGTGATTTTTAGCTCATACAACAATCACTCAGTGATGAACAGCAGATTTCTGCTCACGGTTAGACAACGTACTGTTTTCACACACGGATAAGTTAAGATCTCACTTTGAGGTGTTTGAGTCAACTAAAAAAACAGATAAGTTGGAGAAACTCAGCCTTCTCCAGGAGTGCCTGCTCAGCATTGAGAGTTGGATGGGGAGTAACTTCCTCCAGTTAAATGCTGCAAAAACGGAGGTGCTGATCGTAGCAGCAGAGAAGACTGCAGCTAAGGTGGCCACTCACTTGGGGTCCCTTAAAGACAACATATGCCCCCATCTGAGAAACCTGGGTGTTGTCTTCGACCAGGCCATGAACCTAGACAAACATGTCAAAACACTCACATGCACCTGCTTTTTTCACCTCAGAAATATTGCAAAACTACGCACCATCATATCGCACTCTGAATTAGAACTGTCCGTGCATGCTTTTATTTCCTCTAGGCTTGACTACTGCAACTCACTTTTCACCTGTCTCACCAAATCATCCACAGACAAACTACAAATGGTCCAAAATGCTCCAGCCAGGCTACTCACAAGGTCAAAAAAATCATGTCACATCACTCCCATTCTGGCATCCCTGCACTGGTTCCCGGTACACTATAGAATTCACTTCAAAGTCCTCACTTTTACTTTCAGAGCACTCCACGGTCTATCTACATCACTGAACTCATCCATCCCTACACCAACACCCGCTCACTCAGATCCGATCAGCGTCCCCAGGTCCAGGCTCAAAACAAGGGGTGGTCGAGCCTTCAAGGTGACTGCACCAAGGCTCTGGAACGCTCTCCCCCTGGACCTGCGAACTGCCCCCTCAGAAAACTCTTAAAAAAAGAAAAACTAAAAACACAATATTTAGACAGGCCTTTGGTCATATATAGGCACCCTTTTTTGTCCTCACTGTTCCTATAGTTTTGTTTTTTTAATTAGTGACTGATGATTTTATTTAAATTTTTTTATTCTATTTTATTTGGTTTCACTGTTTTTAACTGCTGTCTGTTGTTGTCATTTATTTCAGATATTTTTTTATATACTAGCTGTAGTGTAAACTTTAAAGCACCCTGTGCATTCGGGCTGTGAAGGGTGCTATATAAATAAGTCATTTATTCATTCATTCATTCAAATATTGGCTGTGTCTGAAATCCCTCAGGCGAGAGAATTTTTAAATTGGCGTGGAAGTACAGCCGCCAGTTCAGTGTTGCTATGTGTTTTTTCTTTTGGTAGCATGGTCGTGAAATTGGTATTTAGCTCTAAAAAAACTCGTAACTCTTAAATTGAACTTGAAACCTACCCTGTTGATTGTAGAACATGTCAGTGAAGTTGCACCTTTTATTGTCATTTTTGGGAGTGAAGTATAAATCCACTTCCTGAAAGTAACCATGCTAACCATGAAACCCAGAAGACGATAGACATCCGACAATTTTAAGATGGCTGAAGGGATACCCAAAAAATGCCTACAGGGGTTTTCAGACATGGCATTGATCTTGTCTTCACTCCTCTCCTTCTTCAGACCAAGAGTTTCCTGGACTTCAAGGCAGGGGGCGCTCTCTGTCACATCCTGGGCTCGGCCTATAAGTTCAAGAGCGAGCAGGGATGGTGAGTAGGCTTGTTGTCACCTTCCTGAATGTTGCCATCGGGTTGTTTCTCTCGGTATTAGAACTTGTGATGCATTAGAAAAGTAGAACATGCACATCCACTCTGATATCATTAGAGAAGTAGAACATGCACATCCACTCTGGTAGCATTAGAGAAGTAGAACATGCACATCCACTCTGGTAGCATTAGAGAAGTAGAACATGCACATCCACTCTGGTAGCATTAGAAAAGTAGAACATGCATTGCGGATAAATGCGGATTTCTCCACCGTGTGAAATGGCACCATATCTTCCACCAGATACTTGGTAAACGATCCTGTGAGGATTTTATGCTTGTTGCTGTCGCGGCCGTATTTTGTCATTCGGGAAAAGGCCTCAGCCACTCCCAACTGTCGGCCGTCCCGGTAGAAGTGCCAGCTGTTGAAGTTTGCGAGCTGCTTTTTCCGAGTTGAGCATAGGCATTTGGATGCACTGCTCGAAGATTACTTTGGAGATTAGAAGTGTTGGCGCGTTTTACACTGATCTTCTTTCCACAAATGCAGCATACAGCCTCATCTAAATTAGCCGGCTCGCCCTCCTCGCCTGGCAGAAAGCCAAAATGTGCCCAAATCGACGAGGTAACATTTTGATTAGCAACTAAAGCCATGTTTATCCTTGTTTGTTTCTCTTCTTCATCTCACAGCGACATTACCATTCTAGAGTGAGCGAAGGGTGAACGAAAATAACTTATTGAAATCGTACTTGGACAACGGAAGCCTGTATTTATTTAGGCTAGTTTATTCGCTTATTTCAATTTAGAACAATTGGTTTATGTAAGGCTATACGCCTACACAACACGCATAGTAAGAATATATAGGCTAGTTAATTCCAATAAAAATAATTCACCCCTATGGATGGTCCATTAATGGACTATACTTTCGCGCCACTACTGAAGGCGCGAAAATGCGGTCACGGACGGACCACGAAAATAGGATAATTTATCCCAAGTGAAAACACTCATTATAGCCCTAAAGTGTTGTTTTCATTATGAGTTTAGTCATGATTATACCAAATAGGCTACACATCGAATATGATTAATTTAATAATTAAATGGAAAACAAATATATATATTTCTTTAACAACCGCAGTTGTCGGGTGGTATGTTCTCCATCCGCGGGTACCTTGACACAACCCGGTATTGCGGTTATGCGGTTACCACGGCAGGCCTAGGTTCACCACAAGATGTAAACCACCGGTGAGCCTCAAAAACAGGAAGACCAGATTGCCAAAAATACATTTCTGGACAGTTCTGGAACAACATCCTATGGACAGATGAGACGAAGATCAGCTTGTACGAGAATTATGAGAAGAGTATGGAGAAGGAAAAGATCTGCTCATGATTCAAAGCACGGTGATACTAGTGTTATGGCGTGGGCATGTATCAGGGATGTGATTTCTCAGTTTTTAACCGGATTTCCGGTTTTTCTGACCTAAAATCACGATAAAAAAATATTCATAAATAAAAAATTTTAAAGGGTAAAAAAAGAAATAAATTTAAATTAAATTTTTTTTTATGTTTTGATTATTTGTCCACCTGGTCTAAGTGAAACGTGAAAGCATCATTTATCAGACCTGCTATTCTTGCGTAACAGATTTTCATTGGCTATCGATAATGTTAGCAGTTTTGTTGAGTGGCGCGAGATGCTGTAAATTGATTGATTGATTGATTGAAAATTGTATTAACAGATTGCAGAATGGGTACAATACAGTACAGCTCAATATACACAATTGTTAAGGGGATGCAGACCAGAGAAAGACTTTCATCTTGTTTACATCAGGGTTGGGGGGGCGGGGTGGGGGGGGGGGTAACTGTACCCAGGTAAAAAGAAAAACGTTCAGGTGTCCCGAACGCATGAATACTTTCGGCAGCCAACATGCCCTTCCGCGTTGCTCTGATTGGCCGAGCGCGCGCATGCGCATGAGCCGCGACAAGCTCCTCAGCCAGGCAGGACCACTAACGCAATTTATACAAATGGAAGTATTCATTACGCCGTAACGAATCATTAAAAAAATATACCGTTAATGGGAATATGTTGTTTCTTTACACATATGTTGGATTATGTAATTGGTTTGTCATGACAAACCAATAAAACATCGCGAATTAACCGGTGGCTACAACAACACACAGTAACTACATGCATCATTGTTTACAATGAACGGTGGGGCTAATCTCGAAAGGACTGGACACGGACGGACGTGTTAAACGGCAATCAATTAATTTAATATAACAGTCCGGTTCTGTGTTTGTTTGTGTCTGTAGATTGTTGGTGAACAACTAACTTTAGGTTAGTCCTTTCGAGATTAGCCCCACCGTTCATTGTAAACAATGATGCATGTAGTTACTGTGTGTTGTTGTAGCCACCGGTTAATTCGCGATTTTTTTATTGGTTTGTCATGACAAACCAATTACATAATCCAACATATGTGTAAAGAAACAACATATTCCCGTTAATGGTATATTTTTTTAATGATTCGTTACGGCGTAATCAATACTTCCATGCATATACATTGCGTTAAGCAGAGTTTAGTATTGCTGCCTGCCTGAGGAGCGCGTCGCGGCTCACGCGCATGCGCGCGCTCGGCCAATCAGAGCAACGCGGAAGGGCATGTTGGCTGCCGAAAGTATTCACGCGTCCCGAACAGACCCACCGCGTAGGCCAGATGCAAGCCACATTTTACAATAAACCTCTGTGGGGCTGCTTAAAAATAATTATTATTATAATCGCAAATTTAATCGCAATCGCAATATCTGTCCAAAAAAATCGCCATTAGATTATTTCCCAAAATCGTGCAGCCCTAATGTACATGGGTACCTTAGTCGTGTAGTGTAAAGACGTCAACACACTAGGAAACACACTAACACTGGATTGCCTTTGTAAAACTTACCAACCAGGGAAGGTTACTTGCAAGCAGTGCCGCAGTCTGCCACTCAACACTACTCAAGGGAGAGCAAGCATTGTCCAGTTAATGCGAAGCTCTGTAGAAACATCAAACTCTCAAGCATGAGGTACAGAAGCCAACCTAGACATAACCAAGAAGCTGAGATGAAGAAATGTCACCACCTTCATTCTCAAAATCTACCTGAGAGCAAAAGAAAAGCAAAAGAGTCCATTAGTCCAACTGCAGCCCTTCGCAGTAGGCAAGACATCGAGAGGAGGCGGTTACAGGTGTTGCACAATTTGGTTGCAAAGAAGAAAGGATAAGGTGGTGTAGTGGTTAACACTGTCGCCTCACAGCAAGAAGGTCCAGGGTTCGATTCCCGCTTGGGGACCAGGTTTCCATGATGCCAGGTACCCAGGTGGGGTATCTCCCAGGCCTTTCTGTGTGGAGTTTGCATGTTCTCCCTGTGCTCGCAAGGGTTTCCCCCCCGATAAGATAAACCCAATGGAAAAACATGCACAACAACAGATCGCTAACGCTGTGGCGTCCTTGACAAAGACGGACAGGAGCACTTGGATTGGTCCCCTGGCGCGGCTCACGTTGACGCCTGTCTGCTCCCGGCTGCCCTTGGGGGGGAAGGACGACGGGATGGGTTAATCGCAGAGACGAATCGCATCAGCGATCCTACAGACAATGCATGCGTGTGTGTTCCGGTGTGTGTGTGTGTTGAGGATAATTGCCAATGCCAATTAAAGACCTCTGAGCAGGTCCTGCATTATTATAATTATTATTATTATTATAATTATTAGTGTTTGAGCCAGGATGACTTAAATTCTTTAGGGGGACACTGATATATTTGATTCATTTTCTTTGTCCCTTTCCTCTCCCACCTTCTTCTTCCCTGTGAACAGTTAAATATATAAAAAAAAAAAAAAAAAAAATAATATTGTTTAGAACATTTACATTTTTTATTCTTAAGGCGCAATCACATCCCTGATGTATGGCTGCCAATGGAACTGGCTCCCTTGTATTTATTGATGATGTGACGGCTGACTAAAGCAGCAGGATGAATTCTGAAGTGTTTCAGGCAATATTATCTGCTCATATTCAGCCAAATGCTTCAGAACTCATTGAATGGCGCTTCACAGTGCAGATGGACAATAATTCCTACACTGTTCACCCGATTTGGATACCCTCAAATTAAGTCTGCACTTAAAGCACATCTTGATTGTTTCATTTTAAGTCCATTGTGGTGGTGTACAGAGCCAAAATTGTGAAAATCTTGTCAATGTCCAAATATCTTTAGTAGGTAGGGAACATTTTGATATTACTATAGGCCTCAAAAAACCACATGGTGCATCCTTAGTTAGAACGATAGCCCTGTGGCATGCTAGCAGTTAGCATCCCTGCATTATCTTCCTCAACAAGAGCCTTCCCTCCAGGCCAAAGCCTCGTCGCCCACAGACTTCTGATATGTAAACAAACAGACCTTCTTGTGGCGTCAGTTAGTTCTCTCCCTCATCTCTGCCTGTTTTCTCCTGTATCTCCTCCACAACCCAGGCGCCGGTTTGACCTCCAGAACCCGTCTCGGATGGACCGAAACGTGGAAATGTTCTTGAATGTAGAGAAGACCCTGGTCCAGGTATGTGCTGTGGTCCTCACCTACAGACTGTCTGCTAATTAGGGGTGGAACGGTACGCATTCGAACCGCACACGGTTCGGTACGACCTCCACGGTTCAGTGCATGTGTGTATTGTTCGGTTATTGGGATGCAGAGGCAGTAACTAAGTTAGCCGCGAGCTAAGCTACCTAACGTTAGCTCGTGGAGCTAACGTTAGCCGCAAGCTAACCGTGGAAACGCTCACAGCGAAGTGATTCCATGACACCAGTTCCATTAGTGGGGAAGGGGGGGGAGGCAGTATATTGACGAGGCATGACAACAGAGGTTCTAAGATAATTTCACATTTATTGGCTGTTGGTAGGGATGCCCCGATGACGTTTTTTGCCAGTTTTGTAGTTGTATTATCTGCGAGACATCGCCACCACGCAACAAGTCAAAATGCTCGCTATCTGCAAACGGCTCCACTGTCTGTGTGTATACTCTGCTTTGGTCAAATCACATTCAGCATTGCCATCTTCGCAGTGTTGTTATGAAGCATGATAGCTAATTAGCCAATGTTCAGCTGCAAAAACGAATAATGTCAATTATGTTATAAGTAGGGACGCTCGATATTGGCTTTTTTACCCATACTGATATACCGATATTGTCCAACTCTTAATTTCCGATACCGATATCAACCGATACCGATATATGCAGGGTTTCCCCCCCCCCAAAAACAAAATAATTTCAGGTAATTAACATTCCATATCTCTTGTTACTTGCTTGCCTAGGTAAATAAAGGTTATAGGAATGTAATTAAAAAAAATAAAATTAACGTTTTTTTTATTAATATTTTCCGATATCACATTTTAATGCCAATATTAAAGTTATAAGTTAGTTATAAGACATTGATATCAGGAGCTATCTGTAGCTACTGCTAGCCGGCTAGATGACGTTAGACCAGTGCTTCTCAAACTTTTTCTGTCAGGCCCCCCTTTGGCGGACCAAAATATTTTGGGCCCCCCCCCCTCGCCCCAACAAAATAGTCATGAAATGGGCCATGTTTAAATTTATTGAAATAACACCAATATCGTGACCTTTCAAATTGTGCAACCACTTTACAACTGTGCAATTGTGCAACAACATAACAATACAGTCCAATACACACTCAAAGACTGTGCTTTTAAAAAAATAGAGACATCTTGTAACATTGCAATACAATTCAATGGACACTCAAGACTGCTTTTTCAAAAATAGAGACATCTTGTAACATTGCAATACAATTCAAGGACACTGCTTTAAAAAATTATTAAAATTAAAATTATGTGAGTCATCACAGCATTAGTGGCTGCAATGAGCCTGTTTTGCACTGCACATCTTTTCAAAACGAGGTTGCAGGCTTGATACTGCCACTCTCAAGTCATGCTCAATGTTGAGCTTAGACCTGTGCTTTGTCTTCAGTGAAGCAACAGCTGAAAATCCAATCTCACAGAGATAGGATGTGGCGAAGGGAAGAAGGATGCCCACAGCCCTCTGCCCTATGAGTGGATGCTCCCTCTCCACACCAAGCCAGAATTCACTCAGTGTCTGAGCGTCCATTGCGCGTTTGGCGAGACCCCTTTGATGTGCGCCTGTAGCCCCCTCCTTTTCCCTGCCATGGCCTGCGCACCGTCAGAGCAAAAGCCCACACAGCTCTCCCATTTCAGTCCATGTTCTGTCAGGTAACTGTCAATCATTTTGAAGAGCTCATCAGCTGTCGCTCTGTTTTTGACATATTTGCAAAACAGCAGATCTTCACTCAGTGACTGGGAATTTACAAAGCGAACATAGGAAATAAGCAAACAGTCTTTATTGCTGTTAAGGCAACACGCATGTCATCCTCAAGGCTCAACTTGGCCCTATATTTTGTTTTCAGAGCTGTCATGGATGAAAAGCCAGCTTCACACAGATACTGTATGTGGTGCTGAATGGTATCAACACCTTAACTGCTGCATCATGAGATACTTGGTACTTAGCACCACACTCTGAAACTAGCTCTCCAGGTGGTATCAGATGAGATTTCAAAGAGTTCTTCCAAGAGTTTGGATGGAGATGTGTCAGGAAGCTTTGTCTCAATGTTGTCTGTAAAGTTTTTTTTTATCCAGAGTAACTTGGTGATCCTTTTCTGTGTTTTATTAAATAATGATTTTCAGATTTTGAGAAATGGTATTTTCATGGAGAACAGTGCAGCTGCAACAGATAGCACTTTAGTGAAAATTTTCTGTAATCCAAAAAAAAAAAACTTCATTTTTATTTTAATTTTTTTTATAAATCTCAAGGCCCCCCCTGTCATGCCTCTGCGCCCCCCCTGGGGGGCGCGCCCCCCACTTTGAGAAACACTGCGTTAGACAATGCATCATGTATTAAAATAAAGTGAACTATTTAGTTTACTGGGTCATTTAGTTAAAACAGTGAGCTAACGTTAGCTACCTAGCTAACGGAGGTCTCATGCTGGCCGATCGATCGGCACGGGGCATCTCTATCATTCTTAAACTGAAATGCGCATTTGTTGATATCAGGAGCTATCAGTAGCTAGCCAGTTAGACAATGCATCATGTATTAAACTAAAGTGAATAGTTGACTGTGTAGTTTTGTTTAAACAGTAACGTTAGCTAGGTAGCTAACGTTAGTTCACGAGCGATAGCTAGTTAGCCAACGCTAGCCAGCACTTGCGAAAACAAATGCCAAACTTGATTTTTTTTTTAAACTGATACCGATATTTTCCGATATCACATTTTAATATATCGATATACCGATATCGGCCGATAATATCGGTAGGCCGATAATATCGGACATCCCTAATTTATTTACCTAATTTATGTGCAATCGTTTCATTTCAGCTCAGTGTAGAGAAATGCACCGATACTAACAACCGCCTGACGACACTGTTGACACCACGTATCTGTGACACACTAGTAGTTTTGGCGGCCCTACCAACCCCCCTGAAAAAAAATTCTAGGGGAAACACTGACTTTCAAGGGAAATACTGACTTTACTCCTTATACATTTTTTTAAATTCCTGTAGCTAACAATAACAATAACATTCTATCAGACCTTTATTTTTTATTATTTAAAGTGACTCTCCCAATAGCTCCCGAAATAGATATTAAACACTTTAGACTTCTCATCTAAGTTATACACCATGATTTGAATTTCAGTGCACGAACACTCCCATGGAGCTTTTGGTGCATTCTAGTAATGCTTTTGAATTGTATTTCTAGCAATTGGGTTAGCAAGTTATGTACTAAAACCCAGAAACTGTCTGCAAGGGTGGTGAACAGGTGTTTATTGAAGTTAATATGATGTGATGAAGCAAACCACACCAGGGCCCAGTTTCCCAAAAGTACTGTAGCACTAAGAATATCTTAGCTCAGGGGTTCTCAAACTTTTTCATACCGTGACCCCATTTTATTTAGGATTTTTTTTGGGGACACCACATCGCGTAATTTCAACGTGGAATTAAGGAATAGCAAAAGAAATCATACGTTGTTGAACTTGATCATGCATATTTATTAGAAAATTTTATTACAGCACTATGTTATCAATACACATTTATAAAATGAGGCCTATTTAACCAAAATATGTTGCCAGAACATAAAAAAATAAAGATTAAATATATATATATTTTTTTTCAATGCGCTGTCACCTACCCGCAACCCCAATTTGGGTCGCAACCCATAGTTTGAGAACGACTTAGCTCATTGACTCAGAATGACACTAAGTTGATCTTAATGCCAAGAACATCTTAGCCCGTTGACTCGGAACAACACTAAGTTGATCTTAATGCTAAGAGGGTTTTGGGAAACTGGGACCAAGGCTTTGTTTTGTCAGGATACTATCTGAAGTTCTTTCCCATGCATTTCTTTGATTGAACAAATTAATGGAATCAATTGAATTGTCTCTCAAAATGCGAAGCTCATTCACCTGGCATAACCACAACCATACATAACAGACAAAATGTTCAAGGTTATTTAAATCTTTTCATTTGGCCTATAATTGACCCTCATGATTGATTGTTATATCAATAAAAATGCACTTAATATTACTCGTAGCCCATTCTAACCCAGTCCTTGTGTGCTTCCAGAATAACTGTCTGACGCGGCCCACAGTCTTCCTGTCGTCAGACATAGAGCAGAAACAGACCAATAAGCTCAAAGACATCATCAAGAGGCACCAGGTGAGTCACACCCACCAGGCAGGATGAACCCTAACAGACCAGGCAGGATGAGCCCTAACAGACCAGGCAGGATGAGCCCTAACATACCAGGCAGGATGAACCCTAACGGACCAGGCAGGATGAACCCTAACAGACCAGGCAGGATGAGCCCTAACAGACCAGGCAGGATGAGCCCTAACATACCAGGCAGGATGAGCCCTAACAGACCAGGCAGGATGAGCCCTAACATACCAGGCAGGATGAGCCCTAACAGACCAGGCAGGATGAGCCCTAACAGACCAGGCAGGATGAGCCCTAACAGACCAGGCAGGATGAGCCCTAACATACCAGGCAGGATGAGCCCTAACATACCAGGCAGGATGAGCCCTAACAGACCAGGCAGGATGAGCCCTAACAGACCAGGCAGGATGAGCCCTAACAGACCAGGCAGGATGAGCCCTAACGGACCAGGCAGGATGAGCCCTAACGGACCAGGCAGGATGAACCCTAACGGACCAGGCAGGATGAGCCCTAACAGACCAGGCAGGATGAGCCCTAACAGACCAGGCAGGATGAGCCCTAACAGACCAGGCAGGATGAGCCCTAACAGACCAGGCAGGATGAGCCCTAACATACCAGGCAGGATGAGCCCTAACGGACCAGGCAGGATGAGCCCTAACGGACCAGGCAGGATGAGCCCTAACGGACCAGGCAGGATGAGCCCTAACGGACCAGGCAGGATGAGCCCTAACGGACCAGGCAGGATGAGCCCTAACGGACCAGGCAGGATAAGCCCTAACAGACCAGGCAGGATGGGTCTCGACTGGGATTTGAACAGACCAGGCAGGATTGGTCTGGACTTGGATTCAAACAGAACAGGCTGGTCAATCATCATAAAAACTCTTTTGTTTTTTCCCCTGCTCTCTGTGGTTGTGTTCTGTCAGGGCTCCATCACAGAGGACAAGTCGAAGGCCACCCACCACATCTACCCCTCTCCATCCCAGCAGGACGATGGTACGTAAGCCTGGAACATTTTACTTCCACAACATATTTTGATTTTCCATGCTGGAAAAAAAGGGAATTTCAAGGCTTCAGTCTGGAAATTCTCATGGAAATTGAGAACATGAATCAATTGGCATGGAATATGTAAATAAGAAGGAAATTAGAATATTTCTGGTAATTATCTTACAAGTCACCAGGAATTGGCAATTCTAAGTTATTAAAACAGTTAAAACATACACAATTTGATCACTAATATTCTGGGAATTATCTGGAAAAGTATTTCCTCAAGTGGGAACCTTGGTTTTGTTATATCATGATAATTACTAATCGGTGTGTATTAGCTTTGTAATTGTGTGTGTGTGTGTTGCAGAGGAGTGGCTTCGTCCAGTCATGAGGAAAGACAAGCAGGTGCTCGTGCACTGGGGCACTTACCCAGACAGGTGAGGACTGACCTGAATTCTCCACCCTTATTCCCTTTTTAGTGCACACTCGAGCCACTACCCTCAATGGATTTCAGAGCTCACTATAAATTGAACAGTTGCACTCCGGGCGGCTGATTGGCGCAGTGGGCAAGGCGCTCGCCTCTAACGCAGGAGACGCTGGGTTCGAGCCCAGCTCTTGGCGTTGCTACCGGCTGGCCGGTCGTTCATACTAACACAATTGGCAAGTGTTAGAGGGTGGGAAAGCCGGTGGGTGGGGATTTGACGTTGTGGACGGCGGTTTGGTGACGCCGGTGCGACGGAAGCAGGACGTGACGGGGGCAGCGTGAACCTCCCGCACGTTACTCCTCGCCAGTGAGAGTTCGAGCTGCTGCGGTGAAAAGATGCGACAGGCTGCCTCCTCGTGTACCGGAGGGGACACGTGATGCAAGGCTTCTGTCCTCACTACAACCGACCTGTGGGAGGCATAGTCTAGCAACGATCAAGACAGGGGAGGGAAGAATTGGATATACGAAATTGGGATGGGAGAAAAATTTAAAATGGGGAGAAAAAGTGGATTTAAAAAAAACAGTTGCACTCTAAATGAGAATTTGTCGACTATCCTAAATACATTTGCTTGGAGCGTAAAATAATAATGTAACAAAGTAAAATTTTAGAGGGTGTAATTGTTTGCTCTCTGGTGATATTAAGCAGTGAACATGAGTTCTGCATTAAAATGTTGAACTAGACCTATGTTATGTATTTAGTTGAGTTGTGTACTTACATTATCCCAAATGTTTCCAACAATGATCAAACCGTGAGAAATCCCCTTTACCCCCTTCCTAACCCACCCTGTAGCGTGACGAACTGCTGTGCCTCCGGTATCGCAATGTGATTGGTCGATTGGCTCTTTGGGGGCATGATCAGATGATCAGGCAGAAAATGGCATATTGTACATTTAGTAGAACAAGGGGGGTAACCACTGCGCTCAGACAGGTGTGTAGTCCAACATTAATTAAGTTGCAAAAAAGGAGGTAGGGACCGCACTCGGAATATCGTTGTTTTTATTTTCAAGTTGTTATAGCGCACAAAACGTTTTCAGCCATCCGCCCGAAAATGATGAAGGCTGAGGTATGAGTTGTACGTGCAAATCTCTTTACCAATAAATATAAAGTGTGTTAAGTGTCTTAAAGTGGGTAAAGTGGGTGCTGCAGTGAGTTGTTTGTTTAAAGTGAGTGTGTGCATGTGGATGTGTGTGCTGTTGAGTGTATTTGATGGTTTGTTACATATTGTTATTGTCATTGAGCATCCTGATATTGATTCAATATAGGGATTCAATGTTTTGAACTCCTGGGCCCTGGGGATAGAAGCTTCTTCTGAGTCTCTCTGTGCTTGCCATGACCTCTGTTTTGAAGTCATGGTTCGGTACGGGTTTTCGGTACAGTGGGGGAAAGTTTGGCTTTCCATGTTCCACTCGGGTGATGTAGTTAAGCATTACATCACGCGCAGGAGTGGTTTGTGAACAATAAACCATGCCTAGGGGTGGTCGTTAGACCCCCCTAGGCATGGTTTATTGTTCACAAATCACGACTGCAAGTGGTGTAATGCTTTTATACAACTGCCACATTCAGCCAACCTTATTCCTATACAATAAACACACATTAATCGAAGATTTATTGGAAAAACCATCCGCCAGAAAAAGTAGTTCCCACAACAACAAAAAAGAGAAATTGCCTCCATGTGGAAGCAGCTCGGAAGTGCATCCAACCAACTAACACATCCAACTGTGTGTTATTGGAATGATTGAGAGAAATTGCCTCATGTGGAAGCAGCTCGGAAGTGCATCCAACCAACTAACACATCCAACTGCCTTTCAACTAAGACATCCAACCAACTAACACATCCAACTGCCTTTCAACTAAGTCATCCAACCAACATAACACATCCAACTTTTCTTTAGTTTTTAATTATGAAGTTAGTGGTTGTTATTGGAATGATTGATTGATTGATTGAAAATGTTATTACCAGATGCAGAATGGGTACAATACAGTACGGCTCAATACACACAATTGTTAAGGGGATGCAGATCTACTTTCTATAGAACTTCATTCTTAGATGCTTCTATAGAAAGTAGGTAAAACAAATTAAAAAGTTTTCTTTGCCCTATAGGAAAAAAAAGTTTTCTTCGCCCTTTTTTTTTTTTTTTTTTTTTTTAAACCTACTGTAGAGGGCCTAAACTTAACCAGTTGGAAACCAAGTGTACAGTAATACAATTAGCAATCAATCAATCAACTCCATAGGCCATGCTCACTTAGAACAGCGCAGCACTCAGCTGCTTCTACAGTCAGGTGTGTGTCGGAGCAAGACTCTCCCCCGCCGTTGCAGACAGGTGTGTGTGTGGGGGTGGGTGGGTGGGTGGGTGGGTACGCCAGCGTCGGACAGTGTGAGAGTGAGCGCTGCAGTCAGGGGGAAGGAACAAGACATTTAAAATAAAATTGCAAATAATCAATCAATCAATCCGCAATTTTTCTTTTGTTCTAAAATGACTCATGACCCATCAATTACATCATCCAACATTGTTTAAAGGACTAAGACATTTGCCGTGACAGAATCGCTTTATATTTAGTCGTTATGACTCTATCAACATATCCATTTGTTAAAGATTATTGTCCGCCATCTTGTTTTTGCCGACGGAGTGATCCTGGCGGAGTGATGTGATTCGGTTGTGGGCGGGTCCTGGGACCAGGAGCGTAGAATGGTCCCTATACATACGTGTAAATGGACTGTTTCAGCCAATCAGAATCGAGAAATTTGCATGCCGTTGTATAATGTGCAGTAACTGTTAAGTAGGGCTGTCAATGAATATTCTATATTCAAATTAATAATCGACTTGAATGCGCTGCATGACGGATAGGAGACACGCAACGTCATTGAGCTGAAGAACGTGCCAATAA
Organism: Notolepis coatsorum; assembly: GCF_963971535.1. Lineage (NCBI taxonomy): Eukaryota > Metazoa > Chordata > Actinopteri > Aulopiformes > Paralepididae > Notolepis > Notolepis coatsorum. Next base: position 38,886,853 of record NC_140183.1, on the reverse strand, counting down.
ATTAACAACAACAACCGCGACCATCTGTGATTTGCACTCTGAGCATTTCAAGCCCTGGTTGGAAATACTTTTTGATTTTGATTAACTTGTGGAACCTCGAGACAGTTTTATGCAAGCTATGTAAACTACAGCTGGCCTACCTTCTTTTTTATGCTAACGTTATTTTGGGAGTTCTAGCGTCAAGAATGTAAGTAGGCAACTTTTCTGTTTATTGTACTTTATTGTAAATCATCCCTCAGGGTAAAACATTATTGACGCGTTTCTGTATAAGAATGTCCGAACGATCATTAATTTGATCTCCGAGAGACCACCCCTTCTCAATCTAGCACCAATAGACCTGTCGCTAAGCCGCCCCTTTGAAAAGTCTGACAACCAAAGCCGATTGTGAATGACTGTTGATGATGGCCGCGGGGTAGTAATTTCTAACACATTATTACCTTAGACCTCCATGGTGATGCAAGCATTAGCTATAGATAACATCTCAAGCATTACTTACAGTTGACTTGATTGAAGATTACAAGAACTATGACGATAATCCATGATTACTACTATTGCTGATACATTTAGTTTAGGCTAGTGGTCCAACGCAGTATACAAGCTAGACCCGACAGTTGTGTCACTAGATGGGGGAGCGAATGAGGAAAAAAGTGAGAGCTGTCATTCTGCAACCAGAATAATCCACCTCTTTTGTAAACATGCTATGTTGGTTATTTTGTGACCCAGGTAAATATGCCAACAATCCTCCTCCATAAAGGGGTGAGATGTCAGAGAATGGTATGCTGCACATTCTAGTGTACATCAGGTCAAATGATTGATTACACTAACTATAAATGTATAGTGATAGAGACCAAAGTAGAAATACCTAATAATAAAATAGACCTAGTAATAGGGGGCGACAGTGGCTTGGGAGGTAGAGCAGTCGTCTGGTAATCCGGAGGTTCCCGGTTTGATTCTCGCTCCTCCCGGGCAGCGTGTCGAAGTGTCCTTGAGCAAGACACTTAACCCCATTGCTCCTGATGAGCAGGTTGGCACCTTGCATGGTTGCCTCCACCGTCGGTGTGTGAGTGAATGGGTAAGATGTGAGAAACAAATTGTAAAGCGCTTTGGATAAAAGCGCTATATAAATACAGCCATTTACCATTTACCAAAATACCTGTAAATCACAGTATATGGGTACAGGACATAGCTTTTCCTATATTTAATATACATATAAATAAATGCATGACAACACATTCTCAAGATAGATCACTCTGATTAGAAAAGAAAACCCACAACTAAAGTGTACATAAATAGCCACTATTTTTAATATATACAATAAATATACATGGATTTACAGTTACACAAATTGATGTACGATATAAAATACAAACGGTGCTGGAATAGCGAACAATATCATGTATCATCAGCAACTGTTGTTTCCGTCATCTACCCAGTAAAATAAAATAAAATTACTGACTGCATTACTAAAGCCTTATTTTGGAATGAAACTCTTCAAACACTATTAGCCACACAAGTCGGCCATGATAGCAAGGACTTCAGCCTCCTGTCAGGGCTGCACTTAAATAAATGTTCTTGTACTTTACTTGAGTATTTTCATTATAGGGAACTTTGTACTTTCACTCCACTACATTTCAAAGTAAATATTGTACATTTTACTCAACTACATTTATCTGAGCCTCCCCCAAAAAAGATTTAGCATACAAGACATGGCATAAATTGATGAAGATTAAGTACTTTAACATTTTAAACCAGCAATCTGAGGGACACAGAGCAGCATAAGGGCCCGCGTCCACCTGGCGCATATTTCTAGCTGAAACATGCTGGCAGTGCGCCCGGTAGAATGGGGCGGGGCGCATGCGGTGAGAAAAAGTTCAGAACGTTTCAACTCTCTAGGCTGTATGCGGCCGCATAGAAAATCTGAAAGGCGGTGAAAAAAAAAGCAGACCGCAGCGCACTTCCTACGCTCCCTCCCCATTGGAATACATTGAAAAAAGACGCGTGTGGTCATAAATGTGAGGCAGGTGGACGCGAGCCCTAACTGGACCACTTTAACAACCTTCAGGTCAATATATCGAGGGTTGAATGCACTGAAATACAAGAACACCCTATAGAATATGTACTGTACTTTTACTTTTGAAACTTAATACAGTACATTCAATATCAAATAGTTCTCTACTTTTACTTAAGTAGTAGCTACAGTACCATCTACAGTAGTAGCTACAGTACCAGCTACATTAGTTTGCTGTGCTGTTTCACTGCTAGGTATACTAAACACAGTACATAGATTATTGAATTGATCATAAGTGAATCCAGTGGCATATTTGAAATAGGCTGGTACACGGCTGTGCTGCAAGACCTCTGGTGTTAATCTATTTGGTACTTGATTATGTCTCAGAACAGTATTTTTACTCGTCAGTGATTCGATTTGTGCTTGTTGATTTCTCAATCGTTCATCTCGCTCCTCTTGTCCACCTTCCATTGGGGGAGCCTGCTCCACAGGCCGGCACTCCTCATCTGGAGTAAGAGGGGAGGAGAGATTCATTGTCACTCATGTCCTGTCTTGGGTTGACCTGTGTCGTCTCTGTGAGGGCAGTAACATCTCCAGCACACCTCATTCTGTGAAAAAAACACAAAAAGCAGAGTATTAGCTAAGCATAGACGGATAATAATAATAGTTCATTTATGGAGCATCTTTCATACATAAAATGCAGCTCAAAGTGGATTTTATTGACAACAAACATAACAACTTTGACAGATCAACATTTGTATTTGCCTTGTCAGGGATAAAACGAAAAGTCCAGGACTTATTTACATCGTTGTCCCTGTTGTTACTGGTTTCAAGTGGCACTATGGCATCTGAAGTGCATCGAGCATTCTTAGTGCATGTAGTAGTATTCATGTTTCAGTTCATTCATGTTCATGTTCATTCATGTTTCAGTTTTCTTTTTAATTATAAAAAAAAGCATAATTTGTGCATTAAAAACAATTCTTTTCATCAACAAAGTGCATAGAGACATTACTCATCGTTCACCAGAGGTTCCTCCGGTGGTTTGTCCTCCCTGCTTAGCCTTATTTTTGAACCCATTAATATGGATTCTGTCTTGTTGCCTAGATGCAGTGACAACCTGTTGTCTGTTAGCCAGTTCTTTATACTATCAATGGTGGTCACTACATTACATCTATAACTATAACTGTCCTTGTTGGTCATCATTTCCACTGTTATGCACCTGGCTTGCGGTAAAGTTACCTTTTTTTGGGTGAGGGTCTGTGTCTTTTCGGAGCAGACACGAGAGCCCCGATATACGCTAGCTAGTTGGCAGTCAAAGTCAAACGTTAGCAAACTAATAGTTTGGTCTACGTTTCTAATACATGCAGTCAAATATTATGTCTTTATGAATTGACCTTACCTTTGAGCAAACATAAGTGTCCTTGGTTATGGTCTTCACATTAAGTTGTGTATGTGGTCGACGACACAACAGAATCCACCACTTGCATTTCTCGAGTTTTCGTTTGGGCTTCGGAAAAGGTATGAAATATACTCCTCCATCCAGTCTTTCAGGGTACCTGGTATCTGAATTACAGGTACTCCACGCACAGCGTTTCACCATCGGATATTAGGTAGATAATAACATATAAACTGAACTCTTCACAGTGGTTTTGATCACAGCCGTCTGGTTTGATGCGCCCCACAAATGGGTTTTCTCTTGTTGTCCGACTTTTCTCCAAGCAAGGATTTTCGCTGTGATATGATTGGACAAATTCTATTTGGGGCCGTGGTTTAGCGACAGGTCTATTCCACCTCACGCACTGAGAGAGAGAGGGTGTGTGTGTGTTCGCCACACTATGAAGCTATGCTAAATTATAGGTAATCTCTCCGTGTTGTGCGTGGGTTGAACGAACAACAGCCGGCCCTTTGCGCAAATTATATTTTGGGAAGGGGTGAATTTGGAGTTTGAATAAAATTCTTCACGCTAAAAAAAAAGTTTTGCACATTGGTGGTACATTCGTTCGGTACACCGCGCATACTGAACCGGTACGGATACGTGTACCGTTACACCCCTAATATCGACTAATTCTACTAGGGCTGCTCGATTATGGCAAAAATCATAATCACGATTATTTTTCAATATTGAGATCATGTGTATTTAACACGATTACTCACTGCTTTTGGAAACGTCATGCATTTTATTTAACTTAAAAAAACATTTATTTTTAACAGTGGATTTCCTTGAACTTTAAATATGATTACCGGTAAACTGAAAACCAGAAACGGTTTGACCTGGCTCAAAAACATCACTTTGGCTAAAAGCAGATTTTCTTGTTTTCATAATCATTGGAAGCCAAAATCCATAAATTGCCTGTCTCCAAATTCTACCATTATAATAACCCTGTTTTTTTTTCTGGTTAGCAATAAAGCTAAATCTTAAGCGGACATGTACGGGTAGCCTTCGGAAGAGGTGTTACTTGGACAATGCGTAGGCTACCCGTACATGTCCGCTTCCATTCATTGTGCTAAGCTAGGCTGCAGCCAGATAGCTTTCTACTGAACGCACTGAGAGGAAACTGGTATCTATCTTCTTGTCTTTCTCTGGAGAAGACAGTAAGCTAATTTCCCAAAACGTTGGCATCTTTTTTTTTTCTGTTTCTGATTTCTCTGATTTTCTCCCTGTCCCAATTAGTCGTTGTGCCAATTCCCCCCCTCCCCTACCTGGCTGCTGTATGCATGTTCTCTTACGAGTCTGTACAAGGGCGTCCCGAGTCGATCGCACGCTTCCTCCGAGACGTGCACCGACAGCCAGTGACGTCTTTTCACTTGGCAGCGAGGACTCTCATTGGTGAAGTGTAACGCGTGGGAGGGCACGCTATCTCCACCAAGTCCTGCCCCGCTTAGCAAGCGCCGAGACCTGACCTGTAGGCATCGCTGTCCACAACACCCGCCAGCTTCCCCACCCCCTAATACTGCCAATTGTATTAGTGTGAACGGCCAGCCAAGCTGGTGGCAACGCAGAGAGCTGGGCTCAAACCCAGCATCTCCTGCGTTGGTGACGAGCGCAATCTCCGCTACGCCACCTGACGGCATCTTCCTTTTACGGCAGTTCTCTTTTTTTTTTATCCACTTTTTCTCCTTATTTTCTCCCATCCCAATTTCGTGTATCCAATTCTCCCCTCCCCTGTCTTGAACGTTGCTCGACTATGCCCCCCACTGGTCGGCTATAGGGAGGATAGAAGCCTTGCATCACGTGTCCCCTCCGGTACACGAGGAGGCAGCGTGTCACATCTTTTCACCTGCCAGTGCGGACTCTCAGTGGCGAGGTGTAACGCATGGGAGGCTCACACTACCCCCGCTACTTCCTGTCTGCTGTGCAGGCGTCCCCTAACCGACCTGTAGGAGTCGTTGTCCACAACGTCCAATCCCCACCCATCGACTTCCACCCTCTTAACTCTGCCAATTGAGTTAGTATGATGGCTGGCCCAAGCCGGAGGCAATGCTGGCACCCGGATTCGAGACCGGAGTCTCTTGCATTGGTGACGAGCGCAATCTCCGCTACGCCACCCAGCCGCCCGTATTAAGGCAGTTCTCTTGTAGTGAAAATAATAATAATAATAACTTATATAGCGCCTTTCAGAAGACCCAAGGTCGCTTTACATAGGGGAGGGGAAATAACAAAAGTAGCAAACATAGTGGACAGACACAACATACAAAGTGAGAAATTAGGGGTTAAAGGCCAAGTTGAAGAGGTGGGTTTTGAGGAGTTTTTTGAATGAGTCCAGAGTTGGGACGTTGCGGAGTTCTGCAGGGAGGCAGTTCCAGAGGGTGGGAGCTGCCACACTGAAAGCTCTGTCCCCGAAGGTCCGCAGTCTGGTTCGGGGGGTGTAGAGCTGACCAGTGTCCGTGGATCGCAGAGACCGTGACTGAGTGTAGGGGTGGAGGAGGTCAGTGAGGTACTGAGGTGCCAGAGCGTGGATGCATTTGTAGGTGAGCAGGAGGGTTTTGTAGGTGATGCAGGATTTGATGGGGAGCCAGTGGAGGTGGATGAGGGTGGGGGTGATGTGCTGCCAGGGTTTGGTGCGGGTTAGAAAGTGAGTGGGCCACAGTGAATCCCATTCATCGACAGCGTACTCGCCATTAACCCACTGGTGCTTGTTCTCTGCATGGCCAGCTATGACACCTGGGTGTCTGCCAGCGAGGTGGACGGGGACGTGGAGGACCAGCCCAGCACAGAGAAGCCATGGAAGGTGAGGGCCACAATGCTTCCCACAGGGTCTTAAAAAGTCGTACATTTAATAATCAGAATGTTAGGCCGTAGGGAAATGTCCGTGCTGCAAAGTAAGCAGTGCAGTAATAGCCCATCAGTTCACATGGAATTACTTCTTTCATAGTAATTTTCCTTCATACTTTCTTGCCAGTATGGCCGTGAAATAGGTATTCAATTATATTCAATGTAGTCTTAAAATGTTTTAAATTTAACTTGTAGAAACCCGCAGGAACCCCAATATTGTACTATAAGCTGAGTTGACCACACATGCAATATCACATTCATAATATATATGTATTAGCGTGTCTGCACTGTATGTTAGAGGCACAAGGCTGCCAATGAGCCAAAGATCATTACACCAGTCTGTTATACAGTGTTAAGTATGAGCTCTGAAAGTAAACAAAAGTGGAGTGAAACATTTAGGTATATGTTCCAGTGATGTTATATCATACATCAACAATCCTGGAATTCCTCTTGGCCAGTTAAACGTTGTGTGATGTGATTTAGAACTAGTGTACTGAAAAAAAAAAAAAAAAAACGTGTTAAACTTAAAAGAGTTGTACTTGCTTGCGGAGACGCTAGCATGGTGACGAGGATGAGCGAGTCCTGTGGTTCATCGTGGCCTTGCCTCTCAGGTACACGCCAAGTGGGTGCTGGACACGGACGCCTTCAACGAGTGGATGAATGAGGAGGATTACGAGGTGGACGAGAACAAGAAGCCTGTCAGCTTTCGCCAGAGGATCTTCCCCAGAGAGGAGGAGGTGTGTGTTTGTGGTGTTATGTGTGTTGTGTGTATTTTTGCAACACGTTCCTACGTCTTGTCGAATGTGCTTGGTCTTCCTCCGTCTGTCTTGCCTGTCTGTCTATCTGTCTGTCACCCATCCTTTCCAAACTCTTCCTCGTGCTCTTTCTCCGTCTCCTCCTGCCTTCCTCTCGCCACCGCATCCCACCCCCCACCCTCCTCTTCTTCCTCCTCCCTGCCCCCCCCAGCTCCCTTCCTTGTGTGTGACCGTTCCATCCTCTCATTCTCTGGCTCTTTCTCTCATCCTCCATCCCTCGTCCCCATGCGCTGCTCTGGGTTTGTCTGATCAGTCTTCCCGTACGCCCGATCGCAAGGAGCGCAAGGCCAACTCTGCCGGGAAGAAAAGGAGGCGCTCCCCGTCGCCACCCAGCACCCCTGTCGAGTCCCGCAAGAAGGGAGGCAAGAAGGGGTAAGGCAGCCCCCGGGCAACAACACCCATTTATTGGCTACTTGAAATGTGATATTTCCCTTAGTAGAACATAATCGAATTTCATCATTCTTACTACCCCTTACTATATAAGTTAAGTAGATGCACATTATGTAGATTATGGTAAGACTGCTGAAACTTGAAATACCCATTTAAGCTATTTATGCAACTTACAGGCTTATAGACTACAGGTCGACTCAGTAGTCCTCATTTTGACTACTTGATGTTTTGGTGACTAAGATTTGAGACCGTTCTACTGTTGGACTGTGTTGTAAGTGGCCTCCGATGTAAATGCACAGCTCCCACTTTTCAGCTAGCAATATATTATTGTTCATACGCCCTGGTAGCTGTGTAGCACATCCCATAGCTTTCCATCTACGTGGTATAGGGTTTTAGCATGACGGAAAGACTGTCGTATCTCGTATGACTCACTGTCTCGCCTCCCCTCCCCTCGTCGCAGGAACCCGGGGTCACACTGGAAGCGGCGTGGCCACAGAGGGGAGGAGGAGGACACAGAGGAGGACATGGGCAAGGACACAGACGACCCCTCGTCCAACCAGGGCATGGAGGAGGGCAGCAAGAACGGTATGGTCTCAACCACAGTTCCCTGTCGCATGTCATTTAATTGTTTGAAATGAGCTAACAGGAAACTTGATAGACGTACAGTAGGCTACACGGCTCTACAACCTTGTACATTTTCCTGAATGATAAAGGAATATCTTATCTTATTTGACCACCAATGTCCGCTTCAACCCCACAATTGCAGATCATGGCATCTTATACTCATGCTCTTGTATTAACATTAAGAGTCTGATGAGCTTATCTAACAGCTGCATAGAGGAGGTTTCAATATCGCAGCATTCGAGAACCCCACGGATGTTGACTGGTTGCGTGTACGAGAAACGACAAACCATGCAGAAACTCTCAAAATTAAAGGAAAAGGTGCCAAATCTGTGTGGTTTGTGATGTCACCCGCCCAAGTTCTCTCCGGTAACGGCAGAGTAGTGTTTAAACACTGAGCTAATGCATTCTTATCGGTGACAACTCACTGCAACGTTACAGTAAACATTATAATATAATATCTACGATATAATTGATTAATCATAATCCACCACAACATGCTAGCTTGTTTAGTCTCAACAGTAGTTTTGTTGTTGACGACGTATACAAAAATATGTAACCTTCAATGGGCCACCAAACGTTTATAGTCTATTTCATATTGATTGTGAAGATATACCCACACTTTCTCTGTCACGCTTGGCCAACTTCTCACTCACCTTTTCAAAGAAAGCTGTTTGTTTGCTTCCGTTCGCCGCCTTCCATTTACTTTGTGTGCATTCATGCCACCTCTAAATTCAGTTTTGTGTTGTATATGAGCATACTATTACACTTCTGAAAACATGTGCACCAATATACTGTCCCCAGAAGCACTTGTACAATACAATCATTTCTAGCAAGAGCTTCTGGGTTTCTCAGACTACAACTCATGGGTACAGCTGGGTATCGAAATCAGATATTTTATACTTTTATGGTATCAATTTGCTTCAATACTATAGAGTATCAAAAAAAGTATTGTTTTAGTATCGATAGGATACTGTTTTAGATTTTAGTTTCACCATCTCTGGGTTTCCTCTCTCATCGCTGTTTTCATTTTCCTTTTCTCTTTAATTTTGGCTTCCCCATAATTCTCTGCGTCTCCACCCCTCATGCTTGTGTGCTCACACTAAATCAAAGTTGGAAGAAAAAACTGTGTATGATTGACTATTATGTCTGTCCCCACAAAAGTAGACCAATCACAGCTGGATTTCACTGACGCTGAAAAGCTGATGATTTCATTGACGCCACAACAGCTAGCCCTGCCAGCCACCAAGCTCTTGAGCTGCCTATCAACTATCAAGCCATGATGACTATTCATTCCATTTGTGGAAATAAATGGGATAAATATGTGTCTCGACAATCATGTATAGCAGAAACCAGGCTATATTCACCACCACACAGGAGCTTTGCCATATCCTCTTTGAAAATAGAAGTAGATAAACGTTAGCCTTGAAGTTGCGCTAAGTGCAATTACCACTGCTAACATCCGTGAATGTTTGCTGCTCAGTATTTAGGCTACATGTTGTCTTTAAACAAACCATACAATGCAGGGAATCATCAGCATGGCACCTCAGATGAAATCACGACAGCTAACTGAAGAACAGTTTTTCCAATTTTTGTTTGGATGCCAGAAGGATATGGCGGCTAGCAAGCATATTTAATTTGAGCAACTTCATTACATTGATTGCCTGCTCACTGCGCCGCTGTTAGAATCTGTCTCGTTTTAATCCGTTTGATTTTTTCTATCTCGCTGAGATCGTCGACTTGGAATCCACTCAGTTTACACACACAAACACCCCCCGCCCCCCCCCCCCTTCATGTCCCAGCATAGGAAGCAGCAGACAGCCCTGAAGGAATGTTCTTTTAGCGACCAGGGTTGAATGGAGCTCTAGTTTGATCTGCCTGGAGGAGCTCTTACAACCCAAACAGGACTAAAAATTATTGGACCAAGTCCCAGCTGCAATGTCCTACTTATTCTCTCCTCTCTTCTCCTTCTTCCCACCATTTATATTTTAAGAGTCTGCTTTTGAAAAATTACTGCTCTCTCTCTCTCTGCATACAGCTAAACTACATTGTCAATGCGTTTTGTCTCTCTCTCCCCCCCCCCCCCCTCTCTCTCTCTCTCTCTCTCTCTCTCTCTCTCTCTCTCTCTCTCTCTCCATCCTTTCCTTTAATTTGCTTCCCTTTTCTTTCTGCAGTGAATTCAAAGAAGGACAGCGAGAGCACTCCGGTGAAGGGGGGGGATTTGGGTAAGTGTCTTCATGATGTGATGTAGATTGGATCTTGTTGCCATGTGGAATTATTTGGGAGGTTATGTGTTGGTTTTAATTAATAATGGTTATTGATCAATCACGGAATATACATATTCTGTGTTATCATTAACTGTGAGCATGTTTGATTACATGTATAAAATACTGTTAGTATTCTAGTTTTAAGTAGTGTTACATTATGTCATACTTTGTCTTATGTATATAATGTGTTCTATTCTTGTCAGATGACCTGGAGGATGACTCTGTGCTGTCTGGTGGAAAGGCAAGAGCTTTTTCCCTCTGCTATTTGAACACACACACACACACACACACACACACACACACACACACACACACGCACACACACGTACAAACAAAACACACACACACATATACTATATATTTATATATATATACGAGTGAGTGAATTAATCTTTTATTTCGAACATGATTTTAAAAACAAAGAATCAAAAAAGACAAACAACGAAAAATATACATATCACTGTTCGAAAAGGAGTAGGAAGAAGCCTAAGCTTATCATGCCCTACCCCTAATATATATATTATATATGTATGTATGTATGTATGTGTATATATAATGATGAATAATAATACTGTATAATAAGCAAAGAAGGGGGTTATGACTTGTTGGTTCTGTCTCTGACCGGTGTCCCTGCAGGAGGACGAGGAGCAGGGCAAGACTGAGATCAACCGTCTGATAGACTCCGGGGAAGACAATGTGACTGAACAGACCCACCACATCATCATCCCCAGCTACGCTGCCTGGTTCGACTACAACTGGTGAGGAGAGGACACTGCTAGGCTAAGGACCACCCGTCAATACTGGTGCTGGCGTGGGTGTTAGCCTGCAAATAAGACGACAGTTTTATTTGCACTCAAGTTTATTTCATGCTCCACAGCGTCGTGGCCACAGCCTCCGAACATTCCAGAACAAGTGACGCACAACAACAGCGCCCATTCCCCTCTTCACAGATTACCGTAAAGGCTGCAGTAGAAGTTAACTTAACAATGTCACTCTATTTTTTTTAAACAAAAATACACTGCAAGGATATTTCAAGAAAACTAAAAAAAATAATAAACTCAGTCATAACCAGTTATTCAGTCATCTAGCTTCCACTGTCCATTCTTCAGTGCTTTAAGCAGTACAAGGGAAGATGCTCCCTTTTTGGTCAGACAGTTTGCCAGCTGGTCCTTCGTAGTAGACCACAGAATCCGTTGGATCCTTTTGTTCTGGATAAGTTCTTTGATTCCACTTATTTCCAGTCTCAGTCGTTTCTCAGTCACTGACTTGGTGGATTTGATAGTCTCCACAAGGGAGACGTTTTCTGTAACACACATCACAGGTAGGGTGCGCTGTTTGACCATACCTGTGGTAAGTTCAGAGTAGAGGGAGGACAAAAATATGGCATTATCAATACCATCAGCCAGGGCTAGTGTCTCTCCTGCCAGCGTGCTCCGAACCACTCTTCTGATCCTTTTTGATTTCCAGCAGATTGGAGAGAATCGTCCTTTCTCACCCATCAGAACGATGAGATGCCCTCCTTGTGTTCCCCCATCTGGGAGGTTTCCCATGGATGCGTCGCTGATGGGGCTGCAACGATTAGTCGACATAATCGACGACGTCGATCATAAAAACTTGTCGACGTTGAATTTTTTCGTTGATGCGTCGTATTCAAATATTATATATATATATATATATATGTATTTTTTTTTTATTTTTTTTTTGCACTACCTATCTTTGTGAAAGTGTCTTCTCAGCTCTGGTCCAGCTGAAGACAATGCAGAGGAACAGATTGGACATTGAGCATGACCTCAGAGTTGCTTTGTCTACCATCACCCCAGACTTTGAGACTCTTGTCAGGAGCAAACAACATCCCCAGTTATCCCATTAGTTCCCTGGGATGTTAAGTTAAGAAGTCTGCTAAGAAGGATATATTATTTATTATTATTATTATTATAATTTTATTTCATTGTGTTTTTAGCCCTAGTTGCACTTTTGTTGCAACCCCAGTTATCCCATTAGTTCCCCCAAACTTACTGTCAGTCTGTTATGTTAAGCTAAGAGAGTCTGGGCAAAATATGCATTGTGTCCGGCCCCATTCCATCCATAGGTCGTGGATCTGAACGATTTAGCCGTCTGTTCTGGTTGCACCAGTGGCTACAGACCTATTGTACTGCTACAGGACTTTGCTATATAAATAACTTTGATCTGCTCTGGTCCAGGAAAGACCATTACAGACCCGATGGCATCCATCCAAACATATCGGGGGTAAATGTGCTAAAGCATAACGTCATACAATGTGTAGCATCACTGGCCTGACAACCAAGCCTATCTGGCTCTGTAGACCATCTACAGAAGCAGCCTAAGCTACAAAGAAACACGTTGAGTGTCATCCCGGTTCTGACCACCAGAAGACTAATCAATTACTCATTATCACGTCCCATATGTAAATCGAACCTCATCAATATCAGTGTTCAACCACAGACTGTCTCACGCCCCACTACAGAACCCGTACAGCTAAAACCAGCACTGTTCAACGTTAGAGCGCTGAAACAAAAATAATTTCTGATAAATGAACTCATAGTAAAACATGGTGTACATTGTATGTTTTTAGTAGAGACATGGCTAGACAACATCACTGGTGTAGCAACACTAATTGAGACCTGCCCTTCCAATTTTAAATTCTATCAATCAAACAGACAGAGTGGGAGGGGAGGAGGAATAGCAGCCATCATCTCCACTCAATTTGTGTGCAGTGATATTGACCTGGGAATTTTTTTATCATTTGAATACCTTGCTATTGTATTGAAAACAGAACTGCCAGTAGTATGTGTGACATTGTATCGACCACCAAGGTACTCGCCACTCTTCATACAGGAATTTTCAGAACTCATATCGATCTGCATTACCAGGTATGATAGAATCATTCTTAATGGAGATCTAAACATTCATATCAACAAAAAGGATGACCCCAGGGGTTGCGAGTTTCTGAACCTACTGGACAGTTTTGGACTGATGCAACATGTTCACGAGGCCACCCACCAACATGGCAACACTCTGGACCTACTAATAACAACAGGGCTAAACATTGAGAATGTATCCGTAAAACAAATTCCAATTTCTGACCATTATTGTGTGTTCTATGGTACAAGCCTAATATTACATAGGACCAGAAGCGAATTCCTAGTTCACAGAAGGCTTCTGGACGCTAGAGCTGAACCAAAATTCTCTAGTATGATGCAATCATATGACCAATGCAGTGAATCCTCCTTAAATTAGATAGTGCAAAACTTCCACAGCACCTTGTCAACAGTGTTAGATACTGTCGCCCCTCTGAAGGTTAAAAGGGTAAAAACTGATAGAATCTCTCCATGGTTAAATAAAACTTAAAAATAATTTTTTTTTAATTTGATCCACTTTTTCTCCCATTTTTTTATATTTTTCTCCCATCCCAATTTTGTATCATCCAATTCAACCCTCCCCTGTCACGAACGCTGTTTCTTGCCTCCCACAAGCCGGCTGCAATGTGGACTAAGTCATACATAGCACAAGTCCCCTCCGGTACTTGAGGTAACAGCAGTCGCATCTTTTCACCTGCGCAGCTCGATCTCTCAGTGGCGAGGAGTAACGCGTGGGAGGCTCACGCTGCCCCCGACACTTCCTGATTCTACTGCGCAGGCGCACCAACCGACCTGTAGGAGTCGCTGTCCACAACGCCCGATCCCCACCCTTCAGTTTCCCTCCCCGTAATACGGCCAATGTGTATTACTGTGGACGACCAGCTAAACTGAAAGCAATGTGGAGCGCTGGGATTGAACAGGCGATCCCAGCGTCTCCGCATTCGTGGCGAGCGCCTTGCTCACTACGCCACGTAGCCGCCCTAAATAAAACCAATGTTAAAGATAACAAGAGAAAATGTAGGATAGCCGAGCGAAAATGGAGGAAACTCAAACTCACAGCTCACTTTAATTTATACAAAGATGCCATGGGCGCATACAATAAGGCAATACAACTTGCGAGAAAGGAATATTTTTCCAAAATGATCTCAGAAAATATGGGTAACTCCAGGGTACTTTTTTCCACCATCGACCGGCTGATTAACATGCCACCCCCCCATATACCGCAGCAATCAGCCACAAAATGTGAAGAGTTCGCAGTTTTCTTTAATGAAAAAATATCATTGATTAGAGCAAGCATTGCCTCTGATATAGATCTGGCTGTGAGTGGAAACCCACCTGAGATAACTATGGGGGAATTCACATGTATTACATTACCTGACCTCTGTAAGATTGTCTCCGAGTGTAATTCCGCCACCTCCTGCCTTGATCCTATACCAACAGCATTTCTCAAGCGGGTGTTCGATATTGTCTCAAATCATGTCCTTGAAATCATAAATATGTCGCTTCAAACAGGCACTTTTCCAGATGCATTTAAAACGGCTGTAGTAAAACCACTACTAAAGAAAACAAACTTGGATGTAAATGAACTAAAAAGCTATAGGCCAATATCGAACCTTCCATTTATCAGCAAGATATTAGAAAAGATAGTCTCAATACAAATAAACTCCTTTCTTAAAGATAATAACATCATGGAGGAATTACAATCAGGTTTCAGAACAAATCACAGCACTGAAACTGCCCTTACTAAAATAGTTGGCGACCTCAGGCTAAACTCCGATGCTGGCAAAGTCTCAATTCTTGTCCTATTGGACCTTAGTGCAGCATTCGACACGATTGACCATAATATCCTGATCAGTCGTCTTGAAAGACTGGTTGGCTTTTCCGATCATGTACTAAATTGGCTCATAACATACATTAAGGGGAGAAAGTTCTGTTAAGCTTGGAGACAATGTATCAGAGAAACATGACAGCAACTTTGGAGCTGCACAAGGAAGCTGCCTTGGTCCATTACTCTTCTCACTATATATGCTGCTCCTCGGGGACATCATTCGAGACCACAATGTATGCTTCCATAGTTATGCTGATGATACACAACTATATATCTCCGCAGAACCAAATTACACTACAGCCATACAGTCCATTCCAAACTGTCTTTTAGCAATAAACAAGTGGATGAACAATAACTTCCTAAAATTAAACGAAAGCAAGACCGAAATCCTATTGATCGGCCCAAAAGCGAAAAGGGAAGTGCTGTGTGAAAACCTGGGGAGTCTGTCATCCTATGTAAAGACTGAGGTTACAAGTCTAGGTGTCATCTTGGACTCAGACCTGACCTTTAAGTCTCATATTAATAAAGCCATGAAAACATCATTCTTTTACCTAAGAAACATAGCGAAAGTAAGACCTTTCATAAATAAAAAGGATGCCGAGACACTGATTCATGCTTTTGTCTCAAGCCAGCTTGACTATTGTAATGCACTGTTCACTGGTCTTCCCAAAGCAACCATTGGGAAGCTTCAGCTTATCCAAAACTCTGCAGCTCGATTACGAACTCATACAAAGAGAAGAGAACATATCACTCCAGTCCTAGCCACTCTGCACTGGCTTCCAATAAATCATAGAATTGATTTTAAGGTCCTTTTCCTGACATATAAAGCTCTTAAAGGCCAACTTGCATGTTGTATTTTTGTTCAATAAACAATGTGGAATAGGCCAACGGTGACTTTCATGAAGAAGGAAAAAAAAAATATTGAAATTGACCCAGTTTTAGCGTTTTTATCAAACATTTTGTCTGCCCAACACAATCACCACGCACGTGGATATTTTAATCAATGGTTCATAACGTTCGCATGTAATCGAAATTATGTCGTCACAACAGGTGCAGGGCACCTAGGGGGCTCTAAGAGTCACACACAGCTAGTGGCAGGCACTGCAGGCAGAGAGCCTTGCTACTACTAGCCGAATGAAAATGTATCTGTTTCACCTAACAACACTATTGCTCCGTGATCATAGCCATCCATCTCTAAAGCTAACCACTATTTGTAAAAGCCACAACCACGTTACCATATTTGTAATAATGTAAATCATTGTGTCGTTGTACATATTGTGTATACACCGTTAGAAGCTAACATAGCTTAGCTTGGTAGCTATTGTGCTAACAACATATCCCGACGTCCGGCTCGCTGGCCGGCATGAACGCCCGACCCAAAATGGTTCTCTCCTCTCTGTACACCCCCGTCCCCACGGGTACCCTGCCGGGGAGCCCATGGACGCGACAACGGCGGCAGCCGTAGGGTGCTCGAGCCCGTAACGCTAGTGGTACACGATAGCTATGAGCTAACTAACGCTACAGGCTCAAACACCCTACGGCCGCCGCTGTTGTCGCGTCCACAAGCTCCCCGGCACGACACCCGCGAGAACGGGGGCACACAAAGAGGAGAGAACCACCCCAAATCGGGCACTCATGCCGGCCGACAAGCCGGACGCCGCGGCACGTTGTTAGCACAATAGTAGCCCACTGTGATGCACCGAGTGGGCCACCATTGATCAACATGCAGCGACGTGTAGCTTGCATGATGCGTGTGCAGTGCTTTGCCACACAGGTCTGAGAAGAGGACCTGCACATGATTTTACTCGTTCCCCAAACTCCTCTACATGCCCCGATCTAAAATGGTTCACGACAGTAGACATAATGCTAACGTTAGCCAGCGCCATATATACAGTAGTACTATGACCCGGACGGGCATAAGGCATACGTTTCCTGAAGTGACGTCACGGCCGTGCTAGCGTCTGATAAGCTTTTAGATTTGCTTGTGCATGTTATTCGTGCGTGGACCTTTTTAACCATTTCTGAGTGAAATTTCCGGTGTCAAATGGAAATAAATAAATAATTAAATTAGATACCAATGATGTAAACTACCCATAATTGCAGAGTAGGGTTTAACCTGCACGTTGGGCTTTAATGAGCAAGGCCCAAAATACATAGCAAATTCCCTAGTTAGTTATCTGCCCTCAAGAACGCTACGGTCATCCACTACAGGTTAACTAGACACACCCAGAAACCAAAAGAGGATAGGAAGTATGGCATTTGCCAACTATGCCCCAAAACTATGGAACACATTACCAACACACATCAGAAACGCCAGCTCCATACACATTTTTAAAGGAAAATTAAAAACGTACCTATACAGTCTAGCTTACAAATAGTGTACCATGCCTTAGGGAAAGCGAGTATCTTATTGAAATGTTTTTATTATTGTTTTTATTTTTTATGTACTGATCTTTTACTGAAACGTTATTTTACTGTACTTTGCCTATTGCCGTACTTTTATTACTGTTGTCTTACTAATGTGATGCTTTTATTTTATTTTACTTTTATCTTTATTTTTTATTTTATTCTAAACATTGATCTTAACTGATCACTGTGACTTTATTACTTTTATCGTTATATATGCCTATGTTTGTGTACAGCACTTTGAGCTACATAACATGTATGAAAGGTGCTTTATAAATACTTACTTACTTACTTACTTACTTACTTACTTACTTACTTACTTACTTACTTACTAAGAAGTCTGCTAAGAGCCCGGAAAAGGAGCCGCACCCACAGGAAGCAGAGATGGAGGGTGTGACAGAAATAATCGTTAGATTAGTAAACTACCAAAATAATCGTTAGTTGCAGCCCTAGTAGCTGAAAACAACAAGCTTCAAAGAGTCCTCTTTTCCTAAATTGTGAAACTTCAGGGTGACATGTTCTGATTTCAGTTTTCGTACTACCTTATTTGCTTCATGCATGGTTTGCACAGTAACATGTTTTAGATTGGTTGCAAGGACACATGTATCGAACATGATATCTGGCCTACTCTGTCTAGCCACCCACAAGAGTTGTCCTATCTTTGACCTTAGGTTGTCAGTCTCACACTCTGTGAGAAGAGCATCACGGTGCAACGCTCTTGATGGGTCTATGAGAATGGGCTGAAGGTTCTTTATGTAGATCTCCTGTTGCACAAGCACTTCTCCACCTACTGTGGAGAGTTCCATCCCCACGTAGCGAAAGTTGTCTTGTTCCTCACGTCCCACCTGGAAAACTGTTTTGAGATGAGGGATGGTCGTCGCGGCAAATGCATGTGAGCCACCCCAGATTAAATCATCCACATGACAGGCAAGAACACCAGTCACACTACAGTTTTCATCAAGCCAGTAGAATACAGCAGGATCAACTTGTGACATAGTGGCCCCTGTTTCGATCATCGTTGCTTTTACTCTGTTGTACCAGTAGAGGGAGGCATCAGCGAGTCCATAGACGCATTTCTTCAGCTTCCACAGTGTCCCATCACTTTTAGCCTCAGGAGGAGGGCGGATGTGTATATCCCGAGACAGCTCCATTCCTTGAAGAAAAGCTGACTTTATGTCCATAGAGTTCAATGTCCATGTTTTTTGACACAGGACTGACATGAGTAATCTAAGGGACTCTGATGAGCATGTAGGCGAGTCCTTCTGTAGATTTTGAGTGTTGAATTCTTCAAAACCCCTAGCCACTAGCCGCGCTTTGGGTATGATACCATCAGGGGTTTCTTTAGGCGTACACACCCATCTCGTTGACACCTGTCTTTGACCCACATTTTTTACCTCCTCAAACACCTCATTTTTCTTCCAGCTACTGATTTTATCTTGTTTAGCCTTATCAAATGATACACCCTCTGTTACTAATACATAATTTTCCTGCATATCAGAGCTTAGTTCTACACCATCTAGTGGCTTAACCTGAAGATTGTCTACTTTAGTAAGATTAGCTGACCCCATAGTACCGGTGATACAGTCAAACGGTTCTAAGTACTGTAGGTTGTACCAGTTGCTGTGTTTTCCTGTAGCCTTTCCTGCTCGTCCCATCACTTTAGCTGTGTGAGGAACACCTGTTACATTATCCACAAAGCTGATTGTCTGACCGGTTTTTACCTTTATCATGTCACCATTTATATCACCATCAGTAACGGGCATGTCCCCACTGTTACTATTCATATCAACATTCATATCATTGTCAGTAACAGGCACATCACTATCAGTAACAGATACATCGATATTGCCCACAGTATTACTTTCCCCAGGGTGCACTTTTCGCAGCCTAGATTGATGAACCCTGACGATGTCCCACCATGACGTACAAAAATCACCACCCCATCTTGCCCTATCAAAACCCTTTCCATTCAACACAGTCTGTCCTTTTGTAGAACACTTTGTCTCCCGTTTCATACTTCTCATCTGTTGGACGAAACTGCTTTCGAAGAGCTCGTCTGATTCTCTCTGAGCATTCTGCCTCCGTGAAAGCTTTCCTTGCTGCATGTAATGCTGTTATGTGCTTTCCCACCCATGCGCTCATTGTAGTTCCCTCCAAAGCAGGTGGCTGATCAACAAACACAGAGGGAAGGTTCGGGTTCTGTCCAAACACCAGCTGATGTGGACTGTAGCCATGCACGTTCTGCATTGTGTTCTTTGCCATGAGTGCCCAATCAAGAGCCGTTTTCCAGTCAAGTCCTTTGTCAAGTTTTACCTTCAGTAGTATCTCTGTAAGGGATTGGTTGTGGCGTTCCAGCAAACCATTGCTCCATGGACTGTAGCCAGCAGTCGTCTTGATCTCGATGTTGAAGTTCTCTGCCATGTCTCTTATTTCCTCATTATTGAACTCTCCGCCATTGTCACTGAAGAGACGCTCAGGTGGACCATGGACACTGATCCAGGAATGTACAACGTTTTTCACTATCACACTTGGCTTCTTTGAGGTCACGATGCTACTCGCACTAAAGCGAGTGAAGTGGTCGATAATGTGTAGGTACCACACATTTGGTTCTAGCTCATGTAGCTCAACTGCCACAGTCTCGTTGTACCTGGAGGCCATGGGCAGACCAACAGCAGGCTTGGGCTTAGCCTTGCTGTACTTGAGACATATCTCACATTGTCCTACTATTTCCCCTAGAATAGCAGTGCATTCATCATCTGTGTTTCCAGCATTTGTCAGCAGCTTCTTTAGTCTATCAACTGATGCATGTCCAAATTGCTTGTGAAGTTTAAGTAAAGCTTTGTGTTTTTCCACACTGGTCATATTATCTGTGATGGCCAGGACCACATTCTCATATGCTTCACTTGGGGACTCTTTATCCAGTATGTTCAGACAGTAGTGTCCAGATGAAGTCAACTCCAGAGCTACTGGTTTCTGAAACATTATAGCTGTATCATTTTCCAGGTTCAACACAGCTCCTGCTCTCTTTAGCGACGTTTTA
Organism: Notolepis coatsorum; assembly: GCF_963971535.1. Taxonomy (NCBI): domain Eukaryota; kingdom Metazoa; phylum Chordata; class Actinopteri; order Aulopiformes; family Paralepididae; genus Notolepis; species Notolepis coatsorum. Next base: position 38,866,326 of record NC_140183.1, on the reverse strand, counting down.
CTAAGCAGTAAAGGGATGTCAGATGAGACCACTTCGGTTTCAATACAACATTTTGTTTCTCCTATCTTGGCTGGTATCTTGACCTCTTTTGTAGAATGTACAACTCGCCCATCCCCAAACTTGAAAGGTTTGCTACTCTTTGTGCTAACCAATCCTTTGACTTGTCTCTCATCTTGTCCCCCAACATAGTTATCCAGCCATTTCTCACCACATACAGTCCACGCGCATGCCGTATCAATGACGGCCGTTCCCTCAACCATGAATATATCCGTATCCGATTCCTCATCTGGTTCTTCATTTTCTTCCGTCACCTTTACATATTTTTCTTGTTTGGGCAATCTTTCACCCAGTGGAATGTGCTCTGACAAATCCCACACTTTGTTCGTCTTCCAAATTTATCAAGCGGATTTACATTGGAACAGCTGTAAATGCCTAGTCTATTGCGAAGTCAGTCCCCGTTTGAAGATTTTTTTAAGATTTACAGTTCCAGTGTTCTATTGTCCATTTTGCATGTATAACCAGTTATTATATAATTAATTAGAATGTTAGAATTCACTTTAGAATGATGATCAGTGTGACTGTACTCCTGAAAAAGTATAGTAATATGGTTTATTTGTATTGGGAAAGATAGACACATTAGCTGGTTGAACAACATCTATATGTGTGGTAATAATGCAGATATGGAATGTATTTCTGTGAAAATGCGAGTGGCGCACGCCTCTGAATCCAACCAAAGCGAAAACGATCGCTTCCACCCCGCGAGTCGCGCGGCCGGTGGGCACAGCTACGTCCGTTAACATGCGAGCGAAAGTGAAGTGCTGGTCGCTCGCCTGCCTGCCTTCGCCTGCGACTGGTGTGTTTGCGCTGTGAGGCATACAGTTTATTAATTGAATGAATGAAGTTTATTTTCTGTCTTTGTTTACAACAAATCAAAAACACACTTGTGATCCTTTACAATTCTTTAAAACTAAATATATTTTAATATAAAATTTTTTTAAACTTTTTTTTCTTTTCTTTTTTACTTTTTTGAAGAACAAAAGTTTGAACAATGGGTATCTGATTGGTATCGGCCGATACCCAAACCCAAGTGTCTGTATCGGGACTGAAAAAGTCAGATCGGTCCATCCCTAGTAGTCAAGGGGTATCATCATTGTAGAATTTCCTCCAGTGCTAAAACTAAATACCAAGAGCCATATCGGCAGTCCCATGGTTCTTCTGACATTTTCAAGCATAGGAGATGTTTGGTCTCTCCTAATGGAGAAAAAAGAAATCCTCAAGGATTCCAAACCATACTGGTCCAAGTCTGTATTGTCCAGTTTAATTTATAATAAAACACAACTTACTTACTTGTGCCCTAATGACAAGGATCCGAGCTCAATGAAGAAACCCAATCCCATTGCCAAAAGAAGTCTGACATGCCTGTAAGCACTTGTACTATGAAATTACACACTAGATGTGTTACATGGTAACAGCCCCCAAACAGCACTGTCAACATCAACGGAACCAGGCCCCTTTTGATGTGAGCTCCACGTATTGTTCCCCCAAGGATTCCAATCTACTGGTCTAAGTCTGTATTGTCTAGTAAAAGTGACATACTCTTGAGTATTAGCAGTGAGAGAGTGGTGTTGCTGAATGTCTTAATTCTAGCTCTCATGTTTGTTTGTGGAAGGATGATGATGATGATACCTACTTGTGTTTACTGCTTGTGTATGTCAACGCTTTGCTGCTTTCCTTTTCTCCCAGCATCCATGAAATCGAGAGGCGAGCCCTGCCTGAGTTCTTCAACGGCAAGAATAAGTCCAAGTCTCCAGAGATGTGAGTCCACACACACACACACACACACACACACACACACACACACACACACACACACACACACACACACACACACACACCAGTAAGCAACATGCAGGGTTCCCCCGGGGTCTTAAAAAGTCTTGAATGTAATAATCAGAATTTTAGGCCTTAATTCATTCAGCGCCAGTCACGAGAAAAGTCGGGTTTTAATCGTTATTTCTTTTATTAGCTATATCCATTCATTTTCATCCATCCAGCCTGATGTTATCATTGGGAATGCGTCTGAGCTCGCAAAAGGGCAAATACCACCGCCTACGCCTTCCAGCTGGTATTGCACTCCATTCGAAATGGTGTAGTTTCTTTTCTGGGACGATCTGAGCTGTGCGGGCGGGGTTTAAATACTGCGGCAGGACTAGCGTTTACAACGTTACATCTGCGATGCCGGGCAATGTGGGACGGACCTCCACGAGCAGTATTTGGAATGGCGATCAGATAATTGGATTATATCTTTTGCATTGCATCAGATACCAGGTAAGGACTCTATATATAAAATCTTGCATTGATCTGATATTTCTTTCTACCCCGATCGAAGCTGTGTGTGTGTGTGTGGCTGTTTACCGTTGAGTGCAGGAGGTGGTGGGGGGAGCGTCGCTCTACGAGGGCCCTTTCATGTATGCATAAGGAAGGATAATAATGATAATTTAGCGTTGATTTCAAGAAGATTCGATAATCGGGCGAAAAATGACAACGTGTTTAGTGTATTCCACTAAAGGGCTATTATTGCGTCTTTTCCTGGGATTAATAAGAATCACAAACTATACTCTCATTCAAAACGGTATAAAACGGAAATGTACCGATCATCTGTTTTGTGAATGTTGACTGGAAGCAACTCGCTGACAATCGACGGGTGTATTAGACCCATAGCTATAATATAAGATATATTTTAAGCACTCGCAAGTGAACAAAGCGCCCCATTGACTTACAGCGCTGGAATTCTAGCGCCCTCTGGCGCCCTGATCCGTGGCGCAGAATAAGTTAAAAGGTCTTATGATTTTGAATTTGATAGGTCTTAACACAATGGGGACGAACAACGGATATCTCTGTTTCGATTCCACCCGTTGTGGACAGAAGCACGGATATATCCGTGGCAAGTTGTTTTGGCTTTTATTCCATTTTAATAACCTATTCAAGGTCGCCGAGCTGCACTGCAGATGTACCCTACTCTTTGAATTCGAGAGTGCAATACCGGCCAGATCCTCTTAGGGGCGCTATCGCGATAATGCAGTGTGCCCTGTGGCTGAACGGAGCATTCTTCTTTTTACTTTCAATGGAGTTTTCAGTTAGCTGGATTCTGGATGTGCAGCATGTAGCTTGGATTACGTTTAGGATTGTGGATTTCACTATGCAATAAGGGGATTTATCATCAGCCAATGGACATAGCGATCTACCAGATGGCGATCTATAACGGGGAAATGCTCGGGGGGATCCAACCGGCTCATGGTAAGATCTTTTTCACGTAAATTACAGCCCGATCGAGCCTTGTTATGATACGATACGATCGGCCTATGTGGCTACTTAGACGAACACGGTTATTGGTAATCAATAATAAGAAACGATGTCCCCCGCCCCCCCCCCCCTTTCATGCATACATGCTTGAGGATCGTGCCGATCATATGCAGTTTGAGTTTTAACTGTAGCATCTGTATAACGGAAATGCCATTGGATATAACGTTAGTAACTATTAGCCCTTTATCTCGCCTTCCAGGAAATATACTAGACCAAATCCCGTATAACGCGTATATTCACGGCGCTATAAAATGAGAACGTATTGATGATTTTTTTTTCTTTAATCCATTTTGAAGGGACGGTTTATGGTCCCAATTGAATGAGAATGGACAGATAGCAATACTATAAAGTATAGATTTAGCTCTACAAACAGCCCCACATCTGTTTACATTTGCCGGTCCTCTAGAGATTTATTAGACGCATCCCAAATGGCCCCGAATGTGGATTTTTTTCAGGGGGGGTGGTAGGCCCCCAAAACAACTAGTGTTTTTGCGGGGCGCGCGTGTCACGGATACGTGGTGTCAACAGTGTCGTCATAGACGCATGCAGTAAGGCGGTTGTTAGTATCGGTGCATTTCTCTACACTGAGCTGAAATGAAACGATTGCACATAAATTAGGTAAATAAATATTAACAATATTTATTTACAACACATAAATTAACTTATTTACAATTATACATACAGTAGTGACAACACACATATGAACTATTTACAATACAGGGAGGCACATACAACACTCTGAACTATTTACAACCAGTGTCAGAGCGAGCGCACTCAAGTTGTTCGGAAATTCTGAGGGCTCAGAGTGCACACTGGATGCTCTGACCAAGAGTCAGTTTATCAGAACGGAGCAGATTTTCAGAGTGAATTTATTAACTCACCTTAACTAGGGCCCTATGAAATCCGTTTTTATCTTTTCCTGTTTTCGGATATGAATTTTCCTGTTTTCGGATTTCTCTGTTTTTAATTTTCCCGTTTTCTGATTTATCTGATTAGTAGGCAATGGTAGGGGAAACACTGGGATTAGGAAGTTACACCATTGTTGCCATAACTTCTGTCATGTTTACATTTGTATGGAATTACTTCTTGCATAGTCATTTTCCTTCTTACATTTCTGCCATGATGTATTCAATTATATTCAAAGTGGTCTTAAAAGGTCTGAAAAAGTCTTAAATGTAACTTGCTAAAACCAGCAGGAACCCTGAACATAGCCATCAAAGCATGGAGTGAGAGGAACATTTAATCTTGACCTTAAAATCTAAAGTCAAAGTCATTACACTCCTAATAACGATGCCTTTATTTCCCATCAGCTACCTGGCCTACCGTAACTTCATGATCGACACCTACCGGCTAAACCCACAGGAGTACCTGACCTCTACCTCCTGTCGCAGGAACCTGACGGGAGACGTCTGCGCTGTCATGAGGTGAGGGCTGGGGGGGGGGGGGGTCAGAGGTTAGTCACCTACCTAAATAACATCAGTTTAATCAAGCTAGTGATCCTTGGGGCTGGATCCAGGTGTTTCTCACAGGTTTTCTTTTTTTCAAAGTTCAATAATAGTAATATAATAATAATAATTATTATAAAATAATTCTGTATATTTTGACTGTTTATTTTATACCATAGCATGTATATACATAACATAGAAAATGTATATCCCGGACCGTATTTTCATTCTTATTCGTGACATGTTTACTGTTTACTGTGAGCGATCTGTAGTGTCAAATTTGCCTCTAGATGAATAAAGTATTTCTATTCTTTTCTATTCTATATCATCAGCCTATTAGTCAAAGTTGGACAAACGGTATGAACCATGAATCTACATTGTCTAAAAACTGAAGCCCGGAAAAATATTAAAAATAAAATGGGGGAGGGGAGACGAACGCTTCCAATTGTGTTTTTTCGTCCGTCTCTGGTTTTCAGGGTCCATGCGTTCCTGGAGCAGTGGGGTCTGGTGAACTACCAGGTGGACTCGGAGAGCCGCCCGCTGCCCATGGGCCCCCCGCCCACCCCCCACTTCAACGTGCTGGCCGACACTCCCTCAGGCCTGATGCCCCTGCACCACCGACCGCCACAGGTAATAACATCAATCATTTGCATTACAAGTTTTGTTCATCCATGATAAAATTGTTCTGAATCAAGAAATGTAATTATTTTTAATTTAAAGTGTAACTACCGGTAATTGTCGGAAATTGATTTAACCCATAAATATTGGATCCGATTTTCTTTCTATAAAAACAGCATTTAAAAGTGAATTGTATCCTTTTAAATGCCCTTTTAAAATGAAAAATAGTGCTTGGAAAAGGACTTGAAAGTCCTTATATTTTGCAATGTCTGTGGGAACCCTGACACACCACATGGAAGCTCCACTGGGCTCCAACGCTCTTGTTCCCCCCCACCACACATGGATGGAGGAGGGAAATGCAAAGTATGTCCTCAGTGAAAAACCTTGTCAACATCTGCAATGAAAATATCTATATCAGTTTTATTTAATAAGATCACGTTGTCAGTCTGTTCACCTCACTCCAGTTAATTTTTTATTGCAGCAAAATCGGATTGTCTAGGGAAAATAATTGTTGGTGTTACTGTATCGATATAATATCCATGCGCAAAATATTGCGATATAGTGCTGTATTGATTTTTCTCCCCACCCCTAGTTAAAACAGTGATGTGTCTTGTCACTAGGACCTTCATCGGACACAAATGTCACTGTTTTACAGTGTGTATGTATGTGTTACCTCATGGATTCTTCACGTATGGAAGCAGCAAACGTTTTACCTACTACCTTTTTGGCACCTGTCTTTTGTATCAGTTCTTGGTCCTGCCTGGTACAGAAGCTGATGTCTCATTGTATTTATGCCCAGTGAGCTTGCGTTGGAGGCCATCACGAGCAGGGCATCAGAGTGTTATATAAAATCATGATGTGTAGACCACTGCTCACTTTGCCGTATTGTACCTTTGCATGATTAACTGACATTGTTGTTCTCCTCCAGATCCCCCCAGCTCAGCAGATGCTCAACTTCCCAGAGAAAGGCAAAGACAAGCCCACTGACCTGCAGAACTTTGGCCTTCGCCCGGACCTCTACTCAAAGAAAAACTCCAAGGTACCCCAATTATTTCACTGCTGGATAAGTAGTAAATTAAGAGGAAATAGGAAATTAAGAATAGTCTTTATCATGAACAGGAGAGTGAAGGAATAATAGTCGTATAACAGGAGAGTGAAGGAATAATAGTCGTATGAACAGGAGAGTGAATGAAGAATAGTCTCATGAACAGGAGAGTGAAGGAATAATAGTCTTATGAACAGGAGAGTGAATGAAGAATAGTCTCATGAACAGGAGAGTGAAGGAATAATAGTCTTATGAACAGGAGAGTGAAGGAATAATAGTCTTATGAACAGGAGAGTGAATGAAGAATAGTCTTATGAACAGGAGAGTGAAGGAATAATAGTCTTATGAACAGGAGAGTGAATGAAGAATAGTCTTATGAACAGGAGAGTGAATGAAGAATAGTCTTATGAACAGGAGAGTGAAGGAATAATAGTCTCATTATGAACAGGAGAGTGAATGTAGAATCGTCTTATCATGAACAGGAGAGTGAAGGAATAATAGTCTCATCATGAACAGGAGGGTGAATGAAGAATAGTCTTGTCATTTTGACTTGTTTCCAGAGTAAAGGCGCTGGCTCTGGCAGGGAATGTAGAATCGTCTTATCATGAAGTGGAACAGGGGGGTGAAACATCTTGTAATGTTTACTTGTTTCCAGAGTAAAGGCGCTGGCTCTGGCAGTGAATGTAGAATCGTCTTATGAAGTGGAACAGGGGGGTGAAACATCTTGTAATGTTTACTTGTTTCCAGAGTAAAGGCGCTGGCTCTGGCAGGGAATGGACGGAGCAGGAGACTCTACTGCTGTTGGAGGTAAAGTACATTTTGAAACTGAAACTTGAAGCTCTGCACCTGACCGTGATTATTATAAATAAAGTTTTAAGAATGCTGTCACAGCTGGTCATCCCTTCATCTCTACCCATCTCCCACCATTCACCCCTCCCTCCCTCCACTCATTCGCTCCACCAGGCCTTGGAGATGTACAAGGATGACTGGAACAAGGTGTCGGAGCACGTGGGCTCGCGCACCCAAGACGAATGCATCCTGCACTTCCTGCGGCTGCCCATCGAGGACCCCTACCTGGAGAGCACCGAGGCCACGCTGGGACCACTGGCCTACCAGCCCGTGCCTTTCAGCCAGTCGGGCAACCCCGTCATGAGCACCGTGGCCTTCTTGGCCTCCGTGGTGGACCCCCGGGTGGCCTCTGCCGCCGCCAAGGCTGCCCTCGGTGAGCCTGATGAAATATCACTATATGAAGAGAAAAGAAAAGTGAAATGTGTATTGTGAAGACGGCCACGATTTGATTTGAATTCACAAGGCCTCCGGTTATTCTCACCCTTTTTTTTTTTATCCACTTTTTTCTCCCATTTTCTATATTTTTCTCCCATCCCAATTTCGTATCATCCAATTCAACCCTCCCCTGTCACGAACGCTGTTTCTTGCCTCCCACAAGCCGGCTGCAATGTGGACTAAGTCATACATAGCACAAGTCCCCTCCGGTACTTGAGGTAATAGCAGTCGCATCTTTTCACCTGTGCCTCGATCTCTCAGTGGCAAGGAGTAACGCGTGGGAGGCTCACGCTGCCCCCGACACTTCCTGATTCTACTGCGCAGGCGCACCAACCGACCTGTAGGAGTCGCTGTCCACAACGCCCGATCCCCACCCATCAGTTTCCCACCCCCTAATACGGCCAATGTGTATTAGTATGAACGACCAGCTAAACTGAAAGCAATGTGGAGCGCTGGGCTCGAACAGGCAAGCCCAGCGTCTCCGTCATTTGTGGCGAGTGCCTTGCCCACTACGCCACGTAGCCGCCCTCGGTTATTCTCACCCCTAATGTTCTACATGACCCCTGAACATTCTCCTGAGTCCTGAGCATCGCTTACTTTTAGAAATTTAGAAATTCTTTATTTTTTTCTTATTTTCTTTGTTTAAAAAATTATAATGTTCTTGTGATAAACCAATAGAATTATACAGAAGAAACCAACCCAAACATGATCTCCTGGTCATACTAATGAAGATGAAGCTCCTTAGAAAACATGAATTGTTTCTCTTTCTGTGCATGTATTCCCTTGTTTACATTCAGAAACTCAGCGCTTTCCGTAGGTCCTCTCTGATCCAATGTGCATAGCGATTCCTTTGACACTATCGGTTGGGTTTGCACAACCAGGTGATGGATGTAAGCTATGGTACAGTCCTTCATATAGACCCTGTGGAAAGCCTTGTCCTGCCTAACGTTGCTGTGTTGGGTCCCCTGCAGAGGAGTTCTCCCGTGTGCGTGAGGAGGTGCCAGCGGAGCTGGTGGAGGCCCACGTGAAGAAGGTGCAGGAGGCGGCCCGCAGCACCGGCAAGGTGGACCCCGCCTACGGCCTGGAGAGCAGCGGCATCGCCGGCACGGCCCCCGAGGAGCCAGAGAAGACCGGTCAGTAAACGGGCTAACGCTGTAGCTGTGTGACCTGTGACCTATCAGAATTCCATGTGGAGCGCTAACAACGGTGTTGGTCCTCCTGGTCTACCGCAGAGTGCAAAGCAGCGAACACGACTTCCAATTCTACCATTGGCAAACGGTAGCTTGAATATTAACAACCAAATGTTAGAGCTAATGGTAGCTACCAAATATGATATATATTCCTAAATGTCTGTAATTTCCTCGCTCAATAATATTTGTTTGTAGCTAAGTGAACCAGACACCGTGCAGCGTTTGGCTGTAGAGTAGGAGGAACGAATGATGTCAGACATTGGGGAGAAGACATTTTTTATGACATGGTGCTACGATTTCAGCTCGACAACAAAAGCAAACATAAAGCCAGCATTGTAAAACTGACAATTGTTGGTATTGACAAACATTGCAACAGGAAATCAACTGTAGTCTTGGCTGGTTCTTCGTGACATGTCAAAACATTTGACTGAAACTGTCTATGAAACCTTTCCCCCACCATGTAAGTGCGGCTGAAAGTGACGTGACATTGTAAAAAGTTATTTCTATATACTTTGCAGCAATACTGATCATTATCAGGCCCAAGTAGCCTTTAAAATAGAGCAGGGATTCTCAAACTTTTTTATACCACGACTAGGGGTGTGGAAATTTCTCGATTCTAAGATGCATCGCGATACGGACGTGGACGATTCAGCATCGATGCAGTGACGGAACATAATCGATTATTAAAATAAGCTAACTTTTATGTTTTTTTTACAATGTAGCGCTTATGAGTATTGAACCGTTTTTAACAGCTGGGTATCGAGATACCTTTCTAGTATCTGTATCATGCAACACTAGTAAAGACATTTATTTTGACATTCTGATTTAAGAACTTTCTAAATAAAAGTAAATCTATCGGACTCCTTGTATTAATTGATGAAAAATTAGCCATGTGCAGTAATATAGATTATAAAATTGAGGATGTAATATATTATTGAGCTGCATCGAGATGCATTGTAGAATCGAATTGTGGACAGCTGAATCGTAATCGAATCATGGGGCCAGTGAAGATTCACAGCTCTAACCACGACCCCATTTTATTTAGGAATTGTTTTGGCGACACCACACTTAATGCATCGCGTAATTTCAACATGGAATTAAGGAATATCAAAATAAAACCACACGTTGTTGAACTTGATCATATGCATATTTATTAGAACTAGGGATGCACCGAATGGGAAATTCTTGGCCGAAACCGATACCGAAAATAGGAAACAGTTGGCCGAAAACCGAATGCCGAAAGGCCGAAAATGATTAATATAAATAAATATATATATAATGTATTTTTATTTTTATTTTTGCTACCTGATTATGGCAAAATACATGATTTTGGCAAAACTTAACTTAAATAATATTAATAATCACTATTATGGGCCCATAAAACATTTATTCAGCACTTTTGAATGCATACATTAATTCCAGACTGACTGCTGAAAGATTGTACAATTTAAACATTTTCTCTTTGCATACAACAAAATGTGCATTAAAGTCAAGTGCATTTTCTTTTCTCTGTAGGATAACTACAACAAAGTGCATTCAGAACCAAGCCAAGGTGCTTTAAAACTGCATAACGATCTGCATAAAGACACACACACAGGACTGTTGTATTTACTACATCTCCCATGACTCTTAGCGGGGGATGACGTAGCTTACGAGAGACGGGTCAAAGAGGAATGGAAGCGTTAGCTATCTTAACACTAACGTTAGTTCAAAAGGTTTTAACCGCGACGGGCATATAGTAATGGCGAGGATATAAAGCATGTTAATGACGCATTTATTGGATGCGTTGCTCGCAGAGTTTATAGAAACAGCGCAACTCCCAAGAGGAGTTAGTTATCACAGGCTGCAGAACGCAGGAAGAGCTGCCAAGCTGCTCACGTTGCACGTTTTGATTACGTCATCACAACAACACTTTAGGTTACGATTACGAACGTTACGTAACCCTGTTCTTTGACATTCAGTGATATATTTTCGGTGCTAAAACCCTGAAAGCCGAAAGAGCTTTTTTTTTGTATATATATAAATCTTTTTTCCCCCTCCTTTTTCCTCAGATTTTCTCCCATCTCAATGTTAGTCGTTATGCCAATACGCACTTACCCCCCACAGTTGGTCTGGGAGAGTGGAGGCTATCGCATGCTTCCTCCGACACACGTCTAGCCAATCAACCGCTTCTTTTCACCTGGCAGCGCGGACTCTCACTGAGAGGGTGTAACGTGTGGAAGGATCACACTACCCCCCTTAGATCCTATCCGTGCTGAGCAGGCGCCCCGACCGAACTGTAGGAGTCGCTGTTTACAACGACCCGGACCCACCCCGCCAGCTTTCCCACCCTCTAATACTGCCAATTGTATTAGTGTGAACGGCCAGCCAAGCTGGTGACAATGCCGGGAGCTGGATTCGAACAGGCGAATCCAGCGTCTCCGGCGTTGGTGACGAACGCAATCTCCGCTACGCCACCTGACCGCCGAAAGAGCCTTTTTAACCATTTTCGGCCGATAATCTTCGGTGGCCGAATTTTCGGTGCATCCCTAATTAGAACCATTTAATTACAGCACTATGTTATCAATACACATTTATAAAACAAGGCATATTTAGCCAAAATATGTTGCCAGAACATTAAATGTGCGCCCCCACGGTCACCTACCCACGACCCCACTTTGGGTTGCGACCCATAGTTTGAGAACCGCTGAAATAGAGGTTGCTCCATAGATTCTGCTTTTAGTTCTTGTGTTATTGTGTTTTTGGCCACCGGAGGGCAGCAGATACTAATATTAATAGTGTGTTGGCTAACCGGCAGGGTGAGGCACTGTGCTCTACCAGGCAGCAGTCAGTAGTGTTTTGTGTGTGTGGGTGGGTGAAGCCTCCTCTGTGGCATGTTTTATCCTACTACCACTAAGATAAACCAGATCATCTGAAGATTGAGTTCCACTCAGACGTGGATAAAAAATAATAGAATATAGCCTGCTGTCTATTCTCACCTGCATATCAAGCCCAAAGATGACTACTGTACATCCTATCTTGGCATTCACAGAGAACACACACACACACCAATGGAGGGCACTACAGCTGTGTGTGTGTGTGTGTGTGTGTGTGTGTGGATTAAAACCGTAGTGGCAGATGGGGAAGGGCTAAAAAGTGGGGCAGCGCACTCTGCCATGTGCCACAGCCTCTTCTCTTTTGCTCTCCTCTCTCTATTCTCTCTCCTCTCCTCCTCTCTCTATTCACTCTCTTATCTCTATCTCCTCTCGCTCCATCACTCCTCTATTTCTCTCTGCTCTCCTCTCTATCACTCCTCTCTCTATATCACTCCTCTCTCTCTCCCTAAATGAATACATTGTACATTCTACTGATGCCATCACAATCAATAAGCTGCTTTGAATGAGTTCAGTGCTGTGTCCCTCTAAAGCACTCTCCCTACACACATCACACAGTCAATAATCAAGCATTTAGTTCATGCATGACATGCTTTCTCACTCAGCGTGTTCATTTATGTAGACTGTCATGCTCGTGTGGACGTACACAACACTCCATGTAGGCCTAACCCTTCAAGCATCGGCCAATCCAGAGTAGGACTCAACAATAACTGGTCCAGAGTAGGACTCAACAATAATGTGTCCAGAGTAGGACTCAACAAATAACTGGTCCAGAGTAGGACTCAACAAATAACTGGACCAGAGTAGGACTCAACAATAATGTGTCCAGAGTAGGACTCAACAATAATGTGTCCAGAGTAGGACTCAACAATAATGTGTCCAGAGTAGGACTCAACAAATAACTGGTCCAGAGTAGGACTCAACAAATAACTGGACCAGAGTAGGACTCAACAATAATGTGTCCAGAGTAGGACTCAACAATAATGTGTCCAGAGTAGGACTCAACAATAATGTGTCCAGAGTAGGGCTCAACAAATAACTGGTCCAGAGTAGGACTCAACAATAATGTGTCCAGAGTAGGACTCAACAAATAACTGGTCCAGAGTAGGACTCAACAATAATGTGTCCAGAGTAGGACTCAACAATAATGTGTCCAGAGTAGGACTCAACAGTAGGACTCAACAATAATGTGTCCAGAGTAGGACTCAACAATAATGTGTCCAGAGTAGGACTCAACAGTAGGACTCAACAATAATGTGTCCAGAGTAGGACTCAACAAATAACTGGTCCAGAGTAGGACTCAATAAATAACTGGTCCAGAGTAGGACTCAACAAATAACTGGTCCAGAGTACGACTCAACAAATAACTGGTCCAGAGTACGACTCAACAAATAACTGGTCCAGAGTAGGACTCAATAAATAACTGGTCCAGAGTAGGACTCAACAAATAATCAAAATGTCATCAATCGCAATATCGGCTAGTGCGTATATATACGTTATTTGATTGAAATTTTTGCCGGTCTCCGTGTCCTGCAAGATTTCAATCTACCGGACAAATGGGATCAATTCCGGTCAGAGTTTATTGAGCTTAAAAACAATTGATAGGCAGGCTATATAAAGAATGACATCCTCAAGGCATGTAGATTTATAATATTTTAACTTAAAACTAGGCTACTTTTGCGTATATAGTCATTATATTCCAAATAAAATAAGTCATGATAATGATAATGCAGGACCTCTTTAGGGGGTCTTTATTCGGCATGCAACGAACTGGACATGCAATTGGAGCGGCACACACACACCGGGATACACACATGTAGGGGTGCACCGATGTATCGGTCACGTATCGGTATCGGCCGATAAGTGCCTTGTTGACTGCAATCGGCCTATCGGCCGATAAGCTTGAATGTGCCGATGGCAGTAGCCGATAAATATCCATCAATTTGTGTAGCGTCGAGACAAAAAAAAGTTCACTCGCGACCTACCTGCACAACGCCGCCCCCGGCCCACACACACACAAGCTACTGCATCAAAGTCACTACTTATGATTAACAAGGCATTCGTTTTGTGGCATTAACATTATATAGTTAGTGTTACACGTTCAATAACATCAGCATATTATTTACCCGAACGTAGCAAGCGTTCATACTAGCTCAGTTCCTTCCGTTGCTCAGAGCCCTGAGTTTTACCCATTCTGCAATCTGTTAATAACGTTTTCAATCGGACACATGTATAGAAAGGCTTTGTTTTATTATAACATTAGTTGCAGTAAAATCATTATGCCTCATTTAAGTTATCCTGCGGAGCTAAAAGCTAAACGTCGGCCGCGCCGTGTTGTTGTTCTAGAAAACCTCTCGTCAAAATCAATGGCGGACAAAAGCAGGAGTAAAAAATGCAACACGCTTGCCGATTGGTGGTAACAGCAGAGGCGGGTGCAAGCGGTGTGTGACGTAATTGGCAGAATCGACTGTCAATCAAAATGTCATTGGTTGAGACAATAGTATCTCGCTGCAGCCCAGCAGGTAGACCATGCTGGGAGAACTAGTATCTAGCTGCAGCCCTGCAGAACATACTGGGAGAGAGATAGTGCTATTTCTTGATGTTTCCTTTTTTTAAGTAAGTAAAGAGGCCCATGTTCATATCGGTGAGCACAATTTGTAAAACAAATATACAGTAGTTTCATAAAAAAAAAAAAAAAAATTACAAAAAAATGTAATATTAAAAAAAAAAATGTGGCCACAAATATCGGTATCGGCCGATTGTGTTAGTTGAACAATCGGTATCGGTGGCACATTTTCATATCGGTGCATCCCTACACATGCATTGTCTTTTTCTCAGTCGCCGATGCGATTGAGTCTCTGCACTTGACCCATCCCGTCGTCCTTCCCCCCCCCATGGGCAGCCGGGAGCAGATAGGGCGTCAACGTGAGCCGCGCCCCGGGGACCAATCCAAGTGCTCCTGCCCGTCTTCGTCAAGGACGCCACAGCGTTAGCGATCTGTTGTTGTGCATGTTTTTTCCATTGGGTTTATCTTATCGGGGGGGAAACCCTTGCGAGCACGGGGAGAACATGCAAACTCCACACAGAAAGGCCCGGGAGATACCCCACCTGGGTACCTGGCATCATGGAAACCTGGTCCCCAAGTGGGAATCGAACCCTGGACCTTCTTGCTGTGAGGTTACAGTGTTAACCACTACACCACCGAGTCCAGAGACTCCGTGCTGCTGCTGACTTTAAATCAAATAGGTGTCTCTGGGCAGTCGGCCCGACATTAAATACAGCAGTGTGTTATAATCACATTTTTATGAGCTAACGAATTCCGTTATATTGGACATTTGTATTAATTATATCAAGCGAATAACTGAGAAATTTGGCAGAGAGACGGCAACATTATCGTGAAATATAAACGTTGCGTGATGACTATTATATCTCCGCCTCCCAGTCCCAACGAAGAACATACCAATAGTATGCAACTGCAGAGCTGCAGAGCCAGCGGCGCTCTCAGGTCCGGTCTGGGGACTGCTCAGCAGCGCCACCCACCCAACAGCTGAATTGCCAATGGCTGAATTGGAGTATTGCACTGTGCGCGCACAACTGTTAGCTCTGCGGCTCTGCAGTTGCATGCTTCTCGCAAATCTAGCTCCCGCTGCCAAACCAAATGAATCTCGACATCGCTTCACTAATAGTCGTTATCAGAACACTACACACATCATAATAGAACACACATCGTTGTCATTATTAGACCTGCTTGGTGAAGCAACAATGAAACAAATGTAACTATTTTAATACAATTCAAATTGTGCTTAGAGGGAATTATTTTCACCGGACATTATGACCGGAGAGATTTAAATGTCGGACTTCAACAGATTTTGCTGGTCAAAAACCGGTAATTACCGGACAACGGAAACCCTGATGTTTGTGGTGGATTATGTTGGCGACACGATGGACATCAATACTTGGAATCGCGATCAGATAATTGCAGTGTTTCCCCTACCATTGCCTTGGCCAAAGGGACCCCCCGCCCCCCCTGAAAAAATTATAATAAAAATATATATATTATGAAAATTAAAAATAAACATTATTTATTATAATTAAATTTTTTACGTTTGCTTTGATTTGATTAGGGATCCCCATTAGCTGGTAGGGGTGTAACGGTATGCGGATACGTACTGTACCGCCTCAATGTGGTCCTCCGGTACAGTACGCGCTGTGCACCGAACGATTGCAATGGTATGGAACCTTTTTTTGCAGAACTTAAATCCCCCCGGCCCTAATATAACGTGCACAACTAACCGGATGTTGTTTGTTCATTACACGCAGCGCGCAGCTACACTGAACGATAGCTGTAATTCAGCAGAGCATATTAGCCTTAAGTATGGCAAGTCAATACTAACTGACCAGCCAGAGCTAGAAGATGCTCCCACAACATTCAAGTCTCCCGTTTGGGATAATTTCGGATTCCCAGTTAACGACAGTAATGGACAAAGACTGGTGGATCGCACTAAAGCTACGTGCCGGCTAGCCCCTTTCGTGACTGATGCACACTTGTGATGCAAGCCTTGCATCACAGTCACGAAAGGGGCTACGTTGCCGGCATTGTTCAACTTTATTGCGAACTTTATCACGCATTTGAAACGGCATCACCCTAATGTGAATATCACTGGTACACCGAAGAAGCAAACCCAGCTTCAAGCAGCTTCTCGCTATTAATTCAGACCGGGCCAAAGCAATAACAAACGCCATATGTGTTTTTATAGCAGCAGATCTGCGACCATACTCTGTTGTCGAGAACACAGGGTTTAAGCACATGTTAAAAGTAATAGAGCCCCGCTACCTAGTTCCCTCTCTTCCGTATTTCAGCCAGCAAGTCATACCAGCTCTGTATAAACTAGCTTCTTTCGTGACTGTAGCAAGCCCTGCCCCTGTATTCAAGCAGGGCTTGCTCATGAAAGGGGCTCTATATAAACAAGCACACGCTACAGTTGTCCAAGGCATCTGCTATATAATAATCTTCAGATTTACATTAAGTGGTATTAGTAGGTTACAGCAGTAAGCATTCGTTTGCTCAGTAAATTATGGCCAATTAGTTTGATATGATTTAATACAGTTAAATAAATAAATAGATAAATGAAAAGCAATATTTTTTTACTGTACCGAAAATAATACCGAACCGTGACTTCAAAACCGAGGTACGTACCAAACCGTGGGTTTTGTGTACCGTTACACCCCTATTAGCTGGTGCGATAGCAACCAGCTAGTCTTCCTGGGGTCCACACACAAAAAAACATACAAAAACAATCACTATTGCAAAAACAAAATTATTAAAAGTCAGTACACACAATGCATAATGAAACTACTGTAACAATTAAGATAGCTAAAATTACATTAGTGTAAAACAAAAACAAAAAATGACTTTACAGTGTTAAAAACAATTTAAAAACTATTTAAGATTATTTTAAAAAGTGAATCTACTGTAAATGCAGCAGAGGTTCCGAGGCAGGCCATTCCAAAGAGTTAATGCTCTAAAAATAAAAGATCTCCCCAAAGCGCTGGTTCTAGGACCTGGCAATTCAAGCTGCCCACTACTGGAACCTCTAGTCTAGTGTAATGCTCGTGCACAGTATTACTAAAAACAATCTTATGTATAAAAACAGGAGTTTTACTGCTCATGACCAACTTGAACAGCACAAGTATATTAAAAGACGATCTATTTTATGGCGGTCAGGTGGCGTAGCGGAGATTGCGTTTGTCACCAACGCCGGAGACGCTGGATTCGCCTGTTCGAATCCAGCTCCCAGCGTTGTCACCAGCTTGGCTGGCCGTTCACACTAATACAATTGGCAGTATTAGAGGGTGGGAAAGCTGGCGGGGTGGGTCGGGGTCGTTGTAAACAGCGACTCCTACAGTTCGGTCGGGGCGCCTGCTCAGCGCGGATAGGATCTAAGGGGGGTAGTGTGATCCTTCCACACGTTACACCCTCTCAGTGAGAGTCCGCGCTGCCAGGTGAAAAGAAGCGGTTGATTGGCTAGACGTGTGTCGGAGGAAGCACGTGATAGCCTCCACTCTCCCAGACCGACTATGGGGGGTAAGTGCGCAGCGACCAGGAAGGGGATTGGGAATTGGCA
The DNA here is from genome assembly GCF_963971535.1 of Notolepis coatsorum. Lineage (NCBI taxonomy): Eukaryota > Metazoa > Chordata > Actinopteri > Aulopiformes > Paralepididae > Notolepis > Notolepis coatsorum. The sequence goes on along the minus strand of NC_140183.1, from coordinate 38,848,383 downwards.
TAACGACTAACATTGGGATGGGAGAACATCGGAGGAAAAAGGAGGGGAAAAAAGATTAAAAAAAAAAAAAAAAAAAAAAACTATTTTCAACGTTAAGCCAATTATTGCTTTAATCACAGTAACGTTGGCGAGCTAGCTAAATTATATACAAACTAACTGGATAGTTGATATAAGCCATTCTCCCTTTCTGTGTGTGTGTGTGTGTATGTGCGTCCCTGTCTCAACTCTGGTCTTTGGAAAGTTTGATATTTACTGAGGATGGCCAGACAATGTTGATATTTAAACTTTACTGCACCACTATGACGACACTGTTGACACCACGTATCCGTGACACGCATGCCCCGCGACAACACTAGTAGTTTTGGGGGGCCTACCACCCCCCCTGAAAAAAATCCTAGGGGAAACACTGAATTGGAATATTCTTTTCGGGGTACATCCTATAAAGGTAAGGGCTATATGATATCAATCTTGCGTTGATCCAACCATGTCCTCATATCGATCCGAACGTGTGTGTAACGTTACTCCACAACGTATGCCGTTGGTGATGATCAAAGCATCAAAAAACAACCCCCCCCCCCCTTTCATGCATTCATGATGAAACATAATACCTATGATATAGATTTGATTTGAGAATAATAGCGGGTCAAGGCAAGAAACGGCAACGTTTATAGTATAATACACTCATAAGGCTATTCTGCCTGGTGTTTGATACTAGTTATCCTTACATCATCCCTACTTTAACTCTTACTTAGGATTGGGTTGGATTTACATGTGCAAATTGACCACCTTAACACATTGACTGCCAGCCATTATAACCATCAATATAGCCAGTCTGCCACCGTTGAAAGCCTATGGAGATGTTTACCTTCTTTGCATGCCTATAACTTTTTTAAATTGTATTGCTATATTGACATTACTATGGCCCATTCAACATCAATTATCTATCGTTCCGGGTGTGGGAACGTTATATTTTTTCATTCATACATTGTTGTGTTAATACCGTCTTGAATATAAGTGTTTATAAGCTTTTCTGCTGTAATTCCAAAAACGCTAGTTATAGGCCCAAACGCATATGATAGATTATCGATTGCCGTTTCTTTCCTATACACGCTATATTAAAAAATGAAAATGTATATGATCGGTATACATTATGCTTCATCATGCGTGGAGGAAAGGGGGGGCGGGGGTAGTCTATAATTCCTTTATCGTCAGTAACGGCTTTATGTAGTATGGGTTGATATATTGATCAGACTGTTTGCAAACAAAGAAACGCACAATCGGGCTGAAACTAACGTTACTGTCCTCTTAGCGTTCGCCGATGAGACTGGAAGAAAAAGATCCCAATTATTTGACGCCGATCGCCTAGATCCATTTCCGGTTTGTATGGCGGAATAAACGCCGAAATCATATTGATTATTGTGTTATGGAAGCGATCCAAATGCACGCCAGTGTTTGTCTGTAGTCCCGTAGCAAGATATTACTGCCGGAGGGATTTCCTCGACGCACCAATCACAACTTCCGGTTTTGAGAGTGTAACTCGCCCGACCATCCACCAGGCGGCGGTATTGAGGCGTTGCAATCTCATTCAGGGTCCCGCTGCAGCTCCGGAGGTTGGCTGGATGAATTATGACTGCCATGGCGAAAAAATGAAATATTGATTTAAAAAAACGGCGTACGACGTTGTTGGCGTTCAACGCATGGCGGGCAATAACTACTTTCGCCGTTTTGGCGATGGATGTGTTACGGATGTGTTAACGTCCTCTCTGTGTCTCACTCTGTGTCTCACTCACCCTTTCCAGAAATCACAGAGCCAGAGAAGATGGACACGGACTCAGATTCCCAGCAACCAGACAAGGTGAGACCGCCCAAAAGTGTGTAAATGTAATGCAAGTGTTTACGTTTTATTTTTATTATTATTTATTTTACACTTCTGCAGATCTGCAATTTTCCATGTTTTTTATTTCTTTCCAGAAATGGTCATTTATGAGATGAATGTAAATCTGCAGGTTTTCTTAGGGGGGGCGTAGATAAACCACACTGACATACCCATAGACAAATGAGATCCTCTTAGAAGATCCTGGTCTGATCCGGACAGCTGTGTTGACCCCCGATTCACCTCTGAGCAGCCAATCAACGTGAAGATGCACTTGTGTACAGTCTATAGCACAATGTGATGTCTCCAATCGGACAGACATCCATCAGCTTCTGACGTCAGCAAGCATAAGTGCAGCCATCTGTTACAGCAGGGCCATAGATCAGGAGGGTTCAATGATGTCACACGCGCCAGTGTGCTACTGTTTCAGCTGATCTAATCTAGACCTATGGTAGGCTAACACTAACTGTAGCGCTCTGAGATTTGCCCCGCAATTGTAAAGCGCATTACAAATAAAATCTATTATTATTAACACATTTTCAACTGGGATCGCCTACATTATATTTTGTCTACTCAAGTCTTATGACTATGTTGTTTTGATTTAGTTTACTTGTGTTTATGCTTATTAAATAATTAGGCTGTTACAGGGGGTGATTTTTGGTGTACTGGCTGAACATTCTCTGCCATTCACTATGAGGCCGTGTCACAGCCTCATGCAAGACACATTCACAGTTAAGACGATAGAGAATATCAGGGAAACATCATTTTCTCTTATCACAATTTCTGAACACATTTCTGGTCTGGAGTTGCTATGACATGGCTCCCTGTTCGCTTCAGGATTGATTTTAAAATTGGGATGTTTGTGTTCAAGGCATTGAATGGTCTGGCCCCTCAGTACCTAGCTGAACTTCTCCATGTTTGCACCCCAGCTAGAGCACTGAGGTCATCCAATACATTTATTTTAGATGTCCTAAGGTCTAGGTTAAAAACAAAAAGGTGACCGAGCTTTTGCGGTGGCTGCCCCTAAGTTGTGGAACAGTCTTCCACTGCAAATTAGGTCTGTCCAGACCCTAGAGCACAGCTGAAGACTCAATTGTTTTTCATTGGTTTTTTGAGACTTGTTAAGCCATACATCCCCGGTCGTGCCGTGATTGTTTAATGTATTGTAACTTTTGATTTTGTGTATACTGTATTTAGTATTTTCTTGTATTTCTCTGTTTTTATATTGTAAAGCACTTTGGTGCAACTTCGGTTGGTTTTAAATGTGCTATATAAATAAAGTTGACCTTGACATAACTATAGGACCTAAGTGATGAGCCTAAACTTATCTGAACCTTTCATGAATTTCAACACACTCTTCAAAAAATTTCAGATTTTCCCCCCTTTACCCACTTTTATCTCTGTATGATGGTAATGAGAAACCTCAATAAGCTATCTATATGGGGAATGCCAATATAGTAGGGTTTTCTAGTCTAAGTTCCGTTTCCATGGCGACACTTGCAATATTCAGTTTTCTCGCACGTACGTCCATGTCGTTTAGGATATACAAATAGATATTACACCTTACTGGCATATTGGCTATTAATCTGTTGTATTAGTCTTTCCTACACCTCCCTCTGTCTCTCCTTGTCTCTCCCTCTCTAAATCTACACCTCCCTCTGTCTCTCTTTGTCTCTCCCTGTCCAGATCTACACCTCTCTTTGTCTCTCTGTGTCCAGATCTACACCTCCCTCTGTCTCTTTGTCTCTCCCTCTCTAAATCTACACCTCCCTCTGTGGCTCTCCTTGTCTCTCCCTCTCTAAATCGACACTTTCCTCTGTCTCTCCTTGTCTCTCCCTCTCTAAATATACACCCCCTCTGTCTCTTTGTCTCTCCCTGTCCAAATCTACACCTCTCTCTGTCTCTCCCTGTCCAGATCTTGCCATAATTAAGTTGCGTTATCAGAGGGAATCAGAAGGAAGATCATTAACACTTTCAGCGCCAGGGGTTGCTGTTTACCTTACAGTTGAAATGCCATCGCCTTTTAACATGGGGATACGTGGCTGTGTTTGCAGGCCTAAAGCTATATTATATATTATAGCTATGGATCTAATAATATAGTAGATTGTCCTTGAGTTTCTTCCGGTCAAGATGCAAAAAACAGATACTTTTTCCATTCATACATTCCCGTTTTATACCATGGTGAATTAGGGCTGGGTGATATAACGATAATGATAAATATCGCGATATATTTTAATAATCGATATCTAATATCGAAAAAAATATATATCTTTGCTTGTCCAAATGACAATACTGACCAAATTGAGATTTATTTTTCTCTTGTCCATTTATTTTGTTTGCTTTCTAATTTAAAATACAGTTTGAAACCGTCTGTACACAGTAGGCTATGTGTGCTAGCAGAGCTAGACTCCAGTCACGGTGCACATGTGCAGTGGTTTGTCCACCAAAAAAGCGCCAAAAGATCGAAAATAAACTAGCAGAGCCAGAACTGTTCAACTCCCCTGGAGCCACAGCCAGCAGAGAAGCCGGTTTACTTTCGCTTTTAAACCAGCTGCAGCCTGAGAACTGGAGTGTGAGGGAATGTAACACTAAAGATGGCGGCAAGGACAAAGAATTGCTGCAAAATAAACATAAATCTGTTGTTAAAAAAAAAAAAAAAAAAAAAAAAATCTTTTACTTATAACAATTTCGAGAAATATGATAACATTATCATATCGTTATCGCGATATGATTTTTTGCCATATCGCCCAGCCCTATGGTGAATATGAGTATAGTTTTAGAGTACCGTAATTTTCGCACTATAAGCCGCACCTGAATATAAGCCGCAGCAGCTAAATTTAATGATGTGTACATATATAAGCAGTGATGCCACAGATTACTTGTAAAAGTAATCTGATTACTGATTACTCCTTTAAAAAGTAATCCAAGTTACTTTACTGATTACTTGATTATCAGAGTAACTTAGTTACTTTGAAAGTAACTAGGTTACGAAGTCGTCGTCGTTCCCCCAACAGTTTTTTTTAAACGCTTTATTGAAAGTGCATAAATTGTTTTTAACTTGTTTCTCTGCACATAACGTAAATTGTTAAACTAGTGCTTCAGCTTCTGTACCATCAAGTATGGTAAAGCAACAGTCTATGATGCTCACAGCATTAGAGCAGCCAGCCAGTGGTTTTACAAAACCAGTGTATCACATCTAACAAATGCAGGCTGAACTATTCAATTATATCAACTGTAACTATTAAATTGTTTTTATAAATGTCTCTCTATAAACATACAATCAGTCTCTCTTTAACATGTAAATTAACTGTAAATCTGGCAAATAAGAGCTTTTGCTCTGCCACCATCAAATATACATTAATCAAAAGGGAAAGAAACAATCTCTCTCTTTTGCTGTTTGGCTGGCCTCTGAGTCCTCCTGTACCTAGTCGAAGCGTCGGCTAGTGTTGTGATTCCAGATGCTTTCAATGCAATTGGATGTGCTGTTTTTAGCGGTAGACAGTATTTTGTTTCCTCCGCATATGAATGTTTTTTTCACCCGGCTTAGCTGACACAAACGTGAAGTAGTGACTGAGGCTACGTTTAGACGAGCGTTCTGGGGTGGAATTCTCCGTGCTGCAGACGAGGCTGTAACGACGGAGCCCTGCTGTCACACGATTGGCGCATATGTCACATGACGTGCTGTAAAGACCCGCCCTACTCTGCCTCTGATTCGCAGACTGTGGATGGGGAATGTGATTGGACCAAAGCAGAGTCACTCACAGACAGAGGGTCCAGTCACGCCGCGGGACACATTGTGTATTTAACCCTTTCACTGCCACACGACGTCACTCCCAAATAAGAAAAACAGCTCAAAATGTATTTTTGACTGTCGAAAACGAAATAAAATACTGCATTCCGCCTGCATTATGAATTTATGATGAGATAGTAACGAAATAGTAACGCACAGCCACTTGGACAAGTAACTGCAATCAGATTACTGGCTTTTAAAGATTAACGCGTTAGATTACTATTTTCGGGGAAAAGTAATCAGATTACAATAACGCGTTACTTAGTAACGCGTTACTGGCATCACTGTATATAAGCCACACTGGACTATAAGCCGCAGGTGTTTTAATGTTTAATTACCATATGTAATTAGCATTGGGACACAATACTGTTGGACAAATAACAAGAATTAACTCATTTACAAGTTGTATTAAGTTTAGCAAATAAGGGAACAGATAAATAACATTTCAATGCTGTCAAAAAAGCAATATTTCGATGTAAAAAATGTTCGGGTTTGGTCACGTTGAGTCACATATAAGCCGCACCGTTATATAAGCCGCAGGGTCGAAAAATGGGGGGAAAAGGCGTGGCTTAGGTTGCTTTCACATATAGTTTTGGTGGACTCGGTGCGGTTCTGGGGGTGAAGTTGCAACATTGTTGCATTCTTCATTTGGTTCGCCTGCGTTCACACATATCTGTGAGGCGGACCGAGACCTTCTGAACAATGTCACGCGGTCGAAAAGGGCGCTTGTCTATTGGACAGTGGAAATGTGTGTGTGGCTGCGATCCTGTGTGTGCGCGCGCGCGTGTCTGTGTGTGGACTGCGGAGCCCTCCAGATCAGCGGAGCCGAGTTTTGACATGGCATTGATGCATTGTTCTATTGAAGCACATTACCACCATCCTCTCGCTAAACAACTTGTAGACCACAGTGTTTTTATGAGTGCCCACAAGCGCCTCGGTAATAATAATAAGCCGCGTTTTTTCTTCCTTCTTCCCAGGATGCACAGATAGATAGATAGATAGATAGATAGATAGATAGATAGATAGATAGATAGATAGATAGATAGATAGAGAGATTAGATGCAGTGTGCTTGTTTTGCAGTGAAGCCGAACCGAGACCTACGTTTTCAGGCGGACTAGAGTTCGCCTGCTTGGTCCGCGGACCGAGTTCGACGCGCATTCACACAGACCCGAAAAACCGGACTATCGAATTCTGGTCCGAAAGTCCGGACCAAACAGCCCCTGTGTGAAAGCGACCTTATAGTCCGAAAATTACGGTAATTCTGTGTAATCCCAGGAAACGCCGCTAAACAGTGTTTTAGTGCATTTCACTAGGAATCGTGCCATTCCTTGGATCAACAATCAATCTGAAATCAACGCTAGATTATCGGTATTATGTTTCATCATGCATGCATGAAAGGGTGGGGGGGGGGGGGTGGGTTCTATGCTTCGATCGTCACCAACGGAATACGTTACACAGTACATTACAGACACACGCTCCGATCGCGGGGAAGGAATTATCGGATCAACGCAATATTGATACCATATAGTCCTTACCTTGACCAGGATCTGTCCCGAAAAGAATATTCCAATTATCTGATCGCCATTCCAATTACTGTCGATTGTGTTGCCAACGTAATCCAGCACTGAACATGATCCGGGGGGGCCCGACCCTCGTCGATGCATGCGTTATAAGCACTTCGCCTGCCTTGCTAGTTAGACTCCGCCCGCCTCGCAGGCCGGCCCACACACCAAGCCACATTGTTTCAAATGGAGCGCAATATCAGCCGCATGGCGGCAGGCGGCGGTATTGGACTTTTGCGATCTCAGACCCATCCCCAGTGATAACACAGCTGCCTGCATGTTTATGAATGGAAATATCGAATAAAAGAAATAACGATGAAAACCCGAGTATACTCAGGTTTTCGGGGGTCCTGGCGCTCAACGTTCGGCGAGTTAACCCTACTTTAGTCGGGTCCGGCGCCCAATGTGTTAAAACCTCTTTTGGTATCAAGCTTCAATCTAATATTAAAAAAACTTTGCAAACTCTTGCGCCTCCAATGCAACGGATGTCATACGCCTCATTAACTCTGCCTCTCTTTGTTAACTACAACAAGCACATATATTCCTCATTAACTCCTCTGTTGAATACAACTTGCTGCTTTTATAAAGCCTCAAATGACGGCTTACAATATTTCATAAAAGCAAAGTGTTTCGTTTTTGTCTAAGATTTAAAAAGGTTTTACAGCACTGACAATTCTCTATAGTATTTTTAGTTTGACCTGTGTTTGATAAGACACCCAGTCAGCAGCAGTGTCCCGACCCATATACAAACATGTCTTAATAAAATGAATGGATAATGAATGGAAATATCGAATAAAAGAAAAAAAACTATCAAATAACGTATATATATACGTGGTTGGCGTTCAATGGTTGTCGGACAAACACGTATATAAACGTTGTCTGCGTCCAATGAGTTAACTACATATAAATATTTATATAATTGTTTGCTTTATAGACGAAGGTTGCAACATAATTATGTAATGTAATGTCTTTGGCTGTGTAGAGCAAATTTAAAAACAACAAAGTTGACAAGTGCTGTACAAGTCCCACAACATAAGATACAAAATAAAATAAAATAAAAAATTATTATTATTATTTTTTTATATCTCGAAGCTTCGAATTAAAATCGAATCTCCGCCCAAAAGCTTCAAAGTCAGCCTTACAAGCTTGGTCCCACCAGTCATCGTGTGTGTGTGGTCCTTCAGGCGGAGTCCAAGGACGAGGCGGAGAAGCCCAGCGAATCGGCTGAGAAGAGCGAGAAGGCGGAGGGAGGGGAGAAGGTGAAGAGTGAGAGCGTGGAGCCATCGGAGCGCGAGGAGAGCGACCACAAGGGAGGAGATAAGACGGCAGGTATATTTCAATGGATCCTCCTCCTCTCATGTACCCAATGATTTAAAATCCAGTCCTATATATTTCATAAATTTATAGTTACCTGGGGTTTATTATTTTTTTTCATTCTATATTTCTAGTCCAGCAGCGCCCAGCTTCAGGTCATTATTAGCCATCTTATCAAAATCTTATGCTTTTTAAAATTGTATTTGTCAGGGACAATGCAAAGAAATCGTAAACAAATATATTGTAAGGTAGAGTGTTGTATTCATTCATAGTTAAAGACAGTAGAGGTTGAGCACTTATCTAAAGATGGTAAGTTAGTGTTGTATTCATTCCTAGTTAAAGACAGTAGAGGTTGAGCACTTTATTATCTAAGGATGGTAAGTTAAAGTGTTGTGTTCATTCATAGTTAAAGACAGTAGAGGTTGAGCACTTTATTATCTAAGGATGGTTTACGTTTCTTCAGGATTCAATGCGTGTTGTAGCTTCAAGACATTTCTTTGAAACTCTTTACATTTCTTTTACTTCCCCCGTCCTTCCTGTCTCGCCAGACACAGACAAGGAGGACGCGATGGAGTCGTCGCCGTCGGAGCAGGAGCAGAAGGAGAAGGAGGAGAAGGAGAAAGAGGAGAAGGAGAAGGAGGAGAAGGAGGAGGAGGCGGCGGAGGAGAAGAGGAAGAAGCTGGAGCACGAGGCCGGCGAGGGCAACATCGCCACAGCGGCCGCCGCCGCCCTGGCTTCTGCTGCCACCAAGGCCAAGGTGAGGTGCCGCGCGCCGCCAGGGACGCACTGTTACGTAGACTTATTCAGTAAGAGAGAAACGCACTTCTAATGACCCAGAAAGGTTTCGTAATTGTGATGAGGTTGAAACCCAGGAGATCTTATAATGCACCCTCTCCCATATAACATGTTATACAATATTAATGACCAGTATGTACCGTATGTCTATAGCTCCAGTTCCAGTATAGCAGTACATTAATGGAAGGCAACATTGTGAAGAAGCACACATGTTCTCAGTTGAGTCTCAGGAGGAAGGCATGTACAGTAGGGGTGGGAATCACCAGAGGCCCTGTGATGCCATATTATCACGGTACTGTATTTCTTTTTGCGATATATTGCTATTTATTACCTTTTTTCAACTGCAAATTATGTCCCAACGGAAAACTTATAAGAATATAAATACTGCCCTGTTTTCAGTCTGTTCACCTCACTCCAATCATTATTATTGCAGCTAAATGGGATTGTCAAGCTGGACATTTTCTTATATTATTCTATATTTTTCATCAGTGTATCGATATAATATCGGCTCGCAAAATATTGCGATATATTGCTGTATTGATTCTAGGGCTGTCTTAAATACTTCAACGCTTCCTTCGATGGGCATGGGATTCGAATGGGAAAATAAAATTTGAATATATAAAAAAAAATAATAATTTGCCTGCAAAATCTTGTGCCTCCAATGCAAGGGACGTCATACGCATAATTTTTATTTATTTTTTTAATCTTTTTTCCCCCCTCCTTTTTTCGATTTTTCTGCCATCCCACTGTTAGTCGTTATGCCAATTCCCAACCCCTTTCCTGGTTGTTGCGCACTCCCCCCTACTGTTGGTCCGGGAGGCCGGAGACTGTCGCATGCTTTCCTCCGACGCATGTGCAGCCAGCCGGCAGCCAGCCTGGCAGCGCATATTCTCACGGGAGAGTGTAACGTGTGGAAGGTCACACTACCTCCCTCCAGATCCTACCCTCGCTGTGCAGGCGCCCCGACCGAACTGTAGGGGTCGCTGTCCACAACGCCCAGGACCCACCCATCAGCTTCCCCACCCCTAACACTGCCAATTGTGTTAGTATGAACGACCAGCCAAGCTGATAGCAACGCCGAGAGCTGGATTCGAACCCAGCGTCTCCAGCATTGATGGCGAGCGCCTTGCCCACTACACCACCTAGCCGCCCCCAGTCATACGCATCATTAACTCTGCCTCTCTTTGTTAACTACAACAAGCAATGCCGTTTTTTATTTAACTCATTCAGCGCCAGGGGTCGCTGTTTACCTTCCGTTGAAATGCCATCGCCTTTTAACATGGGGATACGTGGCTGTGTTTGCAGGCCTAAAGCTATATTATAGCTATGGATCTAATAATATAGTCGATTGTCATTGAGTTTCTTCTGGTCAAGATGCAAAAAACAGATAATTTTTCTATCCATACATTTCCGTTTTATACCGTTGTGAATATGAGTGTAGTTTCAGGGCGGTCTGGTGTAATTTCCGCCCCTCTGTGCTTTGATCGCTACCAACGGAACACGCCACACACACACGCTCCCGATTGCATGAAGGGATTTTTGGATCAACGCAATATTTTTTTTGATCCATTTTTTCTCCCATTTTCTATTTTTCTCCCATCCCAATTTCGTATCATCCAATTCAACCCTCCCCTGTCTCGAACGCTGTTTCTTGCCTCCCACAAGCCGGCTGCAATGTGGACTAAGTCATACATAGCACGAGTCCCCTCCGATACTCGAGGTAACAGCAGTCGCATCTTTTCACCTGCGCGGCGCGATCTTTCAGCGTCGGGGGTCTGCGCTTTGGAGGGGCGCCGCCCCCATCGCTTCCTGATTCTACTGCGCAGGCGCACCAACCGACCTGTAGGAGTCGCTGTCCACAACGCCCGATCCCCACCCATCAGTTTCCCACCCCCTAATACTGCCAATGTGTATTAGTACGGACGACCAGCTAAACTGAAAGCAATGTGGAGCGCTGGGCTCGAACAGGCGAACCCAGCGTCTCCAGTATTTGTGGTGAGCGCCTTGCCCACTGCACCACGTAGCCGCCCGGATCAACGCAATATTGATACCATTTAGCCCTTACCTTGACCAGGATCTGTCCCGAAAAGAATATTCCAATTATCTGATCGCCATTCCAAGTACTGATCGCGATCGTGTTTCCAACGTAATCCAGCAATGAACATGAACCCGGGGGGTCCGACCCTCGTCAATGCATGCGATGCAAGCGCTTGCCCTGCCCGAGTAGTTAGACCCCGCCCGCTGGCCGCAGATCGGCCCAGACACCAAGCCACATCGTTTCAAATGGAGTGCAATAGCGGCTGCAAGGTGGCAGGCGGCGGTATTAGGCTTTTGCTATCTCAGACCCATCCCCAGTGATAAAACACAGCTGCCTGCATGTTTATGAATGGAAATATCGAATAAAATAAACAACGATCATAATAACGAGTATACTCGTTGTTGGCGTCCAACGATTGGCGGGCTATAACGAGTAAACTCGCCGTTGGCAATTAAAGAGTTAAGATGAGGTCGGACTCGGCACGGACAGATTTGTGTTCATTGTGCTGCTTTTATAAAGCCTCAAATGACGGCTTACAATATTTCAGGAAAGCAAAGTGTATCGTTTGTCTAAGATTAAAAAAGGTTTAAACTTTACAGCACTGACAATTCTCTATAGTATTTTTTATAGTGTCCCGACCCATATAAAAACATGTCTTAATAAAAAATTTAGTCGAATTCTGCCTTTGTCTCCATTAACTACATATAAATATTTATATAATTGTTTTCTTTATAGACGAAGGTTGCAACATAATTATGTAATGTAATTGGCTGTGTAACGGAGAGCAGCCGCCCAGGCAGCGCAGCTCCAGACTCATTATTCATTTAATTAATTAATCCAATCCAATCCACTTTATTTATAGAGCACATTTAAAAATAACAACGTTGACCAAAGTGCTGTACAAGTCCCACAACATAAAAAAAGAAAAAATTATAATATATATATTTTTTTTTATCTTGAAGCCCTAATTGATTCCCCCCCACCCCTAATATACAGTAGTAGTACGGACTGGAAGTGGCATTGCTGGATCCGTTTTCAAAATGAATATTGATCTGTATATTTGTGTGTGTGTGTGTGTGTGTGTGTGTGTGTGTGTGTGTGTGTGTGTGTGTGTGTGTGTGTGTGTGTGTGTGTGTGTGTGTGTGTGTGTGTGTGTGTGTGTGTGTGTGTGTGTGTGTGTGTGTGTGTGTGTGTGTGTGTGTGTGTGTGTGTGTGTGTGTGTGTGTGTGTGTGTGTGTGTGTGTGTGTGTGTGTGTGTGTAAATTTTTTTAATAATTTTTCCAGAATGACGACGAAACAATTACAGTACAGGAAGGATGTAAAAAAAAAAACACTAGACAAAGACAATCCACAACAGTCCCTAGTCACTCAATACAGGGACATGCATCATGGGTGTGAAGTGCATTTCCTGTGAGCCACCACCAGGGGCAGAGTTGCCAGATTTTAAGTTTTGTTATTTCCAATCGGTACCACTGACACTAATATGGCCGCCTGAGGCCTGACAAATTAATTTGTTTTGCGATGTTGCTTTCCGTCATAATGGGAACCAACACCTCTGTAATAAATGTCTTTCTCACTCATTCTTTACATCTCATTGTCCTCTTCACCCCATTCTCCCCTCTCCCCCCTCTCTTCTTCCTGACAGCACCTGGCAGCGGTGGAGGAGAGGAAGATCAAGTCTCTCGTGGCTCTGCTGGTGGAGACCCAGATGAAGAAGCTGGAGATCAAGCTCAGGCACTTCGAGGAGCTGGAGACCATCATGGACCGAGAGAAGGAGGCTGTACGTTTTTAACTCAAACACCTGTTACTCTAGAACCGTCTTCTGTTCTTTAGCTTAACATGCTGTGTGGTCAGCACTGGGCCGTACCAGCTATGTGTAGGTTCTCTCCTAAGTTAGGGTGTAAAGCAGACACTAGAGGGTTATTACTAGGCCTGTCCCCGACTAAGGACTTGCATAGTCGACTTTGATTGGCCCAAATTTTCCCGATAGTCGAAAAAAGAAGAAAAAAAAATATATTAATTTTTTGTATCATTCCATTGGGGCTGTGGGGGGTGCTTAACACTTTGATCGCCAGGCTTAAATTCATAATTTACCATCCTCCGCCAGCCCTATTTAATATGGAGAAGTTCCCCTTCTTTGCAGGGCTATAACTTAAATTGTATTGCTAAATTGACATTACTATGGCCCATTCAACGTCCTATATCTATTGTTCAGGGTGTAGCAACGTTATACTTTTTCATTCACATATTCATACTAAAATACGGTCTAAAGTATAAGTATGTTTTTATCGTTTTCTGCAGCTTTCTCCAGAACGTGATTTATAGCCCCAAATGCATTATATTGATGATGAAATACAGTTTGATAGGAATCTGCGCGAGATAAAAAATGTCAAATGGACGTGCTTCTAGAAGTTACTACTGATCATTTGATGTTGACCGGATGGGGGGGGGGTCGTTTATAATTCTGTGGCCAACGTTAGATTATTCATCTAGTGTGGGTGATATGATCATTAGAGCAGTTAGTATCGAACACGTTAAAAAAAAACGCTGAATCTTACCGTAGCTTCCTCATAGCGTTGGGCGATGAGTGTGGAACAGAAATATTCCTATTATGGGATGTAGAAATATGCGATCCATTTCCAGGTTGTATAATAGTATATACGTCCAAATCATGTTGTTTATCGAGTTATTGGTAACGGATTGCTATCTGTTGTGTCTAGCTCGAGTCCTGGGACTATTACCGAGTGATCGGACCGAATTGAAATGAGCACCAGCTTCCATTTCCTGTTTCCGCTCTGGGCGATTCGCCGATCGGCCACCAGATGGCGCTCTTGAACCGTTGGAGAGTTGAGAGGGGATCAACAGTACATCTCAAGTCTCCGGGGGAGAAATATGATTTCGATCACAGATTTTTGAAATATTGATATCAAAGACGTGGTACGGCGTCTTTGGCAGAATGAGCATGGCGAGGAAAGACGTCCTACGGCGTTTTTGGCGACCATAGTGTTAATGTCTGAAGGAGTCGACTGAAGGCTTATTTTTTTTTAATCCACTTTTTCTCCCATCCCAATTTCGTATTTCCAATTCTCCCCTCCCCTGTCTTGAACGTTGAGGAGAAAAATAGAAGGGGGAGGTACACGAGGAGGCAGCCTGTCACATCTTTTCACCTGCCAGCGCGGACTCTCAGTGGTGAGGTGTAACTCATGGGAGGCTCACACTACCCCCGCTACTTCCTGTCTCTGCTGTGCAGGCGTCCCCCAACCGACCTGTAGGAGTCGCTGTCCACAACGTCCAATCCCCACCCATCGACTTCCACCCTCTAACTCTGCCAATGAGTTAGTATGACGGCTGGCCCAAGCCGGAGGCAATGCTGACACCCGGATTCGAGACCGGAGTCTCTTGCATTGGTGACGAGCGCAATCTCCGATGCGCCACCCCAGCCGCCCCTACTGAAGGCTTCTTGTCCTCTGCAAAAGCATGCAATTGGTCCGCTAATGGATACATCTAGTTTAGTGCTGTCAGGCGATAATTTCTTTTGTATCTAATTAATTACAGGATTTGTAATTAATTAATCGCATTTTAATCGCATAACCATTTTAGGCCTGATATTTTATATTCTATAATCATATTTCAAATTGCATGTACTGTATCTACAAAACCTTCTGTTTAATCATCTTCCCTTTATTCATTTGCTTAGATTTTTCAGGTGTGGTCAATTTTAGCATGGTGTTATTCAGTCAAAAAATATTAAAAAAAATTATTTTAAAAAATATATAATTTATTTGTATTAATTTTGAATACATTTTCATAACGCGATCATTTGCTGTGTAATTAATTAATCGAATTAACGCGATAAACTGACAGCCCTAATCTTGATATTTGTCTACTCTTAGTGTGTTCATTAGACTGGTGAAATCCTCTTTCAGCGCCTCTTTGCATTTGGAAAGAATGATCCCACATTTTTTTTTAAATAAAATATTATAAGATTCTTTTTTATTATAAAATAAAAATTGGACTAAGAGGTTGGCAGTCGACTACGGCTCCTTTCGATCAATTAGTCGACTAGTCAAGGTCAGCCCTAGTAACTACTAGTTAGTTTGGAACTACATCGGCTACTAAAATTGGTTGCACCACGATTACTTGGGGCATAACCTAATTAGTTTGGACGTAAAGTCATAACTAACGCAAGTGGCCAATCAACGATCAAAGATACAGAGTTCCATTGTCATGGTTACCGTGCACATTCGGCTGGCATGAGCCACTTGGCCGGGTAGCACATCGTAGTGAGCTAGATCGATATTGAAATATATCAATAAATTACCGTACTTTTCGGACTATAAGCCGCGGCTTTTTTCCCCATTTTTCGACCCTGCGGCTTATATAACGGTGCGGCTTATATGTGACTCAACGTGACCAAACTCGAAAATGTAAACATCTAAATATTGCTTTTTTGACTGCATTGAAATGTTATTTATCTGTTCCCTTATTTGCTAAACTTAATACAACTTGTAAATGAGTTAATGCTTGTTATTTGTCCGACAGTATTGTGTCCCAATGCTAATTACATATGGTAATTAAACATTAAAACACCTGCGGCTTATAGTCCAGTGCGGTTTATATATGTACACATCATTCAATTTAGCTGCTGCGGCTTATAGTCAGGTGCGGCTTATAGTGCGAAAAGTACGGTAGGTCTGTACTGGGTTACGGTGTTGCAGGATGGCATGTAATTAATGGATAACAAATAGGGAAACAAGTCCAGGCACACACCAGGTTTTTCACATTTATTGGCAGCCTGAAATCATATGACATTTCGGTGTGAACACACCTTCTTCAGAATGGCTTGCATGAAGGGTAAGTGACCAAGTTTATACAAGTCAAACAGGAAGTGACAGCATAGGAAGCATAGGAACAAGACATCTGCAAAAAAGTACAAAATACCACTTACAAGCACAACCTTTTCAGAAGCATGTAAATCAAAAATATCTAAATATATTATACCGAGTAGGCCTACATCTTAAACTACTGAAATATAAACACTCATGCCCCATAGTAGCCGTCTTTTAATTATAAATATAAGGAATGATAAATAAAAATAATTACCGGTAATAAACAATCTAATGAAATTAAATAATCAAATGAAACCGGTCAAAAATGTTCCTCATTGAGGCCTCTAGGCTCTAAACAATCCAGAAAGTGAATATAAAAGCTTTCCCTTTGTAGCAAGAGCCTGTCTCTGTCGCCCCCTCTTGGCGGTCTCAAGACTTGCTCTAAACCTATGTATTTTAAGCCAGAAATATCATGCCTAACTTATTAAAGTGCCTTGCAACTGAAGACTTCTCGTAATTTCTTCTTATAGAACATTTGTGCTCAGAAATTCGTTTTTTAAAACGTCTTGTTTTTCCAACATAGTAAAGGTTGCAAGGACATTTAAGCAAGTAAACCACAAAATCAGAATTACAGGTGATCCGGCCTCTAACAGCGATACTCCTACCTGTACTTGGTTGTAAATAAAATGTCTCTTTAATCATGCCATGACATTGGGTACAAGAAAACCTTGAAAATTGCCATTTGGAATATTAGCCATAAAATGGGTAAATCTTTTGGGAAAATCTGTTTTAACTAACTGGTCCCTTAACATTTTGGGAGCCAGCCGTGTTTTCCTTTTTACCCCCTTGAATCCCCAAACCCACTCCAATGTTAACTTAATATCGCCTAATCTATGTTTTAAATTATGGCTATGTGTCTAATCTGCCCGTCGCTTATCAAATACTCATTTTCCAGTCAACATTGTCAAGGCAGATTGTTTTTTTATCGCTTCATTTCCGTTTGATAGCATTTTGAAAATCACTCGTTTTCGCGGAAAAAGCAACCCATTCTATGATAATCGTCTTTTACTGGAATATTCCAGAACGTTGTCATTTGTCGGCCTATTTATGAATCGTTTTCAAATAAACGCTAGATGATCGATAGTATATGTGTGCACACGCACGCTCGTGCCGCACGCTGATAATCGCTGCTCTTATTTCCTGATGGCTTTTACAGTCAAAACAGCTATAGGAAACGCTTATATATCCGTGAAAACTAGTCTGATTATCCTAAGATTGATAACATAGATTCCTTACCTGAGGTCAGATGGTATCCAAATGGTTTATTCCAATTTCCGATCGACATTCGAAAAAATCTTTGATTGATCCATTGCGTATACAGTAAAACACATATTCGCCGCGGCACCAAGGCTCCAGAATGAACTCTGGTAGACCCCGGTTACATCAGTGAGAAGTAAAATGTGGAGTCAGAAATCCTTTCTCCCATTCACTTTCATTGAGTCCAATCCAAAAGGGTGATTTACCATCTGGGAGACGATAGGGGGTGCTTTTTTCACATCTGAGCACCGGCGGTGCCTGGATCTCCAACGGTAGGCTCGCTTGATGCAATATGATTTCAGATCGCTAATAATAAATAAATAAAAAAAAAAAAACGCGACATCTCGTGATGGGCATTCAACGGTCGGGGGGTAAACCCGAGAAAAGCCGTGAGTGGCATTCAAAGTGTTAAGTTAGGTTGCCGTTTTTTTTTTTATAAGTATTTGGGTGGTTCCTGGAACACACCTCCAATCTTAGGATCTGACTTTAAAATGTACCAGTATTTGTTCACAATATCACGCATATCTCTAGAAATAGGGCTGAAGGTGGACACCAATTTTACTGAGTTGCTTTTTACTTTGTCTTTATGTGTAAAAACGGATTGTCTGTTTATCTGTTTAGTTTTATTAAGAGAATTCTCAATAAGGGCCTCACTATATTCTCTAGATCTAAAGTTTTGACAAAGCTCCTTGCCTTGTATCAAAAATTTCATCTGTATTACAAATACGTTTATATCTCAAAATCTGACTAAATGGAAGGCTCCTCTTGAGCTCTGGCGGGTGATAACTGCTATAATGGAGAAACTAATTTCGATCAGTCTCTTTTTCACCAATACATCAAAGAATGCTATGGAATGTGAATCATAATTCAAAGTAAACTTAATAGTCTCTCTCTGAGAGTTGAACAAGTGGAACTCTTCCAGAGCCTCTTTAGTGCCTGACCATACAAAAAATAAATCATCAATATATATATAGGCTTTAATCGGTCCAACATGTGGATTATTATAAAAAATACATTCAGACTCAAACTTTGACATAAAACAGTTGGCCATATTAACCGCTACCGGGCTGCCCATAGCTAGGCCTCTTTTCTGTAAATAATATTGATCCTGAAAACGAAAATAATTTTTATTAACACTTTGACTGCCACTCACGGCTAATCTCGGGATTACGATTGTGACGTTGAAAGCCACTCACGAGATTTCTCGTATTTTTTTTATTTTTTTTTAACCAATCTGAAATCATATTGCATCACGCGAGCCTACCCTAGCCTACCCAGGGGCCGCCGGCGATCAGATGTGAAAAAAGTGCCCCCTATCGTCTCCCAGATGGTAAATCACCCTTTTGGAGTGGACTCAATGAAAATGGATGGGGAAAAAAAATATTCCAGTCCACATTTCACTTCTCACCCATGCAGCCGGAGTACCAGAGTTCATTCAGGGGGCTCTGAGCCCCGCGGATCATGAGTTCTACTGTATACACATTAGATCTATACACTTATCGATTTTTTCGAATGGTTATCAGGAATTGGAATATACCAGTTGGATACCATCTGATGTCAGGTAAGGAATCTATGTTATCAGTGTTAGGATAATCAGACTCGTTTTCATGAAGATATAAGCTTTTTTGTGATATGTGCTCCAGCTGTTTCACTGTAAAATCCATGAGAATGAAATGAAAGCAGCTATTATCAGCGCGCGCCTCGAATGTGCGTGCGTGCACGTATACTATTGATCATCTAGCGTTTATTTGAAAACGATTCATAAATAGGCCGACAAATATCAACGTTCTGGAATATTCCAGTAAAAGGCGATTATCACAGAATGGGCTGTTTTTCACCTGAAAACGAGTTCTTTTCAAAATGCTCTCAAACGGAAATGAAGCGATAAAAAACCAATCTGCCTTGACAACACTGACTGGAAAATGATTCTTTGATAAGCGACGGGCAGATTAGACACATAGCCATAATTTAAAACATAGATTAGGCGATATTAACGTTAATATTGGCGCCGATGGTGGCATTCAAGCACTAAGTCGTGCGCCCCCTGGTGGCACTGCAGCCAGTTATTTATGGTGTGAGTCAACAAACTTTGAGAGAGGTTCTGTAAGTGACTCGATACCAGCCACAATAGGTCGACCTGGTGGGTTATGAAGATCCTTGTGAATTTTGGGCAACGTGTAAATAATAGGACTTACTGGGTTATCATCACACACACACCACTGATGATTAACGGGGCTACCGTGGACAGGGTGAGCAGCTTTAAGTACCTGGGGGTCCACATCTCAGAGGATCTGACATGGTCAACACACATAGACACAGTAGTAAAGAAGGCGAAACAGCGCCTTTACCACCTGAGACAGTTAAGGAAGTTCAGAGTATCGGGGAAGATACTCCAGTCCTTCTACTCAGGAGCTGTAGAGAGCATCTTGACCGGAAACATCACTGCCTGGTATGGAAACAGCACGACACAAGACAAGAAGGCCCTACAGAGAGTGGTGTGCTCAGCCGAGCGTACCACGGGTATTGCACTACCTCCCCTGCAGGTTCTATACAACAAGAGCTTATATAACGGTGCGGCTTATATGTGACTCAACGTGACCAAACTCGAAAATGTAAACATCTAAATATTGCTTTTTTGACTGCATTGAAATGTTATTTATCTGTTCCCTTATTTGCTAAACTTAATACAACTTGTAAATGAGTTAATGCTTGTTATTTGTCCGACAGTATTGTGTCCCAATGCTAATTACATATGGTAATTAAACATTAAAACACCTGCGGCTTATAGTCCAGTGCGGTTTATATATGTACACATCATTCAATTTAGCTGCTGCGGCTTATAGTCAGGTGCGGCTTATAGTGCGAAAAGTACGGTAGGTCTGTACTGGGTTACGGTGTTGCAGGATGGCATGTAATTAATGGATAACAAATAGGGAAACAAGTCCAGGCACACACCAGGTTTTTCACATTTATTGGCAGCCTGAAATCATATGACATTTCGGTGTGAACACACCTTCTTCAGAATGGCTTGCATGAAGGGTAAGTGACCAAGTTTATACAAGTCAAACAGGAAGTGACAGCATAGGAAGCATAGGAACAAGACATCTGCAAAAAAGTACAAAATACCACTTACAAGCACAACCTTTTCAGAAGCATGTAAATCAAAAATATCTAAATATATTATACCGAGTAGGCCTACATCTTAAACTACTGAAATATAAACACTCATGCCCCATAGTAGCCGTCTTTTAATTATAAATATAAGGAATGATAAATAAAAATAATTACCGGTAATAAACAATCTAATGAAATTAAATAATCAAATGAAACCGGTCAAAAATGTTCCTCATTGAGGCCTCTAGGCTCTAAACAATCCAGAAAGTGAATATAAAAGCTTTCCCTTTGTAGCAAGAGCCTGTCTCTGTCGCCCCCTCTTGGCGGTCTCAAGACTTGCTCTAAACCTATGTATTTTAAGCCAGAAATATCATGCCTAACTTATTAAAGTGCCTTGCAACTGAAGACTTCTCGTAATTTCTTCTTATAGAACATTTGTGCTCAGAAATTCGTTTTTTAAAACGTCTTGTTTTTCCAACATAGTAAAGGTTGCAAGGACATTTAAGCAAGTAAACCACAAAATCAGAATTACAGGTGATCCGGCCTCTAACAGCGATACTCCTACCTGTACTTGGTTGTAAATAAAATGTCTCTTTAATCATGCCATGACATTGGGTACAAGAAAACCTTGAAAATTGCCATTTGGAATATTAGCCATAAAATGGGTAAATCTTTTGGGAAAATCTGTTTTAACTAACTGGTCCCTTAACATTTTGGGAGCCAGCCGTGTTTTCCTTTTTACCCCCTTGAATCCCCAAACCCACTCCAATGTTAACTTAATATCGCCTAATCTATGTTTTAAATTATGGCTATGTGTCTAATCTGCCCGTCGCTTATCAAATACTCATTTTCCAGTCAACATTGTCAAGGCAGATTGTTTTTTTATCGCTTCATTTCCGTTTGATAGCATTTTGAAAATCACTCGTTTTCGCGGAAAAAGCAACCCATTCTATGATAATCGTCTTTTACTGGAATATTCCAGAACGTTGTCATTTGTCGGCCTATTTATGAATCGTTTTCAAATAAACGCTAGATGATCGATAGTATATGTGTGCACACGCACGCTCGTGCCGCACGCTGATAATCGCTGCTCTTATTTCCTGATGGCTTTTACAGTCAAAACAGCTATAGGAAACGCTTATATATCCGTGAAAACTAGTCTGATTATCCTAAGATTGATAACATAGATTCCTTACCTGAGGTCAGATGGTATCCAAATGGTTTATTCCAATTTCCGATCGACATTCGAAAAAATCTTTGATTGATCCATTGCGTATACAGTAAAACACATATTCGCCGCGGCACCAAGGCTCCAGAATGAACTCTGGTAGACCCCGGTTACATCAGTGAGAAGTAAAATGTGGAGTCAGAAATCCTTTCTCCCATTCACTTTCATTGAGTCCAATCCAAAAGGGTGATTTACCATCTGGGAGACGATAGGGGGTGCTTTTTTCACATCTGAGCACCGGCGGTGCCTGGATCTCCAACGGTAGGCTCGCTTGATGCAATATGATTTCAGATCGCTAATAATAAATAAATAAAAAAAAAAAAACGCGACATCTCGTGATGGGCATTCAACGGTCGGGGGGTAAACCCGAGAAAAGCCGTGAGTGGCATTCAAAGTGTTAAGTTAGGTTGCCGTTTTTTTTTTTATAAGTATTTGGGTGGTTCCTGGAACACACCTCCAATCTTAGGATCTGACTTTAAAATGTACCAGTATTTGTTCACAATATCACGCATATCTCTAGAAATAGGGCTGAAGGTGGACACCAATTTTACTGAGTTGCTTTTTACTTTGTCTTTATGTGTAAAAACGGATTGTCTGTTTATCTGTTTAGTTTTATTAAGAGAATTCTCAATAAGGGCCTCACTATATTCTCTAGATCTAAAGTTTTGACAAAGCTCCTTGCCTTGTATCAAAAATTTCATCTGTATTACAAATACGTTTATATCTCAAAATCTGACTAAATGGAAGGCTCCTCTTGAGCTCTGGCGGGTGATAACTGCTATAATGGAGAAACTAATTTCGATCAGTCTCTTTTTCACCAATACATCAAAGAATGCTATGGAATGTGAATCATAATTCAAAGTAAACTTAATAGTCTCTCTCTGAGAGTTGAACAAGTGGAACTCTTCCAGAGCCTCTTTAGTGCCTGACCATACAAAAAATAAATCATCAATATATATATAGGCTTTAATCGGTCCAACATGTGGATTATTATAAAAAATACATTCAGACTCAAACTTTGACATAAAACAGTTGGCCATATTAACCGCTACCGGGCTGCCCATAGCTAGGCCTCTTTTCTGTAAATAATATTGATCCTGAAAACGAAAATAATTTTTATTAACACTTTGACTGCCACTCACGGCTAATCTCGGGATTACGATTGTGACGTTGAAAGCCACTCACGAGATTTCTCGTATTTTTTTTATTTTTTTTTAACCAATCTGAAATCATATTGCATCACGCGAGCCTACCCTAGCCTACCCAGGGGCCGCCGGCGATCAGATGTGAAAAAAGTGCCCCCTATCGTCTCCCAGATGGTAAATCACCCTTTTGGAGTGGACTCAATGAAAATGGATGGGGAAAAAAAATATTCCAGTCCACATTTCACTTCTCACCCATGCAGCCGGAGTACCAGAGTTCATTCAGGGGGCTCTGAGCCCCGCGGATCATGAGTTCTACTGTATACACATTAGATCTATACACTTATCGATTTTTTCGAATGGTTATCAGGAATTGGAATATACCAGTTGGATACCATCTGATGTCAGGTAAGGAATCTATGTTATCAGTGTTAGGATAATCAGACTCGTTTTCATGAAGATATAAGCTTTTTTGTGATATGTGCTCCAGCTGTTTCACTGTAAAATCCATGAGAATGAAATGAAAGCAGCTATTATCAGCGCGCGCCTCGAATGTGCGTGCGTGCACGTATACTATTGATCATCTAGCGTTTATTTGAAAACGATTCATAAATAGGCCGACAAATATCAACGTTCTGGAATATTCCAGTAAAAGGCGATTATCACAGAATGGGCTGTTTTTCACCTGAAAACGAGTTCTTTTCAAAATGCTCTCAAACGGAAATGAAGCGATAAAAAACCAATCTGCCTTGACAACACTGACTGGAAAATGATTCTTTGATAAGCGACGGGCAGATTAGACACATAGCCATAATTTAAAACATAGATTAGGCGATATTAACGTTAATATTGGCGCCGATGGTGGCATTCAAGCACTAAGTCGTGCGCCCCCTGGTGGCACTGCAGCCAGTTATTTATGGTGTGAGTCAACAAACTTTGAGAGAGGTTCTGTAAGTGACTCGATACCAGCCACAATAGGTCGACCTGGTGGGTTATGAAGATCCTTGTGAATTTTGGGCAACGTGTAAATAATAGGACTTACTGGGTTATCATCACACACACACCACTGATGATTAACGGGGCTACCGTGGACAGGGTGAGCAGCTTTAAGTACCTGGGGGTCCACATCTCAGAGGATCTGACATGGTCAACACACATAGACACAGTAGTAAAGAAGGCGAAACAGCGCCTTTACCACCTGAGACAGTTAAGGAAGTTCAGAGTATCGGGGAAGATACTCCAGTCCTTCTACTCAGGAGCTGTAGAGAGCATCTTGACCGGAAACATCACTGCCTGGTATGGAAACAGCACGACACAAGACAAGAAGGCCCTACAGAGAGTGGTGTGCTCAGCCGAGCGTACCACGGGTATTGCACTACCTCCCCTGCAGGTTCTATACAACAAGAGGTGCAAATCCAGAGCCTGCAGGATAATGAAAGACCCTCACCACCCCAATAACAGCCTGTTCCAGCTGCTGAGGTCAGGCAGACGCCTGCGAACCCCAGCTACTAGGACAGAGCGGCTTAGGCTCAGCTTCTTCCCCCAGGCCACACAATGAACATTGAGTGCCACAGAACACTGAACTATCCACACACAAGCACACATGAACACACACACGACACGCACGCTGTGCACGCTCACACACTAGCAGCCACTTAACACTTTAACATGAGCGGGCACACACTCATGCCGCACACTTATGGCAAAAAGGAAAGGCCACTTTAAATTAGAATAACAGGAACAGTGTATTGCACTACCAAAGCTACCTAGCATGTCCTATATGCTCTGTAAATAACTATGTACAGATACCGAGATGTCACACCATGTGTATTGCACATCGTTGCGGGCAAGACCACCCGCATTTCATTGTATACTTGTATGCCGTGACAATTAAAACTCTTGACTGACTTGACTTGATCATTCACCATGAACTTAAATTCCTTCTCAGAAATCTCACCCTCCTTAAGAAGGCGCTTTAGAACCTCTTTGATCTCAAAAGAGAACCGAACAGTTTGATCTGTGCTTAAAGGAATATACACATCTGTGTCTGCTAATTGTCTATTTATTTCAGCAACATAGGAACTCTTATTCTGCACCACTAAGGCCGAGCCTTTATCGGTAATTAATGGACAAATTATTCTGTGTGGCAGAAAAGTATAATTCTGTGACATTTTATGATTTACACCTACCCTAGTGCATGTGTAACTATTTAGTTGTTGCTTATGCTCCTATCATATCTTTACTGAAGCATATACAACGTTTTGACTCTAGGCCTCCACCTGGCCCGCTTCTATAGTGAACTACTACACTAGAATATATTTATTTCTTGAAAGGTAAGAGTTGTTATAGAGCAAGGAAAACGGGAAAGTCAAACTGTTACCTGCCAGACGAACAGCCCTCAGCTCTGTGTGTGTCCATGTGTGTGTGTCCTCGGAGACACTAAGCAAGAGTGTAAAACTGTTTGTGGCAGAAGCGACAGGAGCACAGCCCAGTTTAGCAGCTGTAAAGTGCATGAAAACAGACTCCTGCTTTACATAACCTCCTCTCTGGAAGACGAGAGAGAAATAGATGGAGAGAGAGACAGAAAACGCATACATACACATGCGCACACGGTTTGTTTTTGTCAAACAGAAACACATTTACAAGCAGAGGAAAAGATGCACACACACACACACACTGCTGTTGTACTATTTAGCTCTTTCCTCACTTAATCTCACTAACAAAGTTAGACATGGACTCCCTCTGTCCGCCCGCTTTTTCCCATCTCTCCCCCTCTGACTCCATGAGTAGGGTTGGGCATCGTTTGGATTTGAACGATTCCGATTCTTCATTTCGATTCCTGTTCTAAACTACCGTATTCTCGATTCCGATTCTTTGAGGTGCAGGTCAAAACAGGTCACAGCTTATTTTTTGAAAAATCCTTTCTTTTTTGTCAGTTGACTTGATACAGTTGAATTTGTTTGCTGTACTGTAACTAGGGTATTCAATTACGTAACTTGTGACATGTAGTAGTAACACTGATGTGGTCCTTTTTTTTTTTTTTTTTTTTTTATAATTATTTGAATATGATCTCTGCTTTATACTGTGGTCAGATAAAAGATAAACAGAGGGAAACTCGTATTACATGGATTTCTTTGATTAGAGGCTACATCTTTGTCAGCATGACCTGGTGATAGATTTAAGCTATAGGTTTATCGCTACCACTATGGTCCTTTTTTAAGGTATTGCAACACTTTAAGAATAGCAGTATTATGGCTTACTGCATACCTGAGCCCTAAAGTAGTGGGTGAATAGATTAGAATAGACTAAATTTCACTTAAATAATGGTTCAGGCTCCTTCACTTGGTGTCTTTATGTCTTTTGATCTGGTGGTTGTCTCCCCAGTGAGTCTTCCCCAAGACGCTACAGTTCACTGTTACTGAAGTGCTTACTTTTCAACTTTTAGAATAGTTAAACGTCTTTTAAATGATAACTCCTATATTTCTGTTCCTCTCTCTCTCTCTGTCCAGTTGGAGCTTCAGAGGCAGCAGTTGCTGACGGAGCGCCAGGCGTTCCACATGGAGCAGCTGAAGTACGCTGAGATGAAGGCCCGCCAGCAGATGGAGCAGCAACACGCGGCCGCTGCTGCAGCAGCCCAGGGACAGACCCCCAGCTCTGGACCCGGTCCCCACCATGGGCCCTCTCCCCCGGCCATGCACCACGGCGGACCCTCTCCCCATCACGGAGGCCCTCCCCCGCCTGGCTCCATGCACGCCGGCTACCCTGCAATGGGCCACCACACGATGGGGCCCCACCACCCGGGCCCGACAGGTGAGGGAACATGACATGTTTACATGCATGTATACTGTACATATACATCTTTATAATAATAATAATAGATCAAATTTATATAGCGCCTTTCATAGAACCCAAGGTCGCTTCACAATCAGGACAAAAAATAGGGCTAGGGAAATAGGGGGGGAAAAGGGGATGAGGGAAAGTAAGGGATAATGGACCTAATCTAATCTAAACTACCGGTAACTGATGGGGAAAAGCCTTGGTGAAGAGGTGTGTTTTTAGAGCAGATTTGAAGGTGTCCAGGGTTGGGGCGTTGCGGATTTCGGGGGGGAGAGAGTTCCAGAGGGTAGGGGACGCCACGCTGAAGGCTCTGTCCCCAAAAGTCCGTAACCTGGTGCGAGGGATGGAGAGGAGACCTAGATCAGAGGATCGTAGGTTCCGGGATCGACTGTGCTGGTGGAGGAGATCAGACCGGTATCGGGGGGCGAGGGCATGGAGGGACTTGTAGGTGAGGAGCAGGAGTTTGAAGGTGATGCGGAACTTGACTGGGAGCCAGTGGAGATGGGTGGGGGTGATGTGCTGCCAGGGCTTGGTGTGAGTGAGAACCCTGGCAGCTGAGTTCTGAACATACTGGAGCCTGTCCAGGGCTTTGCTGGGTACCCCGAACAGGACTCCGTTACAGTAGTCCAACCGGGAGGTGATGAATGAGTGGATCAGGGTCTCAGCCACAGAGTCTGAGAGTGAGGGTCGGAGACGGGAGATATTTTTGAGGTGGTAGAAGGCAGACTTGGTGACGGATTTGATGTGGGAGTAAAATGAAAGTGTGGAGTCAAGGGTGACGCCCAGGTTACGGACTTCGAGAGACGGGGAGATGGAACAGCCGCCAACGTGGAGGAGGAGATCTCCAACCTTCCCGAGCAGTGCCTTGGGGGCCACAACCAAGCTCTGTCTTTTTGCTGTTGAGTTTCAGTAATTTGGTTGACATCCAGGTTTTTATGGCGTGGAGGCAGTTGACTACAGACTGTGGGGGTAGCTGGGAGGATGGTGAGGTGCTGATATAGAGCTCAGTATCATCAGCATAACGATGAAAGTTGAGTCCGTAGTGACGTATAATCTGACTGAGGGGGAAGCATGTAAAAGCTTTCGATTCACCCAAGGACACTGTACATAATCACACTCAAAGAGGATGGCATTAACACTTTGGTCGCCAAGAACGAGTTACGCCATTTTTGCCCGCCATGCGTTGAACGGCAAGAACGACTTACGCCGTTTTTGGGGTCAATATAAAAATTTTTCGCCATGGCATTCATAATTCATCCAGCCAACCTCCGGACTGCAGTGGGACCCTGTATGAGATTGCAACGCCTCAATACCGCCGCCTGGTGGATTGTCTGGCGAGTTACACTCTCGCCAAAACCGGAAGTGCCGATCGGTGCGTCGAGGAAATCCCTCCGGCAGTGATATCTTGTTACGTGGATCCAGACAAACACTATAGTGCATTTGGATCGCTTTCTAAACTTAATAATCGATGTGATTTCGGCGTTTATTGCGCCACACAAACCGGAAATGGATCTAGGAGATCGGTGTCAAATAATTGGGATCTTTTTCCTCCAGTCTCATCGGCGAACGGTAAGAGGACAGTAATGTTATTTTCAGCCTGATTGTTTATTCATTTCACTGCAAACCATCTGATCAATATATAATAATAATAATACATTTTATTTGGAGGCTCCTTTCAAAACACCCAAGGTCACCTTACAGGGCATAAGAACAGAACAATCATGATTAAAACGATGCTCTTTGCAAAAGTGTCAGTGGAGTTAAAAACAAGACAAACAATGTAAACGTATGAAATATAAAACAGTGGCACACAGGGTGCAGTTATATTGAGTATGCCCAGTAAGCAAGGCAGTTAAAAGACGAGGTTAAGAAAAGAATAAGATAAACAACAAGAAGTATAAAAAACAGTGAAGTTAAAATAACAGACAAACAAACAGCAGGTGGTATTGGGCAGTGATGGAGGTTATAGTGAATATGCAAGTTTGAACAGATGGGTTTTCAATTGTGATCTGAATGATGAGAGTGAGTCTGACTGTTGGATGTGTGTGGGCAGGGAGTTCCAGAGTCTGGGAGCCGAGCAGCTGAACGCTCGGGCACCCATGGTACTGAGGTGTGAGCTGGGGATGGATAAGAGTCCAGTAGAGGATGAGCGGAGGGTGCAGGAGGGGGTGTAATCTTGGAGTAGGTCAGTGATGTAGGTGGGGGCTAGATTGTGGAGGGCTTTGAAGGTGAGTAAGAGGTTTTTGAAATCAATCCGAGTGCACAGGGAGCCAGTGTAGTTGAATGAGGACGGGGGTGATACTAAATAAAGCCGTTACTGACTATCAAGGAATTATAAACGAACCCCCCCCCTTTCCTTCACGCATGATGAAGCATAATGTATACCGATCATATACATTTGAATTTTTTAATATAGCGTGTATAGGAAAGAAACGCCAATCGATAATCTATCATATGCTTCAGGGCCTATAACTACTGTTTTTGGAATTCCCACATCCTGAACGATAGATAATCGATGTTGAATGGGCCATAGTAATGTCAATATAGCAATACAATTTAAAAAGTTATAGCCCTGCAAAGAAGGTAAACATCTTCATAGGCTTTCAACGGTGGCAGACTGGGTACTTTGATGGGCACAACCCCCGGCGCCCAATGTGTTAACAATCGGTACATAAAAAAAAAAGACGAATTAAAAACAAGCCCCTTCCCTCTGGTGCTCAGGACCTATGGGACCAGGCCAGCCCATTCCAGGGCGCATGATGTCCGGCCCGCCTCCCGGAGGACCCCCTCCCGGCAGCATGCCTCCCATGATGGGCCCCCGCCACCCTGGAGCGCCCAACGGCATGTGTGAGTAGTGTAGTCCCCTAACTCCCAGAGCTGTTCAGTGTAGTCCCCTAACTACCAGAGCTGTTCAGTGTGTAATATAGTCCCCGAACTACCAGAGCTGTTCAGTATGTAATATAATCTCCTAACTCCCAGAGCTGTTCAGTGTGTAATATTAGTCCCCTAACTCCAAGAGCTGTTCAGTGTGTAATATAGTCCCCTAACTCCCAGAGCTGTTCAGTATGTAATATAGTCCCCTAACTCCCAGAGCTGTTCAGTATGTAATATAATCTCCTAACACCCAGAGCTGTTCAGTGTAGTCTCCTAACTCCCAGAGCTGTTCAGTGTGTAATATAGTCTCCTAACTCCCAGAGCTTTTCAGTGTAGTCCCCGGCCACTGCCACTAAGCCTCTTCAACTCATTCAGAACGCAGCGGCCCGCCTGATCTCAAACCTACCGAAGTCGGCCCATGTCACCCCACTTCTTAGGGACCTGCACTGGCTCCCCATTGCTGCACGAATCCGCTTCAAGGCCCTCGACCTAGCATACCGTGCGGCAAAGGGAACCGCTCCCGCCTACCTCCGGTCAATGGTCTCTAACTACACACCCTCAAGACCCCTACGCTCTGCATCTTCTGGCCGCCTCAGACCTACTCCTATCCAAGCTCCGGGAGGGTCATCAAAGAGAAGTCGCCTATTCTCAGTCCTTGCCCCACAATGGTGGAATGAACTACCCACCCCAGTTAGGACAGCCGAATCACGTCCAATCTTTCGCCGTCGACTAAAGACGCACTTCTTCAACCATTATCTGAATTAAAAAAAAACAATAAAAAAAAAAAAATCTAACCCTAACTAACCGTACTGTCATGCACTTGTCCTAATAAACTAACCTACACTGTAGCACTCAACACTTTGATGAACATTGTTGCTCAGCTGATAGAGTTGTGCCCTTCCTGATGGCTTGTCGTACAGAACTTGTAAGTCGCTTTGGATAAAAGCGTCAGCTAAATGACTAAATGTAAATGTAAATGTAACTCCCAGAGCTGTTCAGTGTGTAATAGTCCCCTAACTCCCAGAGCTTTTCAGTGTAGTCTCCTAACTCCCAGAGCTGTTCAGTGTGTAATATAGTCCCCTAATTCCCAGAGCTGTTCAGTGTAGTCCCCTAACTCCCAGAGCTGTTCATTATGTAATATAATCTCCTAACTCCCAGAGCTGTTCAGTATGTAATATAGTCCCCTAACTCCCAGAGCTGTTCAGTATGAGTAATATAGTTATATAGTAATATAGTAATTTAAATGAATTAAAACAACTAATGGTTGGCCATTATAGATTTAAACTGACCAGTGGATACTAAAGTATGGAGTTTTGTAAAAAAAAAAAAATTCCTAATTCAGTGTAAACTCTGGGGCCCTTAACTCATTGACTGCCACACTGTTTTTCTATCTTTACTCCCTGGCACCAGCGTTATTGACCATTTTCACGATGTTTCCGGACCCATCGTATATTCTATATTATAGCTATGGAGACAATAGTATGGCTAGTATCGACAGGCACTATTTATACTCAAACAGGGACAAAACAGTTTATTTCTACACGGGAGGAAATTAGGCCACTTTACTCGCCAAATGCGAGTATTTTTTACGTTTGGCGAGTGATTCATGAAGACCACTCGCCAGTCTGGCGAGTACTGCACAAGACCGGCGGAACCGCTCCCGCCTACCTCCGGTCAATGGTCTCTAACTACACACCCTCAAGACCCCTACGCTCTGCATCTTCTGGCCGCCTCAGACCTACTCCTATCCAAGCTCCCAGAGGGTCATCAAAGAGAAGCTGCCTATTCTCAGTCCTTGACCCACAATGGTGGAATGAACTACCCATCCCAGTTAGGACAGCCGAAACCCGTCCAATCTTTCGCCCTCGACTAAAGACTCACTTCTTCAACCATTATCTGAAATGATATAAAAAAGAAAAAAAATCTAACCCTGACTAACCTTACTGTCATGCACTTGTCCTAATAAACTAACCTACACTGTAACATGCAACACTTTGATGAACATTGTTACTCAGCTGATAGAGTTGTACCCTTCTTGCTGTCTTGTCGTACAGAACTTGTAAGTCGCTTTGGATAAAAGCGTCAGCTAAATGACTAAATGTAAATGTAATGTAAACATAGAATGTTTAATAAAAGTTTCCGCAGTACTGGCCAACCCGCGGACATATATAATGTTTAATAAAAGTTCCCACAGTACTGGCCAACCCGCGGACCAGGGTTTCCGTTAGAAAAAATTGTTGCCGGTCTCTGTGTCCTGCAAGATTTCAATCTACCGGACAAATGGGATCAATTCCGGTCAGAGTTTATTGAGCTTAAAAACAATTGATAGGCAGGCTATATAAAGAATGACATCCTCAAGGCATGTAGATTTATAATATTTTAACTTAAACTAGGCTACTTTTGCGTATACAGTCATTAATATATTCCAAATAAAATAAGTCCCTCGAGACTTAGTGCTGCTGCTGACTTGAAATAAAATAGACTGTCTGTGGGCAGTCGGCCCGACACTAAACGGCAGTCTGTTATAATCACATTTTTATGAGCTAACGAATTCCGTTATATTGGACATTTGTATTAATTATATCAAGCGAAGAACTGAGAAAGCAGAGAGAGCCGGCAACATTATCGTGTGGTTCAACGTTGCATGATCGCTA
Organism: Notolepis coatsorum; assembly: GCF_963971535.1. Taxonomy (NCBI): domain Eukaryota; kingdom Metazoa; phylum Chordata; class Actinopteri; order Aulopiformes; family Paralepididae; genus Notolepis; species Notolepis coatsorum. The sequence continues at coordinate 38,816,015 of NC_140183.1, read as the reverse complement.
GGGATGGGTACCTTTCACATTTGAACCGATACCGGTACCGGTACCTGTGAATCGATACCGGTACCCAACGGTACCTTTTTTCTGTACTTTAGTCTCAAGAAATTTTATTTGCCTACCTGAGTCGTGAAAAAAAATTATCCAAACGTCAAATAACTACAATTTCGACAGTTTTCGGCTTGCCATTGCTCCGACTGCTTTGTTGTTGAATCAAGTCAAATCCTAGGTAAGCATATATTGCGCGTGTGAACGTTGACATAAAAAGAAAAAAGTTAAAAAAAATATATAAAAAAAAGAAAAAGGTTAAATATTTTTTCTTTTTTTTCTTTCGGTATCTCACTTGATTCGATACTCGGTAGTACCGGTGTGTTTCGGTTCGGTACCTCAAAAGTACCGAATTCGGTACCCATCCCTAGTGATCGCTGAAACCAATGCCGATCTCCGCCTCCCAGCGAGGCGATGGACGAGTCCCAGTGGTGTGCAGCTGCAGAGCCAGCGGTGCTTTCAGGTCCGGTCTGGGGACCGCTCAGCAGCGCCACCCACCCAACAGCTGAATTGCCAATGGCTGAATTGGAGTATTGCACTGTGCGAACACAGCTCTGTGAGCTCTGCGGCTCTGCAGTTGCATGCTTCTCGCAAATCCAGCAACAAGCTCCCGCTGAGACATCGTTGTCATTATTAGACATGCTTGGTGAAGCAACAATAAAACAAATGTAACTATTTTAATACAATTCAAATTGTGCTTAGAGGGAATTATTTTCACAGGACATTATGACCGGAGATATTTAAATATGTCGGACTTCAACAGATTTCCCCTGTAAAAAAACGGTAATTACCGGACAACGGAAACCCTGCCGCGGACATATAGAATGTTTAATAAAAGTCCCACGGTACTAACAATCAGTCAAGGGAGCACTTGCAAACAGATAACGTTAAACACAGCAGAAGATGGAAAACAGACAGACTGACCAACGGGGAACTGCATCCAACCCTAGTACAACCCCCGAGTATAAGGCAAGGACACATTTAAATCACAGAGGTGTATGTTAGTCTATTGGAACTGTATACAGTAGTTAGCTTCTAGTTTTCTATATTTTCTCCCATCCCAATTTCGTATCATCCAATTCAACCCTCCCCTGTCACGAACGCTGTTTCTTGCCTCCCACAAGCCGGCTGCAATGTGGACTAAGTCATACATAGCACAAGTCCCCTCCGGTACTTGAGGTAACAGGAGTCGCATCTTTTCACCTGCGCAGCTCGATCTCTCAGTGGCGAGGAGTAACGCGTGGGAGGCTCACGCTGCCCCCGACACTTCCTGATTCTACTGCGCAGGCGCACCAACTGACCTGTAGGAGTCGCTGTCCACAACGTCCGATCCCCACCCATCAGTTTCCCACCCTCTAATACTGCCAATTGTATTAGTACGGACGACCAGCCAAACTGAAAACAATGTGGAGAGCTGGATTCGAACACGCGAACCCAGCGTCTCCACATTGGTGGCGAGTGCCTTGCCCACTACACCACCTAGCCGCCCTGCTAATAAATATTTTAAAGAGTAGAGACACGGTGTGATTATTACTATGATTGAAAATCAATTTAGACGAAGACATACAAATAATTATCACAATTAGTGATTTTTTTTGGCTGGTAAAAAATCTGTTTGGCTGGTAAAAAAAATCAGATACTCGCCAGTTGGCTGGTAAGCCAAAAAGTAAATTTCCTCCCCTGTTTCTACATACCGGTACCTTTGTTTGTGCGCTATACCACGCAAAAAATCGCCCCATTTTCACAATAATCCAGGCTGGTTTTCTAGATTGTGAGATATAGTGTTTTGTGCGCATATGTGCAAATCTCGTGGCTGCTCGCCTGAAACCTATATTATTGCCAGGTCAAAGGTCAACACAACCATATGTTTCTTCACAAAGCCATCGGGGGGGGGGGGGGGGTTTGGACGCTGCGATCATTACAAAAGCATGTTTTATGATGGGTTTGGTAAAATAGACGTTACCCTTGTCAGCAGGTACTCCACTCTCGCTCCAAGTGTCTTCAATCAGAACAGGATCAATACATATAACGTTAGGTGGCCCTCATCCATTTTCTTCTTCTTCGTTTGTGTGCTCGGGCCAGACTATACCACGGAGCCGAATATGTCTCCTCATCGGCCGGTTTGACTATAGTATTTTTATGATTTACCAGAAGTGCTGAACAGTCTGGTGAAAAAGCACCTTATCATCCATAATCATCATCCATATAATCCGTTGTGTCTTCTTCATAATATCCAATAGTTCGCTCTAGGCGATCGCCATTGTCGAACGTTAGTTGGCTGTAGGGCTGGGCGATATATCGAGTATACTCTGAGATGAGACTTGCTTTAGCGCAGAGCTTTCCTCATTTCATTATAGACACAGACCAGCGCGGACCTTCAATGACATGCAATTGTAATTTCATTAGACACAGACCAGCAATGACATGCAATTTAATTGACGCAAGCAATGGGCTAACGTTAGCTGCTAACTAAGTTATCCCATAACTAGGCTAAGCTAACTAGCGTTAGCCGCTAACCCTGGAAACGCTCAAAGCGGGGACTCCACGACACCAGTTCCATTCGTGAGGAAAGGAGGTGGGGTTATATTGATGAGGCTTGACAACAGAGGTTAAAAGATAACTTCATATTTATTGGTTATTCGTTTCTTTATATCGGGCATCCAGTTTCCATCTCCGTGTGTTCAACTGTTCACGTGTTGAGTGTGACATCATCACCTACGGCAGCTTAGACGCTCAAAGCGCAAACCTAGAACAAAACCCGGGGGGGGGGGGGGGGGGGGCTGGCTCTCTTGCGCGTGCTCTCGCTCTCTCTCTACATTCAATGATTTAAAGTAGCCAAACGTTACAGTATAAATACTAACTGGATAGTTGATATAAACATTTAATTTCATTATCTGAAATATTCTAAAATCATTAAGTCTGCTATAAGCCATTATCCCTTTGTGTGTGATTATTATTTTCTCACAGTAGTGTGTGTGTTTGGCTAAAGTGGATAGAAAACCAAAGTACTGTGCAAAAGTCTTAGGCACCCAAGAGTTTTTATATAAATAGTCTTGGATGTATTTTTTTGAATGAATGAATTTATTCACACACACACACACACACACACACACACACACACACACACACACACACGATATATTACATATACATATCTTCATGTGAAAACATCATTGTCGAGATTGTGTGCCTGTGCCAGGTCTCCCAAGAAGCTATTTAAAGCTTTTGGAGGGAGCCTGATTACAAATATAAACAAAAAAAACATACAACGTGGGTAGGCTTACACACCTACCTACTAACAAACCTACAACATAGATACATAAATACAGACAATTCATATACCTAAATATGAGATATGATTTAAGCAGTTCCTCTTTCAGTGATTTTTTGAAGGTTGTGATGGATTTTGACAGTTTCAGGCCTAACACTGGGCGTTTTTGTTTTCGTTTTGTTGCTAAATGAATACGTTTGCTGTCCCTGTTACATAGAAATGTCGTTTTGGCAGGAAAACGCGTTGCCCTAGCGGGAACGCTGAAAAGGTGTTTTCGTTTTGGATACTCGCCAAAACTCTGCGACAACGTGGCCGTGTAATCTGCGCGGAGCCGTTTTTGCTCACCGCCCATGCGCAGTAGACTGTCGGACTGCAGTGTAACCTACAGCCCGCGCGCAGCACCGTGTATATCCCTCCTGTCTGGCTGTCTGTCTCGAGCCCGGGGAGCAGCACCGAGCAGCGGCCGAGGAGCAGCCCGCGCGCAGCACCGTGTATCTCTCCTGTCTGGGCTGTCTGTCTGTCTGTCTGTCTGTCTGTCTGTCTCGAGCAGCAGCCCGAGCAGCACCAAGCAGCAGCCATGCCCCCCATGCCCCGCGCCAGGGCTCCAGACTAACTTTTTTCACCACCGTCCCAGAACCGTCCCGAAATACAATTTTATTTAGTGATAATTTATTGCACTTAAACCAGGTATCTACTTTTTGTAATTCAGCGTTGAGTAAATCTTGTAGCTTAAATCTTGTAGCTTAAATCTTGTAAATAAAAAAATAAAAAAATTGAATTAGTGTCAGTAGACTACTCTTATTACATTTTCATTTAATATTTTTTTAAAGTATCTTCATGGTTTAATAATGCAAACGTATGTTGCAGGCACTATTATAATCATCATATTGGCGTGACTGTATGCATCAAAGGGTTAAATCAAGCATTTTTAAAGGGGACATGCATTGCTATTCCTTTCACTATTTGGGCAACTTTACACAATTCCTGTGAGTCTATGGAACACATCTGTAAAGTATTTTTTCCCCTAAAATTCATTGTTTTATATTTTTAATCAAGTACTCTAAAGCAAGATTTTTCCACTTCAAGATTTCAAGCTGTTTTGTGCTGGGCTCCGCCCATACGCGCTTTGAGTGACAGTCACCCACAGTCTGCGACTGGCAGACAGAGAGAGAGATAGAAAGAGATTGAGGGGGATACTAATTAATTTCGCCGCAGGGGGCATAATCCAACAGGACAATGCATTGGTAACTTGTTTCAAATGACAATATATACCCCTGCGAATATTATTGCACGGATCGGAATATGGGCGTGCCGTGCGCAACGATATTTTGACAGTGATATGAGAGTGCTCCCGACTGCGGGGGAGAAGCTCCATCCCAGCGCACACATTTACACACACTCCCGCGCGGTCGGGAGGTGTGTGTCCCCCTCTATCTCTCTCTCCCTCTCTATCTCTCTCTCGTTTTCGGCTGTCTGTCGGCACCCTCTGTTTGAGGAAGTAATTCCACTCGCTCTGTTGTTGAGCGAATTGTTGATTGTGGGCGGTGACTACAACCATTGCCTTATTCACGTCAGCAAAACAGTCAAATCAGAATGGCTTAGTTGAGTGAGGGAAGATCTCGTGAACTCGAGACTAGACTGATGAGTCAAAATGATAATTAGAGACACATACCACATTGATATAATCCCCCATTGCTAGGAAACAATGCTAAACACTGGAAAATGCCATTTATAAGACAGGACCTTTAAAGGGGAACTATCTTATAAATGGCCTTTTTCAGTGTTTAGCATCGTTTCCTAGCTATGTGGACTTATATTAATATGATCTATGTCTCTAATTCTCATATTGGCGCATTCTTCCAATTCTCCTCTCACAATATTCACCCTCACTGAACTGAGTCATCTGAAAATGTGATGATTTGTGATGTCAGATAGACACCGCTGCATGTAAGGTCGCTTTCACACAGGGGCTGTTTGGTCTGGACTTTCGGACCAGAATTCGAGAATTCGAGTTTTTCGGGTCTGTGAATGCGCGTCGAACTCGGTTCGCGGACCAAACAGTCGAACTCTGGTCCGCCTGAAAACGTCGGTCTCGGTTCGGCTTCATCGAACCAAACGTAGGAAGTCACCTGATAAACCATCTTGGGTATATTATTACCGCGGCGCGCATTCACTGCAAAACAAGCACACTGCATCTATCTATCTCTATCTATCTATCTATCTATCTATCTATCTATCTATCTATCTATCTATCTATCTATCTATCTATCTATCTATCTATCTATCTATCTATCTATCTATCTATCTATCTATCTATCTACTGTGCATCTTGGGGTAGAACAAGGAAGAAAAAAAACACAGCTGTTATTATTATTATTACCGCGGCGCGCATTCACTGCAAAACAAGCACACTGTGTAAACATGTCTCGTGGACAGACTTGGGGGGCTGAAGACCAAATAAAACAGCTGCTTGTGGGGAATGTGGGTACTCACAAAAACAACGAGGTGTACAAGTTGTTTAGCGAGAGGATGGTGGTAATGTGCTTCAATAGAACAATGGATCAATGCCATGTCAAAACTCGGCTCCGCTGATCTGGAGGGCTCCGCAGTCCACACACAGACACACACACACGCACGCACGCGCGCGCGCGCACACACAGGCTTGCAGCCACACACACATTTCCACTGTCCAATAGACAAGCGCCCTTTTCGACCGCGTGACATTGTTCAGAAGGTCTCGGTCCTGACAGATATCTGTGTGAACGCAGGTGAACCAAATGAAGAATGCAACAATGTTGCAACTTCACTACCAGAACCGCACCGAGTCCTCCAAAACTATATGTGAAAGCGACCTTAATGTCCCAGATGCTTCGAAGGCCACACAGTGGTTTAGGAGCCCAGCCTCAAAACAGCTTAAGATCTTCAGGTAGAAAAATGCTGTTTTTGAGGACTTGATTAGAAATACAAAACAATGAATTAAAAAAAAAAAAAATTACAGAGGTGTTCCATAAACTTACAGGAATTGTGTAAAAGTGCCCAAATAGTGAAAGAAATAGTCAAATAGTTCCCCTTTAAGTGCTTTAGAGGAAATGTCAAAATATCGTGATATATATCGTGTACCCTGATATGGCCAAAACATATCGCAATATCATTTAGGTCGCTTTCACATATAGTTTTGGAGGACTCGGTGCGGTTCTGGGGGTGAAGTTGCAACATTGTTGCATTCTTCATTTGGTTCGCCTGCATTCACATGGAAATCTGTGAGGCGGACCGAGACCTTCTGAACAATGTCACGCGGTCGAAAAGGGCGCTTGTCTATTGGACGGTGGAAATGTGTGTGTGGCTGCGAGCCCGTGTGTGGACTGTCTGCGAGCCCTCCAGATCAGCGGAGGCGAATTTTGACATGGCATTGATCCATTGTTCTATTGAAGCACATTACCACCATCCTCTCGCTAAACAACTTGTAGACCACGGTGTTTTTAGCTGTTTTATTAATAATATAATAAGCCGCGTTTTTTCTTCCTTCTTCCCAAGATGCACAGATATATACTAGATAGATAGATAGATAGATAGATAGATAGATAGATGGATAGATAGATAGATAGATAGAGAGATAGATAGATAGATGCAGTGTGCTTGTTTTGCAGTGAATGAATGCTGCGAGCAGTGGTAAGGTAATAATAGTATTGACGTGGCATTGATCCATTGCCGTGCGCCTCGGTAATAATAATAAGCCGCGTTTTTTCTTCCTTCTTCCCAAGATGCACAGTCAGATAGATAGATAGATAGATAGATAGAGAGATTAGATGCAGTGTGCTTGTTTTGCAGTGAGTGCTGCGAGCAGTGGTAATAATAATCACTTCCTATATTTGGTTCGCGTTTGGTCCGCTGAAGCCGAACCGAGACCTACGTTTTCAGGCGGACCAGAGTTCGCCTGTTTGGTCCGCGAACCGAGTTCGACGCGCATTCACACAAACCCGAAAAACCGGACTATCGAATTCTGGTCCGAAAGTCGGGACCAAACAGCCCCTGTGTGAAAGCGACCTTAGGGGCCATATCGCCCAGCCCTAGTTGGCTGTACTGCTCACTGCTGCTCGCTCCCTAGTGCTTTGGGAGCTCACTGTGGCGTGGGGCGGCCCACACTAAACTGGCCCATGCAGTTCATAAGGTAGGCGATACTGCCACCTGTCGGGATTCAATCGTCATTGCAGGTCCCAGGCACACTCACAAAGGCCAGTGCGAGTGTTTAGAATAATAATAATGAAAAAAAGGTACCAGAAACGAGATATCTCGTTATTGGTGCTCAAGCGTTGGCTCTCAGAAACGAGATATCTTGTTATTGGCGCTCAATGAGTTAAAGTAACACGCCAACATTTTGGGAAATTAGCTTACCGTCTTCTCCAGAGAGAGACAAGAAGAAAGTTACCAGTTTCCTCTTTGTGCGTTCAGTAGAAAGCTATCTGCAGAGATTAAAGTGCTCCGTCATGAGATAGATTTCCGTCAATTTTATTTGGAGTCGTGACGGATTTTCTGCCAATTGGCTACCTGGTATAATATGATTTGTAAATGGCATACCGATTGCAACTAAATTGAGCCAATCAGCGGCTTCAAATATGATGAAAAAGGGCATTTCTTTCTACCGCAGCATTGGTGTGGGGTGCACGGACTGATATTGACGAACAATAATGGACGCAGCGACTCAAGAGACAGGATTACGCTAATAGTTCGTCGTCGGAAATGTATAATAATTGCAAGATACATTCAGACAGTGTTGGATCTAACTAAATGGATTTATGGACACATTTATGCCTGGACTACAAAGCTTATCGAAGGGTTAGCATGACGGCTCTACCGGTAAGACTCAGCCTGTTATGATATTATGATATGAAAATGTAATTGTAGTGCTGTCAGACCCTGATATACGGGTTGTCTTTTCCTTTTAGCTAACGCTATTAAATAAAAAATATACAGTGGAGGTTAAAATAAGAATATGACTTTGCCTGAAAAAAAAAAGTCAGATGTTTTTTATATGACCCACCCATTCCCGCGGGATTGACTTTACCATAAATCATAGGCTTATATACGCTACATTCTCTTCAAACATATACCGGTACATGTTACAGGACAAAGGTAATAGATTTTATCACTTTTATTCTTTTAAACTTATGATTAGGGATGGGACCGAATATTAGAATAGTCGTTTCTGTTATTAAGATCAATTTAAATTTTTTCCAATCGAATATTCGTTCTGCATTTTTTTTTCTTTTTTTTCTTTTTTTAATAAAATGCGTATTTTTTTTATGAAACACGAATTTTCAAATAGCACTTTTGCTAGAAAGTCCCATCCCTACTTCTGATCGACCTTCAGCATACATAGACAATGAACAGGCAGGTAGATCCAGTAGCAGAAACGCATTCACATGTGTCAGAAAACACATGTGCACAAATCCTGCATTAGGCCTACTTTAGCTGACAAAACCCAAACAAAACTTATTTCTCACGCGTTGATCTACCTCTGATACTCATCGGAGCCCGTATGAGCGTGGAAACTTGATTTCCGCTTAGCTAGTAATGCTATAAGCATGGACGTGCGCATACTAAAAGAAGGCTCCGATGTGTCGGAGGTAGATAAAAGCGTGAGAAATAAATGGAGATGGGCTTGGCTCTACGAAACGGGGTATGATAACAAGCCTTTTAGTTCATGGTGCAAAAAACTAAAAGAGCCAGGTGTGTGTTTTTGCAACGTATGCCATAGGAAATTACAGTATGGCAGTAATGGGAAAAGGGTGCTAGCTCGCCATCAATCAGAAGCTAGCCACAAGACTTGCATTTGCGCTCTCCAGCACACAGCCTCCCTGCCTGGCGCGACAACCACAACAGTAGGGTCCATAGTCACAGTCAGGACAGTAGGCTCTACAACACAGTGGTCTGTAGTCACAGTCAGGACAGTAGGCTACAACACAGTGGTCTGTAGTCACAGTCAGGACAGTAGACGCTACAACACAATGGTCTATAGTCCAAAGACTAGAGGAACCCCTGGATGCAGAAGACTTGTGGATTAAGTACAAGACACATACATTTGAAATCTATATTTTATGTTATGTGTGCATAAAACCCAGAATTAGGAGTTTTCTGTATGTAAGCTGCACTTTTTTTGTTGTAAAATTGCATTATGTATTATTAAAGCACCGTTTCCCTTGTTTAGTCCCTTGTTCAAGTCATAAGCTTGTTCAGTTGTCACAATGTACTGTAAATAAAAACATGCACTGAAAAGTTACAGTATGTAGATTTATTTATTTGTATGACAAAGTCAGAGTCAACCCTTGCCAAATAAATCAGTTTTATTTAATGAATTGAAAACGGCATTGATATTATGTAAAAGCAAACTGGCAATAGAAAAGATGTTAAAAATAATCTAGTTCCCTTAAAACGCTAACGCTATTAAGAAAATATATATAGTGGAGGTTAAAATAAGAATATGACTTGGCCTGAAAAAAAAGTGCCGTCAGGAGATTTTTTTTATTTTGCTTTAATCCCTGTATCTGGCTCCATGTTAGCCTAGCTTAGCACAATGAATGGAAGCGGACATGGCCGGTTAGCCTTCGGGAGAGGTGTTAGTTGGACAATGCCTAGGCTAACCGACCATGTCCGCTTCCATTCATTGTGCTAAGCTAGGCTAACATGCAGCCAGATAGCTTTCTACTGAACGCACAGAGAGGAAACTGGTATCTATCTTCTTGTCTCTCTCTGGAGAAGACTGTAAGCTAATTTCCCCAAATGTTTCTGTGTTCTTTTAAGTGTATAAGTCAGTCATGAGAGTGAGTGTGTTGAGGGCAGTGCTGACTGTGATAATTGAAATTGAACTTGTTAAGTATGGTCCTCTCTTTTTCTCCAGTCCCTGGTCCAGCTGCCCCACAGCCTGAAGGGGTTCCTGCCCCCACTGTGGGACCTGCAGCTGCCTCCGCTGGACGAGTGGCTGACAACTAACACCTACACACAACACAAACACACACACAAACACACTCAGATGGCCTTCGCTACTGGCTGTATTTCCCTCCCCAACTCCCAAAATTATCCCAGGCTACACACACATAGTAACACACACACACTCTGGGCTCAATGGCAAGGGTCACCCAAGACACACATACACACACACACGTCCTCTCAGGGCACAGCGGTGAGTCATGGGTTGTGACTGGTTCACACAAACACAAACCTCTTAATATGTCTTTCCACATGAAAACACCATGGGGAGCTTGTCAGACCCGAGGGCTAGATAGTATCAGGGATGTGTGTGTTGTTGTTGTTGTTGTTGTTGTTGTTGTGTTTGTGTTACTGAATGGTTTTCTGCATACACGTGACCCATACATGCGCACGGAGGGGATCTAGCCGGCCCTCAAACTCTCTTGTCTCGCTGAGAATCTACCTCTCGCTCCTCCTCTTTGAAACGATACACTGTAGTCAGGATAGCGTGCGTGTGTGCGCGTGTGTGTGAGTGAGAGAGACGGTGTTTGATGACCGTTTGCTCGGCTGCTCTGCCCTGCCTGACCCCCCCCCCCTTCCCCTGCCGTCTCATGGGTCAGATCACCGATAGCTGGCGGACGCCCCGAAACCCCATAACGCCTCCTTGCCACCGCCAGCCAGCCGTACGGCACTCTTAGCACACACACACACACTCACACTCTTAAGCCAGCTCACACACTGGAGGCTGCTTACACACACATAAACGTTAGCTAGACCCTGCCACAATGCACTGGAGACTACGCGTGCGCACGAGTACGCATGCACACACACACACACACAACACAGACATAATCTCCTGCTGACCTTCATACAGCCTTTAGAGTGAGAGAGATGCCGGAGCTGCGATCCAGTTGAAAAACAAACCCCCTAAACAACGCTCTCTTCTCTGCGTGGTGTGGGCTTTTAGCTGTCTTTTAGGTGCTGATAATGTACCCCCCAACCCCCTGCCTATAGCGCTGCCTACCTCGCTTCACTCACCCCCCTTCCCCCCAAACTACCCAACCCGCCCTCTTTTCACTAGCACTGTTACTATCTCTCTGCTACCTCCTGGTTCGTCTGCTATAGCTACCTCTACTAGAGCTCTTCCTTTTTTAGCTGCACCTGCTACCTCTAGTACCCCCCCCCTCTCTTCTCTCTGCCCACGTGACTGCTGCATCTCAATCACACACCCCCTCAGGTGGAAGACTATACCATTTATATACAGTACATTACTCTTTCACTTACACACACACACACACACACACACACACACATCTCCCATTCGAGATCTTTCCAGGCTGTTGTATCATATGATAATGATGGGACCCCCCCCCCCCCCAACCTTTCCCTTACTTATATATCTTTTATGGCTACTTCTTTTTGTGTGTTTATGGTAATGTATTTTTAAGAATAAACCTTTTTGTGTAGATCGATTTCTCTTTGTTCCTTGGAAGTTTGTAGCAAATTTTGTTCCCTTTTTTCTTTTTCTTTTCTTTTTGGGGTATCGGGTCTGTTGATACTTGGACCTGAACACTGTTAAATAAAATTGTTTCTTTTTGTACGAAGATGATGTCTGCATTTTTGCTCTTTTCTTACTTTGTTTCCATAGAATAATACCAATTGATAGCCTCAGAGTTCTAATTACTGTCTGTGTAATTCACCCTGAAAATATCCTTTAATGGGTAGATATGTACGTGAAATAAGTGTGGTTGTTGAAATAAGGGTTGTTTAGAGCATGCGTTTTAGTCACTGATGAAATGTCTCTGCACTTGACCCATCCCGCTGTCCTTCCCCCCCCCCAAGGCCAGCCGGGAGCAGACATTGGCTGCGGTGTGGGCCGTGCCCGGGGACCAATCCAAGTGTTCCTGTCCGTCTTCGTCAGTGACGCAACAGCGTTAGCGATCTGTTCTGCAATGTTTTTCCATTGGGTTTATGTTATAGGGAGGGGAAACCCTTGCGAGCACGGGGAGAACATGCAAAGTACACACAGAAAGTCCCGGGAGATACCCCACCTGGGTACCTGGCAACGCGGCAACCAGGTCCTCAAGTGGGAATCAAACCCAGGACCTTCTAGCTGTTAACCACTACACCACGTGCTGTCTAAATTGATGGGTTCATGTTAAGTTCAATATTATAATTTCATGATATCAGATTACTTTATTCACCATATTGCAGTACAAATGGAACGTGATTTGATGTTTTTTCCCCCCCACAATTAAGAATATACAACAGTGAATAAATAAATAATTATAAGTAAAGTGCAAGACAGGACAGAACAGTGAGACAACAATAAGACAGTAAAACGTCACCTTTATGTAACACTAAAAGGATGTGGGGGTGTTTGGATGGAACCTGGCAGCAAAAGATGTTCTTTGTTGGGGTTGTTTTTGCTGCTCAGCCCCCCTGGCTGGAGCATCTGCATGTGAATATGAAAGGGAAAATTATAAGAATAACATGGTCCTGTTGTCACTTAAGCCATAATCCCAGGCCGGCCAGTGCTGTAATCTGGCGAGAGGGAGGATTTCCCTGCATGGGGAGATTGACCATGAGGATGTTATTGAGAGGGATGAGGGGTGATTATTCCTTTATTGGATGGGGGGGATGTGGGCCAAATGAGCGGGACCCGAGATAAACCTAGAGCATCCTCGTCTCAAATGGTTCTATGGTGGTCATGAACTATTTCTCAATGGGCTACAGTCACTAGTGGAGAATTCAGGAGTGGATTTGAAAGAAAAGACATGATTTTAATACAGGTTGGGTGCATGAGATTTACCAGCCCCAGACAGAATTCACTAGTGAATTTTGGCTGGTGGATCGAGTAGGGTAAATCTGCAGTGCCGCAGCCCGGGGCCTGTACTGTGCAGTGCACTACTGCACATGCGAGAAACAAAGTAACATATAATATAGGACACTAGAAACAAAGTAACCTGCGGAAAATAGGACCTAATGTCCAAAATAGCAAAATAGGTACTTACATTTTCAGTAAAAGACATCTTTGGTTATTTTTCAACGAAGAATAATGGATGCTTAAAGTAATACTATAGGTTAATTAAACCAGAGCTAAAAAAAACAGACTCTTATACTCTCACCTGCCCCCAAAGTAGTCCCCCTACCCAACCACCTCCAATGTACAGTTTTCCCCACCTACCCAACCCCCCCCCACCCCACTGCACCTACCCAACCTCCTCCAATGTACAGTTTCTTCCCCCTCAAATGATAGACAGTACTGTTACATCTAGACATTTATGACACACCAGATCTACAAATATACAGTACTGTTTAAGAGTCTAAAAAGAGAGTATACATTTGAGGGGGAAGAAACTGCTGTTCCCTCCAAATTACACTTAAATAAAAGTATAGCCGGGAAGAGTACTGCACTGTGTAAAAGAAAATATACAATACTGGTAATGTTGAAGGAGCTCTTCAAGGATAGGACAATTAACATAGGATTAAATATAGTGATTGTCCAAATTGTTGAGGAAGTCTATTAGTATAGATTCGCAGAGAATCCGAGGCACTAAATTAAAAACCCTTTATTGATGAAGACGCTTCAGGAGACGAACCGTGTTGGTCAGACTCATCCATGCTTCAATAAAGGATTTGTATAAATTGTATATGATGTTTGTGCATTCCAGTGCTGGGGAGCATTCAAAACCTGATCCAGTGACCACTTGAAGTTGGCAGGCTTGAGTGTTGTGTTTCAAGTTTCCTCACTGGTGACATGATCAGCGCTGGTTAGCAGGAAGTGACCTTAATTTAAGATAGGACCAATTCCATAACCACCTCAACAATTAAATTTACCAAGAATTGTGTGTTTACAGCTAACGGATTCAACATGATATTGAATACATGGTCCCTTCTCACCAAGTTTCAAGTTTCTTTAATAGTTGTCATACAGAAGTACAGAATACTTTTATACAAAATGCTTCTTACTGTTACGCACCAGCCCCTCCACTCCACCCACCTCCACTGCCTTCCCACAGCCAGCAATCGCCCAGCCTCTCTGCTCTTTCTCCATCGTCACACAGCGAGAGGTTGAAGATACCATCAACAAGATGAAACCCTCCACCTGTGCCCTGGACCCCTTTCCCACTGCCCTGGTTAAATCAAACATTTGTGCCATAAGTCTCCTGATCACAAAAATCATAAACCTTTCCCTCCAGTCTGGCCATGTTCCCTCCGCACTAAAAACTGCTATCATCACACCCCTCCTCAAAAAACCCACCTCGGACCCGGCAGTCCTAGCAAACTACAGACCCATCTCAAACCTCTCCTTCCTTTCCAAGGTCCTGGAAAAAGCAGCAGCTGCACAGCTCCATGACCATCTCCAACGCAATAATATCACAGAGAAGTTCCAGTCTGGCTTCGCACTGCCCACAGCACTGAAACAGCACTTGTCAGGGTCACCATGATGGTGGCTGATGCTGGCTCCCCTTCACTCCTCATCCTGCTTGATTTAACCGCAGCCTTCGACACCATTTACCATCAAATCCTCCTAAACCGTCTACTCTCCATTGGACCCTCAACTGGTTCCAATCCTACGTCTCCCTGGGAGGAAAAAAATCCTGGACCCTCCCTGTCACCTGTGGTGTCCCCCAAGGTTCCGTCCTCGGCCCCGTCCTCTTTACCCTCTACCTGCTCCCCCTCGGCCATGTCATCAGCCAGCATGGAATCTCTTTCCATTGCTACGCTGATGACACACAACTGTACATTAAAACGGACTCTCCCCCCTCTGCAGCCCTGCCATCACCACCCCCATCATCTGCAGCCCTGCCATCATCATCCACATCATCCACCCTCACTTCCTGCCTGGAGGAGATAAAGTCGTGGATAAAATCAAACTTCCTACAGTTAAACAGCTCAAAAACAGAAGCCATCCTCATTGGTACCCCCCACCAGATCCAATCTTCCCCCATCACCAGCATCTCCTTCTCAGGCCATGACCTTCCCCTCTCATCCACCGTCACCAACCTTGGTGTAAAAATTGACCCCCACCTAAATTTCGAGACCCACATCAAACACATTTCAAACCCTCCTTTTTCCACCTCAGGAACATTTCAAAAATCCGTTCCACACTCACCCTCCCAGATGCTGAAAAACTGGTCCACGCCTTTGTCTCCTCCAGGCTGGATTACTGTAACGCACTTCTCATCGGGATTCCTAGCAAGAGTCTCCAGAGGCTCCAATACATTCAGAACAACGCTGCTAAGATCCTGATGAGAGTGCGTAAGTACGACCACATAATAATAATAATAATGGCTTGGATTTATATATCGCTCTTCATGACACCCAGAGCACTTCACAGAGTCCATTATTCGTTCATACACAGTCATACCGGTGGTGGTAAGCTACAATTGCAGCCAGAGCTGCCTTGAGGCAGACTCACAGAAGCGTGGCGAATAATCATCGCCTACGGCCCCTCCGACCACCACCAACATTCATTCACATGCATACACATTCATACGAGGCAAGTAGGTTAAGTGTCTTGCCCAAGGACACAACGGCAATGGGATGGACATGGGCTTGAGCGGGATTCGAACCACCAACCCTTCGATCATTGGACGACCCGCTCTACCCCTGAGCCAAAGCCGCCCCACATCACACCCATCCTCCACTCACTTCACTGGCTCCCCATCACCACCCGGACTGAATACAAAATATCCCTTCTGACCCATAATAATGCAGGACCTGTTGCAGAGGTCTTTATTCGGCATGCAACGACACTCAATGTTTTAGCGGTACACACACAGCGGTTAGTTTTTTTTAGCACACACACCGGAACACACATGCATGCATTGTCTCTTTAGAATCGCCGATGCGATTCGTCTCTGCGATTACCCATCCCGTCGTCCTTCCCTCCCAAGGGCAGCCGGGAGCAGACAGGCGTCAACGTGAGCCGCGCCAGGGGACCAATCCAAGTGCTCCTGTCCATCTTCATCAAGGACGCCACAGCGTTAGCGATCTGTTGTTGTGCATGTTTTTCCATTGGGTTTATCTTATCGGGGGGGAAACCCTTGCGAGCACGGGGAGAACATGCACACTCCACACAGAAAGGCCTGGGAGATACCCCACCTGGGTACCATGGCATCATGGAAACCTGGTCCCCAAGCGGGAATCGAACCCTGGACCTTCTTGCTGTGAGGCGACACCACTACACCACCGTGCCGCCCCATCAATGCATCCACGGAAATGCTCCCCCCTACCTCAAAGATCTCCTCACCCCAGAACCCTCCACCTGTAACCTTCGCTCCGCCCAACACAAACCGCTTCCTTCCCCCCAGGACCAAGCTCCGCACCATGGGCGACCGGGCCTTCTGCTCGGCTGCTCCTTGCCTATGGAATACCCTCCCTGACTACCTCAGAGCACCACAGACCACTGCTTCCTTTAAAAGAGTACTTAAAACATACCTCTTCACGAAAGCCTTCCCTTAGTTTTAACCTTTTTATACATTGCAGTGCTATACCTTGTGTGTTTTATCAATTTTTATGCTTTTATGTCTTGTTTCTTTAATTGCCTATGTTTTTAAAGTCTGTTTTTACTCTGTAGCACTCTCAGACTTGTTTTCCAGATATAGAGTGCATTATAAATCGAATGTATTATTATTATTATTATTATTATTATTATTATTATTATTATTATTATTATTTTATTATTATTATTATTATTATTATTATTATTATTATTATTATTATAACATTTCATAGCTTTAGGAAGATAGAAATGTAACCAGTTCTTCTGAGCTGCCTGTTGAACTATCTGTTCATAGGCCAGTAAGTTAGCATGGCTATCGCTATCGGTATAGTTTAAAAGCCTTCCGTCAAAGATATTATAATAATCATTTTAGTTTGACCACAAACGTTTCTTTCTAGCAACCCCACTTTTATATTAGAGGATCTTATTGGGGGCCCGACCCTGAGGTTGGTTTAGTGGATGTTGATGTTGAATGTTTTTACATTCAGTCCATCTATGATCATTATGCACCAGCTGTGCTAAGTGTTCCGTGTCTCAGATGTTCTGTCATTTGGTGTACAAGAAGCTCCTACTAATCTTCAATGTAGCCACCACTGCGGTCCATGCATTAAAGCCAGTGCACTCACACCTAGCCACATGCTTTTAAAAATATGTGAGCTGCGGTGTGAATAAGTAGGCTACTCTCCTCGGGAGTAAGTGGTGCACTGCACATACACACTGAGAATATGCAGAGCGAAGGCCACTGATGGAGGGCTACTGTAAGTGGATGGTGCTCTGAATTAGTTATGATGTTTGAAAATCACCACCCTCTAAACTTGCCCTGTATTCATCTATTCCTCCTCTCCCACTTCACTCCTCTCCTCTACTTCAGCTGAAAGAGAGAAGGGAGAGATATAGTAGGTGGCGACAGGGAAAAGAGAGATATAGTCGGTGGTGGCGACAGGGAACAGAGAGATAGAGTAGGTAGTAGCGACAGGGAACAGAGATATAGAGTAGGTAGCGACAGGGACCAGAGAGATAGAGTAGGTTGTGACAGGGAACAGAGAGATAGAGTAGGTTGTGACATGGAACAGAGAGATAGAGTAGTGAGAGAAAACGGTGCTTTTTCAATGTATGTGATGTATAGATTGGGGAGAGATGACCACAGCTAAAATGGTAGATCGAAATGTGCATGGAAGCAGGAGACGGTGATAGAACGGTGGTGGAACCAGTGGTTTCACAGGCAGAGGCCGCGTCAGCGAGGGTTTTGTTATGAATTCCTTAGAAGAACATCTGAGATTAGAGTGTACTGTCTCCCAGGACAGGAGGGAGAGAGGTTCATCTTAATGAAACGTGAGTTTATTAGTGTTAAAGGTTATGCAGTTGTCATGACAACACGTCACATGACAACCAGAATGCGGGGCCGTCGTTGCGACGACGAACATCTATAAGTCGAACGGTGTTTCCGGGTGTTGAGCAGACTAAAATCTGACTGAGACTAAGAGGGAAGAAACCAGAAGAGACTCTCTCCTCTCGACAAGAGAGAGGGGGGGGGGGGGGGAAGAATGGCACATCACCAGTAGCTTCGGCTACCACGAGGATGGTTTTAGGCTAACGAACAGGCCTGAACACTATTGGACTGAACAGCAAAAGGACGATAATATGAACACACCGAAAGATCATTAGAAATATACTCTTCAAGGACAATACAATCTGTTAACATCTGAGCTGAGGTTTCTGTTTAGAGAAATAAAACCATGCTTTTCCTTGTAAGGTATTTCACGTTGTCGAAGTGTCGAATTCTTACGGAGGTGGGGAAGTATTATGGTTTACGGATTGCACTAACGGGGGGGAGATAAGGATCTTATCTACCAGTATCGGAGACGTCAGGACCATTAAAAGTACACAACGCAGAGGAATTGGATGGAGAGCCAAACAGACGAAGACGTGATACTGGCCAGTTTGATCAGAATCTTACAGTTGATGCCGTTGGGACCCGGATTTGCAAGAGATTAAAACAACGGGAACAGTTGGTTGTTGATGACAGCCGGATTTGCAAGAGATAAGAACAACGGATAAAGACTTTTTCAATAATGGGGCGACAGTGGACAACAGTCATCAATGTGTGGGAGAATCATGATCGAAGCAAGGCCGGCCAGCCCTGGGAGAGAGCGGCGAGTCGAGCGGTCAGGAGGCGAACCAGCGCTGTAGGGGAAACAGCGCTCCGATCAAAAATGTGAGTTCACTGTGCACACGGTTGTTTTGATTTTATAGCCAAATAAAAACGAACAGATAGTGAATCCGTAAACGTAAACATTTCTAGTTTGACACAGAGAGAGAATGCCAGCTGTAATAATATGAGCAGAGAGCCATGGTGAAAATCGAGGGTGTTATCTACAGAGAATGAAAAGCAAATGAGGCAGGCTGCACAGTTTTGGTTTAAGGAGGGTAAATGCGAGATGAGGAAAGGGGGGGGGGGGCGCTTGAATCAGATCGAAAAATTGTTATGGCGGGACTGTTTTCATAACAGAAGGAAAGTCGAAAGGAGATTGTACCAGTGTGTATTATGTCCGATCAGGCAAGAGTATTAGTCTGAGAAAGCGTCCCCTGATAATGGATAGGAAAGAGAGGAAAACAGCAGTGTTTTTAGGCCTTGGAAGGAGGGGCAGCGTTCGTTTTGTTTGTGAGAGAGTAGCCATTATGAGCGAGTCAAAATGGCCGTGAGCACCACGAGGAGATAACAACAGATAAAGAACCAGGAAGTGACACGTCAACTAAAACACCATGGAGGAGGAGTAGGTCGCCACCTAGTGGCGGAGGGGGGGTAGTGCTGGGGAGTTTTCATTACCCATAGGGGAATATTTAGATAGAGGCCTGTACTACCATCTAGTGGCGGAGTGGGGGAGTGATTCAATAGTGAATCTAATGAGATTAAATAAGAATTGCACAGAAAGATGGTGCAGTTATTTGAATGGGTTAATAATTGAATAAAGAGGGAGTTTGAATTCCAGTGGGGCCTTCTCACACCTAATAAATAGGCAGAGTCTTGAGGGGACACGTCACCAGAAAGAACTGGCGCGCGCTGGGGGTCAACCGTGGGACAAACGTAGAGCGCCGAGTGGGTATCGTTTAGCTGCTGGTGTCACGCCGGAAGACAACAAAACAGGGAACAGCCCTGTAGGATTAGATATGGGTGTTGAGAAGGTGGGGGACTAATAGAGAACAACTAGGGGCTTGCAGAGGAAAAAAATATATAGAGAACGAGCTGCAGGCCCAAAGCCACGGTAGACTAATAGCAAAACAAGGGAAATCGATGTACAGACGACTGCCGGTGTTGTGTTTCTGCTTTCAAGGGGGGAATGACACCGACAGCGATGGAGATGACCAGGAGACAGACTGGAGGAGGAGGAAGCCGCAGGGGCCAGGCACCGCAGCCTGGTACACAGATGATCCACGACGAGAGGGAGGAGACGGCGGCGGTGGAGGAGCAGATGTGGAGAGGACAGCCAGAGACACTGAGCAGTAGCAGACCAGGGGGGACATTTTTGCCTAGGGGACCGCGCCCTGGAAGGGGGACCAGCTCAGGAAAGGAGCCGTCACTGAAAGGGGCCCTTGCCCTAGAAGATGGGACCGGCCCGAGATGGGAGGTGTACTGTAAGAGAGGGAAGGGAGCGCTCTGATTTGGACGTGGGGTACCGAATAGGGGGGCCGAAGGGTTTAGGTGTGTCGTCTGAAAAGTTGCAATCTGTGTTTTTCTCTGTCTCTCTCTCTCTCTCTCCTCCATGACCGTTGTTTATCCTTTCTGGTTTGGGTGTGATGCGGGTAATGGAAAACAAAAGGAAAACAGCAGACGGCGGGGCCCTAATTGTTATGAGTCTATTTTTGTGTATAATTAATTGAAAAACCAAGTAGTCTTATGATTCTGAGGGGTGATAAGAATCAAGGGGGGATTGAGAGAAAACGGTGCTTTTTCAATGTATGTGATGTATAGATTGGGGAGAGATGACCACAGCTAAAATGGTAGATCGAAATGTGCATGGAAGCAGGAGACGGTGATAGAACGGTGGTGGAACCAGTGGTTTCACAGGCAGAGGCCGCGTCAGCGAGGGTTTTGTTATGAATTCCTTAGAAGAACATCTGAGATTAGAGTGTACTGTCTCCCAGGACAGGAGGGAGAGAGGTTCATCTTAATGAAACGTGAGTTTATTAGTGTTAAAGGTTATGCAGTTGTCATGACAACACGTCACATGACAACCAGAATGCGGGGCCGTCGTTGCGACGACGAACATCTATAAGTCGAACGGTGTTTCCGGGTGTTGAGCAGACTAAAATCTGACTGAGACTAAGAGGGAAGAAACCAGAAGAGACTCTCTCCTCTCGACAAGAGAGAGGGGGGGGGGGGGGGGAGAATGGCACATCACCAGTAGCTTCGGCTACCACGAGGATGGTTTTAGGCTAACGAACAGGCCTGAACACTATTGGACTGAACAGCAAAAGGACGATAATATGAACACACCGAAAGATCATTAGAAATATACTCTTCAAGGACAATACAATCTGTTAACATCTGAGCTGAGGTTTCTGTTTAGAGAAATAAAACCATGCTTTTCCTTGTAAGGTATTTCACGTTGTCGAAGTGTCAAATTCTTACGGAGGTGGGGAAGTATTATGGTTTACGGATTGCACTAACGGGGGGGAGATAAGGATCTTATCTACCAGTATCGGAGACGTCAGGACCATTAAAAGTACACAACGCAGAGGAATTGGATGGAGAGCCAAACAGACGAAGACGTGATACTGGCCAGTTTGATCAGAATCTTACAGTAGGTTGTGACATGGAACAGAGATATAGAGTAGGTAGTAGCGACAGGGAACAGAGAGATAGAGTAGGTAGCGACAGGGACCAGAGAGATAGAGTAGGTTGTGACAGGGAACAGAGAGATAGAGTAGGTTGTGACAGGGAACAGAGAGATAGAGTAGGTTGTGACAGGGAACAGAGAGATAGAGTAGGTTGTGACAGGGAACAGAGAGATAGAGTAGGTAGTAGCGACAGGGAACAGAGATAGAGTAGGTAGTAGCGACAGGGAACAGAGAGATAGAGTAGGTTGTGACAGGGAACAGAGATATAGAGTCGGTGGTGACAGGGAACAGAGAGATAGAGTAGGTTGTGACAGGGAACAGAGAGATCGAGTAGGTAGTAGCGACAGGGAACAGAGATAGAGTAGGTAGTAGCGACAGGGAACATTGATTGATTGATTGATTGAAAAGTTTATTAACAGATTGCAGAATGGGTACAGTACAGTACAGCTCAATACATACAATTGTTAAGGGGATGCAGACCAGAGAAAGACTTTCGTCTTGTTTACATCAGGGTCCCCCATTTTCAATTCATCATAACATATATGACATACATGACATACAGATAGACAGTACTGCTACAGAGAGATAGAGTAGGTTGTGACAGGGAACAGTGAGATAGAGTAGGTTGTGACAGGGAACAGAGAGATCGAGTAGGTAGTAGCGACAGGGAACATAGAGATAGAGTAGGTTGTGACGGAAGTATAATATTAATAACTGGACTTTGGAGAAGTCTTTATTCGGCATGCAGGCAGACACACATGCGATGGGCGGCACATACACAGGAACACACACACATGCAATTAGTTGGTCTCTGCACTTGAACCATCCCATCGTCCTTCCCCCCCAAGGGCAGCCGGGAGCAGATAAGGGCGTCGGCGTGGGGCCGCGACCAATCCAAGTGCTCCTGTCCGTCTTCGTCAGGGACGCGACAGCGTTAGCGATCTGTGCATGTTTTTCCATTGGGTTTCTGTTATCGGGGGGGAACCCTTGCGAGCACGGGGAGAACATGCAAACTTCACACAGAAAGGCCTGGGAGAGCTGGCTGAGTTCTGGTCTTGTTTTTTCAACACGCTAGGCAAAGCCCTAAACATCAACTAGAGCCATGCCCCTTGGTAGCCATCTTTGGGGTGCCCCTCACACCTGCTGGTTTCTCCAGGAAGGAACTAGACGTTGTAGCCTTCGCCTCACTCATAGCCCGTAGATGTATCCTCCTGCACTGGAAAAGCCCAAGCCCACCGTCCACCACCTCCTGGCTCAAGGACTTGATGTCATATCTTTCATCGGAAAAGGTAAAGTACTCTCTAAGAGGCTCAATTGCCTCAATTGCAATTTTATGATAGATGGCAACCTCTAATCACATTCATAAACACTCACATCCCTTGACCCTGACTGATCCTGATCCTAAAGAAATACTCCTTCTCTGAGGTGAGCACCTCAGATACTCTGTTGTAAATTCCGCCCCACTGTACATTGTATCTTGGTTATTTATTATTATTATTATTACAATTATTACTATTATTATTATTATTATTATTATTATTATTATTATTATTATTATTATTATTATTATTATTATTATTATTATTATTATTATTATTATTATTATTATTATTATTATTATTATTATTAATCATTTTTTATTTTAATTAAAATAAAATACTTTCTTTTTGCCTGTTTTCGATTTTGTTTGGTTTTTGTCTTTGTTGTTTTTTGTTGTTCCTGGTCAATTTCAGTCCTGTCCATGTCTCGTCATGTCCCATAAAAGCAAAAAAAAGAATCATGGTGATATGTTAAATATTGATAAACAACCTTTGGTTCTCTGTACCACATGTTTCACCAATAAAAGATATATGAAAAAAAAGAAAGGCCTGGGAGATACCCCACCTGGGTACCTGGCAACGCGGAAACCTGGTCCCCAAGCGGAAATCGAACCCTGGACCTTCTAGCTGCGAGGCAACAGTGTGTTAACCACTACACCACCGTGCCGAGTAGGTTGTGACAGGGAACAGAGAGATAGATAGATAGATAGATAGATAGATAGATAGATAGATAGATAGATAGATAGATAGATAGATAGATAGATAGATAGATAGATAGATAGATAGATAGATAGTGTTGACAGAGTCACCTGTGGAGCAATAATAACTTGGCCATGACGACAAGGTTCCTCTCTTTAGCCTTTGGCGTGGTTTATTATTCACACATCATTATGCACATGAGACCTTCTCTTGTGAGAGGCGACGGAGGAAGAGATCGAGGGGAAGGTAACAACTCCTTTTATACCTCTTACCTGACGTCAGCATCAATGGCTACGTCTCCTTGCGCCTACAGCGCCCTCTTGTGGAAACAGTTAAGCAGTTACAGACACCTGAATATGTCTGACAATAATTCAATGTGTCTAACGCTAATTCCTGTGTTCACGAGGAAGTTGTGTAACCGGCTGACCGCTCTTGATCCTCCCTATCCTAACATTGACACTTAACTTGCTACCTCTCTTGATCCTCCCTATCCTAACATTGACACTTCATAGTGGGACAGGATACAGGTGCCGCCAGGGGGAGCTGGTGACGACGTTGGGCAGGGAGATACAGGTGAAGAAGGATGGGCTCAGGGCGCGGCGCCGACGGAGGCACTTCCTCTTCATCGTTTTCCACAGAGGGAAGAGGACGCACGGAGCTGGAGCTCCGGACCTCGAGCACGCGAGATATAGACCCAGTTACGAAGCGGGTTAGTAATGAGTAGGGCTGTCCCCGACTAAGGATTTGGATGGTCGACTAGGATTGGCCAAAATTTGCCGTTAGTCGACTATTGGTCGACATAAAAAAAATTATAATAAAATAAGTATAATATTTAAAAAAAAAGAAAAAAAATTGTTTATCATTCCTTTTGGGCTGTGGGGGGTGCTTAATGTCTGAAGGAGTCGACTGAAGGCTTCTTGTCCTCTGCAAAAGCATGCAATTGGTCCACTGATGGATACATCTTGATATTTGTCTAGTCTAGTGTGTTCATTAGATGGGTGAAATCCTCTTTCAGTGCCTCTGTGCCTGTTTTCGTAGGCAGTTAGCCTCTGGTATGCGTGCCATTAGCGTTGGCCACGCTTCTAGGCCTCTTTTCTTTTGGAAAGAATGAAAAAAATTTAATAAATAAAGAATTAATATTTTTTATTATATTCGACTAAGAGGTTGTCCAGTCGACTACGGCTCCTTTCGACCGATTAGTCGACTAATCGATTAATAGGGGTCAGCCCTAGTAATGAGTATGCGATAGTTTAGCATTTAGTTAATGCGGAAGAGACATTGAGAGCGAAGCAGCAGACAAGCGACTGCCGAAGAGCGTGGTAGATATTGCCCACATTGCGTTTTAGCTGAAGTATATGCGTCATGACAGGGGGTTCACCACGACCCACAGATTAGCTTCAGTTAGGCTAGCACCACAGTTTAGCCCTGCGTGTCGCCCCACCCCTTCAGCCCAGCAGCGGACGTCACTACACTGCACGCTCCTCCAGCCCCTCCGAGCCGTTGCCCCAGCAGTCACCTGCCCAACCCGGCTGCCTGCTATCACGGGACCTCTGGACGGCCATCTCACCACACGGACGGTTGGTGGTGGGAGCGGGCCCGCCATTTGGATAAGTACAGCAAGCGCTCCGAGTGCTGAAACTTTATCGGTAGACATTCTCTCACAGCGGCGCGGGCTCTCTAAGGGCGAAGAGAAAACAGTGCTTTGAACTGACAATGTCTAGGGGCGCCCCAACCATTTATTATTTTGGGGAAAAGCCGGCTATAGATAGGACTTTTATTTGTAACGTGGGCCCGCTGTCATTGGGTTTGAGTGTGATAATAACGTGTGTTCTTTTATAAAATTCCCATTCAGTAGCCCTTTATCCTTCTCCTCCCCTCTCTCCACACCTATGGAGAAGCGGAACAGTATATAGACCCTTAAAGGGAAGGTGTTATTACTGTGTCTAGCCCAGTGTGGGAAGAACTTGAATCTGTAGTATAGAGCGAGAGCACTAGGTGCCCAGTGTGGAAATAACTTTCATAAAGGTGTAATAATTTGTAACGTGCATCAGACTTCCAGTAAAGGACAAAGTAAATGGGACCACTGTGTGCGTGTCTGTTAATGTGCATCTTACCTAACCCTTTCCTTTCCGGGTAATGTTCATTACAATTTAACCCTTTCCCCACCCCCTGCCTATAGTTCATTGTGAAAGGTCTCTACTCATCATTCGGGAAGGGTACTGCTTTGGGGAGTGAATATATCATCCATCTTTACTGCCATCGGGTGTGGGAGGGCCCAGGAAGTATTGGGGGAAGTGTGGGTGTGTGGGGAGCTGCTGTTGATCGCCCTGGAGGGCAAGAAGGACCAGCGCACCATTCCTAGGTTAGTGAATCCTAGGCCCCATCCACTCCCGCTGCTCGACCTCCACTTCAACATTCCTGGCCTACAGTCGGGGACCCAGCTAGACCCAGCTCTGCTGCGTTCTCACTACCAGGTGGCTGTGTACATCCACTCCCATAAAGCAGGGATAATCCACCCTGCTACACATGCAATCATACATAACACATAATCTCAACACTCCCACTTATGGCTGTCGTGTATACTGTACAACTTTTTCAAAAACATCTTTCAAAGAAAAGAATACAGTTCAGAACATCAAAAAGAATATGGCAGTCAATATTACATAACAGGCAATATTTACACACCAAACATGACCTCTGCAAATCTTCTCAATTTCAGTTTGGAGACAGGCTTTGTCATAGCATCTGCTACCATGTCATCTGTAGGACAATAAACAAGTGTCATCCTTTCTTCTCTGATGACAGATCTGATGAAGTGATATTTTATATCCACATGTTTACACCTCTGTCGGCACACAGAGTTTCTAGCAATTGCAATGGTTCCCTGGTTGTCTTCATAAACAACAGTTTTCTTATATACATAGGTATCCATTCCTTCGAGCAGTTGTTCTAGATAAATACATTCCTGTATTGTCATAGATAGAGCCATGTATTCGGCTTCACAAGTTGACAGTGCTACTGTGGGCTGTTTCTTTGTTTTCCATGAAACCAGTGAGCTGTCTGTGTTCAAACTCACACAATACCCTGTGGTACTTCTTCTGTCTGTGGCGTCTGCCGTCTTTCATTTTGAATCTGGTGGAGAGCATACTTTTCACCTGCTCTAGGTTTCTAGTGTTGTCCGCTGCGATGATTAAATCATCCACCCAAATCATAATTATCACTTTTCCTGACTCTTTTGACTCCCTTGAGTAAACACAGGGGTCTACTGGGTTCTGTAGGAAGTGATCTTCAATGAGACATGTATGAAGCATCTCGTTCCAATTTCTCCCAGACTGTTTCAGGCCGTAAATGGATTTTTCTAGCTTACACACTAGCTTCTCTCCTTTCTTCTCGTAACCTTCAGGTTGTTCCATATATATCTCCCTATCTATGGGTGCGTGCAGGTAGGCTGTCTTCACATCCATCTGGTGTAAAATCAAACTGTCCTCAGCTGCTTTCTGCATCACTACCCGTACACTGGTCAGATTGGCTGTGGGTGAGAATGTCTCACCGTAGTCTATACCTTCCCTCTGACTGTAACCTTTAGCTACAAACCTGGCCTTGTACTTGTCGTGGCCTTCAATACCCTCCTTGATTGAGTACACCCATTTTCCTCCCACGGTCTGTCTGCCCTCTGGTAACTTGGTTAGAGTAAAGGTATGGTTGTCCTCTAGGGACCTCATCTCCTCATCCATTGCTCTCTCCCATTTTCTTGACTCAGGGGACACCATGGCATCTTTAAAGGTCTGAGGTACTCCACTCACTACTCTGTAGCAGTAAGCAATGCTGGTAAGTGTACTGTCATCCTCGTCACTTTCTCTCTGGGCATAGTCTTTCAGATACTTTGGGGGTTTGTGTTCCCGTGAGGGATACCTCCCACTGCATGAGTAGGGTGACCAAATCCATATGATCCAAATGCAGGACAGCATGTCGATTTTGCGGGACATTTGTTGAAATTGCGGGACAGTAATGAATTTTTATACAATAATCATGTTTACATAATGTATTAATTTTGATCCAAATATAAGCATTTAATGTATTAAAAACACAATAGTGTTGTGTCTTAATTGCTTATTATATCACTATAACTTCTATATCACTGTATAGAAGAATACCACAATCCAACATGCTGTTAAATTACCTACCGACTCCTAGCGGTTATATGGCTATAGAGTTAAGATACATGAACCCTGTGATCTCTCTTGTAATGTGATACTGAAGTGCATACATGTATTCATTGTCTACACTGGTAGTGGCTTCCTTGATTCTAAACATGTGCAGAACACTACAAACATTTCATTTTTCATTCAATGATAATCTGACAAAATTGTACAATTATTAAAATGATAATACTTTTAATAGTTTTTTTTATCATATATACATTTAATTTTTGTAAACTTTAATTAACAGGTTAAATGTAAATGGGTATATACAGGATGAATTGACATGAGCATTAGTAGGCCTGTGTTATGACCTAGAGTGTTATCCTCTAAGTGAAATACATATAATTGTGAGGATTGGCTCGTTCCCCGCCACACGCTTCTTCAAGGTACTGTGTTGATTGGTGCATTCCCCGCCACACGCTTCAGGAGCGATTACCAATTCCATCACGCACCTGTCGTAGTTTGTGATTAGCGCTCCAGAGGCTTCATATACTCGTATACCCTTCTTTCAATCGTTGTCGGGTCGTTTTGATTACTACTGCTACTGCCTGTCTTCCCCCCGTTGTTGTGCCTCGTCTACTTTCCCTCCAGGACATCTTTGGATCGCCGCTGGTGAATATCTTGATCATCCGTTTGGAGCTGCGCCTCGTTGCCCGCTTTACGCGTTTGTGCTTTGGTGAGTTTTGGAAACAAACCTTTTTGGATTATCTGTTTTTGTGGCGTTTTGTGGTTTTTGGATAACACTGAAGAAGTACCGTTTTTGTTTTGTACTGGACTCAGCTAAATTGTGTGTTTGGATAACACTGAAGAAGTACCGTTTTGTTTTGTACTGGACTCAGCTAACTTGTGTGTAGTTTACACCGAAGATCAAGTCACTTGTATTTCATACTGGACTCAGCTAAGGGAGGACTGAACTGCACTGCCTCTGTGTACTGTTGGACTGTTGTTGATCTATCTCTCTCTCTCCGTTTCCACTCCGAGTTGGATCTGGGAGTATCTGCAGAGCCGCAGCGGCGCCTACGCCGATTCCCCACCTCTAACACCGGGAGGATCTGCAGAGCCGCAGACAACTCTGCCGAAGGCATTCTCCTTTTTTGTTGATTCAGATTTGTTATTTGGCTCTTTTTGATTCTGTAATAAATACGCCCTAGTGTTTGGCTAACTCTGAACTACCTGTCTGTGCCGTGCTGTTGAGGTCGGTTTCAAACCCTAACATTACAACCCGACCATGACGACCTCAGCCGACACAGACAGAGTCAGAACAGCGTTGGTGGTCCAGATTGAATTGACCAACGACCACAGCCTACAGTTAGGTGCGGCTGCGGCTGCTGTACAGGAGCTCCGAGCCCAGGTCCTGCCTATTCAGGAGTCCCTTGGCTCTCTGGCTACCCTGCAGACAGCCCAGGGTAATCAGCAGGCTGATATTCTTCACCAATTACAAACTCTGAGTGAAGCATTTAACGCCCTGCTTGTAACCCCACCTGCTTCAGGAGTCTCGGCCAGAGCACCACCCGCAGCCGTGGCGGGCCCCGCGTCTCCCGATCCCGCACCTCGGGAGCCCCGTCTCTCCGAACCACGGTTGTTCAATGGTAACTTCGAGGATTGTGCCACATTCATCATGCAATGTGAGTTGGTTTTTCTTCATCAACCCAGCCGATTCACTTCAGAGGGAGCCAGAGTGGCTTACATGACTAACCTGCTCTCAGGCCGGGCAGCACAGTGGGTTACTGCCTCCTGGGCAATGAGGGCTGATTTTTGTTTTTCCTACCCAGACTTCGTGGCAGAGCTCCGCAGGGTTTTCCACCACCCAGCCCGTGGCCAGGACCCAGGAGCTCGGTTGGGCACCTTCCGGCAGGGCAGTGTCGGGGTCACCGACTACGTGCTGGAGTTCAGACTGGCCGCAACGGAGAGCGGTTGGAACGATCAAGCGCTTCGTCTCACTTTCATGAGGGGGCTCAACAACGCTGTAAGGGACCAGCTCGCGACACGTGAGGAGCCTGAGTCCCTCGAGGACCTATTCAACCTCGCCATTCGCATCGACGGACGCCTCCGGGAGAGAAGGCGTGAGAGAGCCCGACTGGGACCCCCAGAAGTTCCCCAGACCCCCCGCACTCGTGACGGTACTGCGGTCCGTCCTGCTCCCACCACAACTGGTGGTTCCTTCCCCTCCCGTTCGGTGTCCGAGGAGGAACCCATGCAGCTGGGACGCTCACACCTTAGCCCGGCTGAACGGGAGGCCAGGTTCAGGTCCGGCCTTTGCCTCTACTGCGGCCGGGATGGGCACTGTATCTCCAACTGCCCCACCCGGCCAAAAGACCAGGCTCGCCGGGACCCCGGGAGATCCTGGTGAGCCGTTTTTCTCGTTCCCAGAACCGTGCACCACCTAGCCATCTGATGAGCGTCACCCTGGCCTGGGCGGACCAACGGGCGATGGTGGAGGCACTCATTGACTCAGGTGCTGACGAGAGTTTCCTGGATTTCTAGTTTGCTACCCAGGCCAACATTCCGCTAGAGGACCTCGTGAGACCCGTGGAGGTGTTCGCGTTGGACCAGCACCACCTGGCTGACATCACTCAACGCACCTGTCCAGTCCTTCTCACCATTGCTGGTAACCACGTTGAGAGACTCCAGTTTTTTATCACCAGATCCCCTCTTGTCCCAGTAGTCCTGGGCAGGCCCTGGCTCGCGCTGCATGAGCCCCACATCGCCTGGTCCTCCGGTACCATCAGGGGGTGGAGCTCCGCCTGTCATGCCCAGTGTCTTCAGGCGGCGTCCTGTCCCTCGCCCCGGAGCCCCCTTTGTGAGCCGCCCCCGGACCTCTCGACTATACCCCCCGAGTACCACGACCTCGAGGAGGTTTTCAGTAAGTCCCGGGCTCAGGCCCTTCCGCCTCACCGGCCTTACGACTGTGCCATCGACCTCCGCTCAGGGGCTCCCCTTCCCGGCAGCCGCCTCTACAGTCTGACCGTCCCTGAGAAGGCAGCGATGGATAGATATATCTCTGAGTTCTTGGAAGCAGGCCTCATTCGACCTTCCTCCTCCCCGGTGGCGGCCGGTTTCTTTTTTGTTGGGAAGAAGGACGGAGACCTTCGACCCTGCATCGACTATCGCCAGCTCAACGAGATCACCATTAAGAACAAGTACCCTCTTCCTCTCATGAACTCCACCTTCGAGCCTCTCACCCAGGCTACCATCTTTACCAAGCTGGACCTCCGGAGTGCCTACCATCTGGTCCGTATCCGAGAGGACGATGAATGGAAGACCGCCTTCAAGACTCCCAGGGGCCACTACGAGTACCTGGTAATGCCGTTCGGCCTCACCAACGCTCCGGCGGTATTCCAGGCGCTCATGAACGACGTCCTTCGTGACATGCTGGAGGAGTTTGTGGTGGTATACCTAGACGACATCCTCATTTTCTCCAAGACCCTCGAGGAACACATCCAGCATGTCCGCCGTGTGCTGGAGCGCCTCCTCCACAATCGTCTCTTCGTCAAGGCAGAGAAGTGCCGATTTCACTCCGACTCCGTCGATTACCTGGGCTTCATCGTGGAGAGCGGCTTGACCCGAGCTGACCCTCGCAAGATCCGGGCCGTGGAGGAGTGGCCGGAACCCACCTCTCGGAAGGAGCTACAGAGCTTCCTCGGGTTCGCAAACTTCTACCGAAGATTCATCCGGAACTACAGCCAGGTAGCGGAACCACTTACCAGGCTAACCTCTCCCGCCCTGCCGTTCGACTGGTCCCCAGCGGCGTGTGCTGCGTTCCGTTCCCTCAAGAAGAGGTTCACCACCGCCCCGGTCTTGCTCCACCCAGACCCCAAGAGACAGTTCATTGTAGAGGTGGACGCCTCGGATACTGGACTAGGGGCTATCTTGTCTCAGCGGTCGGCAACGGACCAGAAGGTACATCCGTGCGCCTTCTACTCACGTCGTTTCCTCCCTGCCAAGAGGAACTATGACATCGGCAATCGGGAGCTGCTGGCGGTTGTGGCTGCCTTGGAGGAGTGGCGTCATTGGCTAGAGGGGGCCGAGGAACCATTCACCATTTGGACGGACCACAAGAACTTGATGTACATCCGTGCTTCCAAGCGCCTCAACGGCCGGCAGGCAAGATGGGCCAGCTTCCTCAGTCGGTTCGACTTCTCGCTGACTTTTCGCCCTGGTTCCCGCAACACGAAGGCCGACTCCCTGTCCCGGTTACACTCCAAGGGGGCTCCAACCACTGAGGACCCGACTCCCATCCTTCCAGAGGCCAGGGTGGTGGGAGTGGTCACCTTGGGCATCGAGGGGGTGGTAAGGCGTGCCCTACGCTTCCATCATGCTCCCGGCAATGTACCTGTTCATCGCCTCTTCGTCCCCGACTCAGTCCGGTCCCGGGTCCTCCAGTGGGGCCATACCAGCCGGTTCGCCTGCCACCCAGGCATTCATCGCACGTTCTCCTTCCTGGCTCGTCGATTCTGGTGGCCCACCATGAGGAACGACGTCAAGGAGTTTGTACTGGCCTGCGCGGTCTGCGCCCGCAGCAAGGCCTCCCACCAGGCACCCTCCGGGCTATTGCAGCCGCTTCCCATTCCGAGCCGCCCTTGGTCCCATGTGGCGTTGGACTTCGTCACGGGTCTTCCTTCTTCCCAGGGGAACACGTGCCTACTGACCATGGTGGATCGGTTCAGCAAGGGGGTTCACCTCGTGGCCCTTCCCAAGCTTCCCTCGGCGGCCGAGACGGCGGACCTCCTGACACGCCACGTGTTCCGCCTCCATGGGTTTCCCCAGGACGTTGTCTCGGACCGGGGGCCCCAGTTCACTTCCCAGGTATGGCAGGCTTTTTGCAAGGGATTGGGGGCAACGGTCAGTCTTTCCTCTGGTTATCATCCCCAGACTAACGGACAAACGGAGAGGATGAACCAGAGCGTGGAGTCTGCTCTTCGGTGTGTGGCTGCCGAGAAACCCGCTTCTTGGAGCCGGTTCCTTCCCTGGGTCGAGTACTCCATCAACTCCATGGTCAGTTCCGCCACCGGCCTCTCACCTTTTGAGATATCCCTGGGCTACCAACCCCCTCTTTTCCCTGTACAGGAGTCGGAGGTGGCAGTTCCCTCCGTACAGGACCATCTCGACCGGTGCCGTCGGGTCTGGGAGATCACCAGGACTGCGCTGCTCCGGTCATCGGAGCGTGCCAGTCGTGGGGCTGACCGGCGCTGGGTCCCTGCGCCGACGTACCACCCTGGGCAGAGGGTGTGGCTGTCCGCAAAGGACCTTCCGCTTCGGTCCTCGGCCAAGAAGCTTAACCCCCGGTTCGTCGGTCCTTTTGAGGTTCTGAAGGTACTCAGTCCGGCGGCGGTGAGTCTTAAGCTTCCTGCGTCCATGCGCATTCACCCCGTTTTCCATGTGTCCCGGGTTAAGCCTGTCTCTCTCAGTCCCCTGATGCCTCCTGCTCCGGACCCGCCTCCTCCCGAGATGGTGGACGGACACCCCCAGTGGCAAGTCCGCCAGCTGATGGGCGTCCGACGGCGGGGTCAGGGGTTCCAGTACCTGGTGGACTGGGAGGGATACGGCCCGGAGGAACGGAGCTGGGTCTCCCGCCAGCTCATCATGGACCCCGGCCTGATCACCGACTTCCATCGTTCCCATCCGGACGAGCCGGGTCGGGCTGGTCGCCGGGTGGCTCCCGTGGAGGGGGGGGTACTGTGAGGATTGGCTCGTTCCCCGCCACATGCTTCTTCAAGGTACTGTGTTGATTGGTGCATTCCCCGCCACACGCTTCAGGAGCGATTACCAATTCCATCACGCACCTGTCGTAGTTTGTGATTAGCGCTCCAGAGGCTTCATATACTCGGACCTTCTTTCAATCGTTGTCGGGTCGTTTTGATTACTACTGCTACTGCCTGTCTTCCCCCCGTTGTTGTGCCTAGTCTACTTTCCCTCCAGGACATCTTTGGATCGCCGCTGGTGAATATCTTGATCATCCGTTTGGAGCTGCGCCTCATTGCCCGCTTTACGCGTTTGCACTTTGGTGAGTTTTGGAAACAAACCTTTTTGGATTATCTGTTTTTGTGTGTTTGGATAACACTGAAGAAGTACCGTTTTTGTTTTGTACTGGACTCAGCTAAATTGTGTGTTTGGATAACACTGAAGAAGTACCGTTTTGTTTTGTACTGGACTCAGCTAAACTGTGTGTTTGGATAACACTGAAGAAGTACCGTTTTGTTTTGTACTGGACTCAGCTAACTTGTGTGTAGTTTACACCGAAGATCAAGTCACTTGTATTTCATACTGGACTCAGCTAAGGGAGGACTGAACTGCACTGCCTCTGTGTACTGTTGGACTGTTGTTGATCTATCTCTCTCTCTCCGTTTCCACTCCGAGTTGGATCTGGGAGTATCTGCAGAGCCGCAGCGGCGCCTACGCCGATTCCCCACCTCTAACACCGGGAGGATCTGCAGAGCCGCAGACAACTCTGCCGAAGGCATTCTCCTTTTTTGTTGATTCAGATTTGTTATTTGGCTCTTTTTGATTCTGTAATAAATACGCCCTAGTGTTTGGCTAACTCTGAACTACCTGTCTGTGCCGTGCTGTTGAGGTCGGTTTCAAACCCTAACAATAATATACAAATGAAAACAGCAGTGAACAACAGGAAACAACTATACAAAATATATCCTATGGGGAACAGTAGGATAGGCTAAGCAAATGGCTGAAAAACACTATGGCCTTCGCATTGCGCGATTTGCGTCTCGAACATAGAATGTGCCTCTGAAATGTTCAGCCCCATGGAAAGCACCATAATGCCTTAGTGCTTGAGGAATTTATATTTATGACTGGACCGTGCAGCTTCCAGTAGAGCCTTCTGACCAAGAGCATATTTATAAAATGCTGCACATGTCAGAGAGAAATTAGTTTTGACTTGTATTTCTCTCTTCACGAGCTCCACACTGCATCTATTTCTTTGGTCCGTCCACGGCGCGCCTGTCATGAGGGAGAACAACCTCTCTACGAACGCATTCGTGACCGGGATGCTCAGGAAGAATGAAGCCAGCTGGGTCAGGTTGGGGGGTCTGGATGTCCTTCAACAGCAGCCCCCACTTCACTCCAACAGTCGCCTCCATCTCCACCACTTCCTTCTGACGTGGAACGATTAAACAAAACTCCTCATAGAGCGCATCCATGTATAACATGCCGTTGATCTTAAGGGCTTCAGCTGTAGCGTGCAGGTCAGTGAAGCTGACCTTTCTCTTTAGAGACATGACAGAAAGAGCCTTGAGATCATTATCATCTGAGAAATCAAACCACTTCTCGAGGTAGACGATGGCAGACCTGTAGAACGATGTGAAGTCTGCTCTTGTCTTTGTCGCTCTCGCATCTGGGAAGTGGCGGAGAAGGACACTGGCCTCTGTTCCAAAGAAGGAATCCGTGAGCCTTTGCTGGAGTTTCCCACGCAGGGTAGAGAGCATAGGCGCCTGGCCTTAAGAGCACGCGGAGCAGCTGCTCTCCCACTATTGAACTTGGGGGAGCAAGGGTATGATCTTGCCCCACCACTTTTTGATCATATGAAAAATATGATATACCCCCCCCAATATATAAATCTAACCATAACTACGTAATTTCAATCAAATTAATAATACGCAATGACACTTAATAACACGTTTTTAAGTTTCCAAAGATTGCGAACCCCCCCCCCCCCCTGCCCCATTATGGTTTGATCCAGTTCCTCCCATCTCCAGCGCGTAAACCTTGGAGCACAGCGCTGCTGCAGTCTGGCTGCAGGTAGGCTGAGTGTAAATCAAAGCCCACAGAGTGTGTCATAATATTGGTGGCAGGCAGGCAGGCTTTTCCAGTAAGTTGTTCAAATAAAAGGATTATGTTAGACATAAGTTACTATTGAGTGGTAGTAGAACTTCTACGGTTCTACCACGCAATACAATAAAAGTGTTTCACGGTCCCGAATTGCGATCTGGTCATACGGTTTTCTCGAATAAATAATAATAACGTTTCCCTCTCTGGTTGGCGTTAGCTTTAGTGCTAGCCGCTAGCTAACGTTATCTAGATATGTGGTGTGAGCTGGATGACGTTGACTTCATTTCCAAACGTTAACGCTATCTATATGGCAGACGAGCAGGGCTGGATTAATGACGGCCGCGGCCCGTGGGCCTATAGTGACGAGGGGCCTCCATTTTTTTTCTTTTTCTTTTTTTTTACTTTTTTTTAAAAAAAAATTTAATTTTTGAGATCGATGTCATGATTGTGCACTGCAGACTCAGGGAGGAGGCAGAGAAGGAGAGAAAGAGACACAAGATTTACAGGTAATGGAAATATATCTTTTTTCTCTTTCTTATTAAAAACTTGGCATATTTGAAAGGAGATTGATTTAATAAAAATGAATGAGCGAAAAATCAATATACAGTGTATATACAGTATAATATATTATTATTATAGTAATTGGCTATCATACTGCAATATAAACTGAGTTTTATAGTGAAAAGAGCAGCTTTATTGGTCAAGATTGAAGGCTCTATATTGCAGGAAATTGCACGTACAGGTTCATTAAAAAAAAAAAAAAAGTCTGCCATGGAGGGGGTCGTGCCGGACGCCCTCCAAACCAGTTTGCCTGTCAAAAAAAAAAAAAAATGTCCACCCCCACTTTCAACTATAACTAGGCGGCCATGGTAGAGAGGATGGGGTAGACCTCGCATACAGTCACGTCATCCCCCAATAACCAATAACCAATAGCAGCTTGCATATAGTACCTGGCGCAAGCTGTTTATTGCCGCGCAACTTGAGCGACCGGAAATAAACAGCTCTGCCAGGTACTATATAATGCGCTCCTGCTGGTTAGACTATAGGCTATGTTACATAACGTTACGTATGTAGTACTTACGGTGTGTGCATTAGTGCATGTTTTGGGGATTAATGAGAGGACAAAAACAATAATTATTAATAATAATAATAATAATTGTTTATTGAAATGAGGGACACTTATTGAAATGCGGGACATTGATCTTCTCTTGCGGCATGCGGGACAGAGGGCTGAAATGTGGGACTGTCCCGCACAAATCGGGATGTTTGGCCACCCTATGCATGAGGCACGTGACGTCACCCTCGGGTGCTCCTCGTCATCGTCCTCTGGGGGTTGTTGACTGTCTGTCTGCATGTCTGTGCTCAGTACACTAGGCTGAGGTGTCTGTCACACCTTACTCTGGAGTCCAGCTCTGGCTTCTCTGTCTGTGCCTCGTTCTCACATGTTGTCTTTGTGACAAATTTGACTAGCCTGTGGTTTTGCACATTCCGTTTACCGGGATAATAGACTAGAAAAGCAGGGCTTCCTTTGTCGTGCCCTACAAAGAGTCCTTTTTCACATCTGGACTAGAGCTTTCCTCTGTCCTGCTGGTAAGCATAACACACTGACACAATTTTTTGCATTCTGGCTAGATTACACTTCTTTCCTGTCAGTGCTGTATATGGGGTGGTGCCCGTGTGCTTATTAAAACACCTGTTCCTGGTTTAAGCGGCTTCTTGTACCGCATAATGCCATAGACTCTTAGGTAAGTTACCATCTATCAGCTTACACCTAGCCATTTCGAAAAGAGTACGTCCTTCCCTCTCTGCTACCCCGTTCTGGTGCGGGGAGTAAGGACATGACATCTCGTGTCTTATCTTGTTCCTTTTCAACAGTGATTGGAACTATCTATTTTTGAACTCGGTTCCGTTGTCGGACCTCAAGCATCTTATGTTGCCATAAGGGGCTACATCTGCAAGGAATTTCTCTGTGGCCTGGAATGTGTCACTCTTTGCTTTGAGAAAGTAAACAAACACTGCCCCTGTACACACATCTGTAAAATACTGTACATATTTAAAGCCACCTATGGACTCGTTGCTTACTGGACCGGCTAGATCTGTGTTAACTAGCTCAAGTGGTACCTTTAATTTTTCCGTGGGACGTCTGTTCCTCGATTGAGTGAACTTCTCCTTTATACTTCACATTCTTTGTTCGGTCTATGCTTTTCACCGTTAATGTGCATGCCTTCTGTTTCAGTAAATCCTCGTAATTACAATGACCCATGATCTCATGCCATGTCTGGATATCATGACTGACAGTCACATTACACATATCGTTATCATTACACTCTGTTTGTAGATAATACATTCTCTTGTACACCTCTATGTTAAATCGCGTACCGTTAGGCTCTAGAAGAACATCTTTACCTTCATTGAAGAACATTTTGGCACCATTCGCAGTAGCAGATTTTACAGAGAATAGTTCTTGTGGGAACGAGGGTATGTAGAGAGTGTCATATATTAAGTCAATACATTAGATTAATTACAGTGCATTGAGGTTGCCAACTAGAGGGAGAGAAGGAGAATGGTAATGTGGTTCCTCTCATCTGACTCCAAAAATAGCCAGCAAGAGAATAAACTGTGCAGCCAGACAACAGAGCTCTAATTCAAACTCATATATTTATTGCCGAGAGGCCCAAAGGTGAAATGCAGCAGTTACATACAGGGATTATTCATCATTTTACATCAAACATGCTTGTACAAAAGATTGAGGTTTACACATTTAAACCCAGTCTGCACACAAAACAGTAGTCATGTTTATCAAATGAAGAGAGAATAGACTGAGCCTTTACACATGAGTAAAACCTGATCTTAAGATAGGCATCTTTACATGTTACTCTAACCAACAATGGGTCCATGATTTTACTCACATGAAACGGCAAACAGCATTCTCTGGGGGCGGTGGGAGGTGCAGACCTGGTTGTCTGGCCTCCTGAATTAACACTGTTATCCTTCTTATACTACTCATGACCTCACATTTTTAGCCTGGGTTTAACCAATCTGAGTCATATTCAAATATGGAGTTGTTCCAATCAGCTGTCTTCTGTGGGGGGCTGTCTGCCCCAACCGATCTCCTGTCCGTGTGTGTTCCTCCAGCATCAGAGGGGGGGCCCATGGCCCCCGTCGGGCTGTGGCCTTTTCTTCTCAGAGGCATGTCCCAATAAACATTTACAAGATGTATCTCCCGTGTATATGAATTTACACACTTCTAATATTATCACAGTTTTACTCTTGGCTTACATTTTTATATCAAACAGTGATAAAGAATAACTTGATACGTGTATTTTACCAGACTAAACCTTGGTAATTGAGACTTATTTTCTATATATGGTTTACAACAAGAGTGAAATAACACTCTTACTTTCATAATCAGGTGACATTCTAAATGACATTCAAGTATTCTTTTATCTAATAAGTCAGTTACCTTTTAATATGATATTGTTTTGAATTAGTTTCAGTCTAACATTCTATCAGAGCCAGTTATCTGGTCTCTGCTATCAGTGCTGAAATCTGCTAGTGTTGAGTACATCTGTTAGTGGGGGTTGAAATGACTGTTCCTAACAGCTGGGTGTGACCCTTTGTTCTGCTGTTTATCTGATGCAACTGTCTTCTAGAATGGTTCTCTATTTAGCACTGCAAAACCACTCTGCTGTTGAAAAGGTACACCTGGCTTTTTGCATATATTTTCTATTTTCAGACATATGGATTATGAAATACACAGTCAATGTTACCACAAGAGCGTTCTTTAACGTCACTGTACACCGGCGCCCCTCACTGTCTATGAGGCATACCTGTGCGTCTCCTCTCCCCTGCGCCAACCCGAAAGTGCGCTTCCCATCTGCCAGCTCCATGCTGTGTCTCTCCGGCTCGAAGGTGTTGTCAAAGTTCTTGAATCGGTTCCTGTCGTTGATGATGTGGGACGACGCACCTGTGTCCACGATCAGTCCCTTCCTTTGGACCTGCTGCTGCTGCGTTGACTGGGTGACGTACGTTGTCTGCGCCCCGAAGATGAAGTCCTCTCGTCCCGCTGCTCTCTGGGCATCGTCTCGACTCGTCTCACGTCCACCGTTGCCGCCATCTTGTCCACAGCCGTCATCTTGTCCATGCACATACTGAGCGCTCTGGTCACGTTTCTTTCTGCACGCTTTGTCTGTGTGCCCCGTGGATTTACAGAAGCTACACCAAACAGTCTTTGTGCAGTTATCCTTCCGGTGCCCGTTTTCTCCGCATCGCCAACACGCCAGCTCCGTCGGCGGTCTGGTCTTCTCTCTCGGTGCCGCCCGGGCCTTCAGCACCCTCTCTCCCGCCTCCGCGGTGACTGGGTGTGTGTCTTCTGAGGCCTCAAAGTTTCGCAACTTGGCCTTGAACTCCCCCAGCGACATGTCCGCTGAACCGTGTGTCACCAGTAATGTGAACGGTTTGTACATCTCATAGTAGTCCTCTCATAACCATCGCCATCATTAGTCCATCGCTCGGTGCTTCTCCTGCACTCTTAAGCGCCGTAATGATCTGTTCAGCTCTGATGACGTATTCGGTCACAGTCTCGGTGTGCGCTTTCTTTAGCGCTGTCAGTGTTATGTAGAGGGATACGATCCGGGGTCTTCCCCTTCCGATGTAGTGTTCTCTCAACACTTTTAGGCTCTCTCGGCCTTTGTCCTTCGTGTTGCGGAATATCAGTCCCAAGCTCGTGTTGTCTAGCAGTGCTGCTAACTCGCAGTATGCGTCGGCATTTTGCTTGGTGTCCAGGGCTTGCGCGGCCGCCGTTACTTCTCCCGTGGGGGCCGTCAAGATGGTTTTCTTCAGCCCCACTCCGTGCATACAGCACAACATTCGCTCTTCCCAGAGCTCATAGTCCTCTGCCCTTCCGTTGAACGAGGGCCATTTGCTCCTTCCTTTGGTCGCCATCCGCTTTTGATGGTAGGCGTAGCTTTAGCTCCCATTAGCCTAGCTTTAGTCACACGGTGCTCCCGGTGCTAAACTAGCCTATACTTTCAGCTAAACTTGCTACCCTTGCTTATTTCGCTCCTGCGTGATCTGGGCCCATAACCTGTTGACAGAGTCACCTGTGGAGCAACAATAACTTGGCCATGATGACAAGGTTCCTCTCTTTAGCCTTTGGCGTGGTTTATTATTCACACATCATTATGCACATGAGACTTTCTCTCGTGAGAGCCGACGGAGGAAGAGATCGAGGGGGAGGTAACAACTCCTTTTATACCTCTTACCTGACGTCAGTATCAATGGCTACAGCGCCCTCTTGTGGAAACAGTTAAGCAGTTTCATGCAATCATACATAACACATAATCTCAACAGATTGCGTGCATGCATGCGTGCGTGCGTGCGTGTGTGTGTGTGAGATTGGGTAAAGATTTTCAACTACAAATCAGTTGATTGCCGGATGGCTTTTCCAATAGGGGACAAAGCCACCAGCCCCAAATGGGAAAAGGCAGATTTCCATGTGAACAGTTATTTTTATTACTTGTTTTTTGGATAATCTTTTCATTATTCATTAGACTGGTGCATCCCAGTATGTTTCCTGTGATCATAACGATAGGTTATGTAGATAACCTAGTTATATTAGTATTGGCTAAGCGTCCCGCTCTGAGCCTTACGAGATACTCCTATCTCCTGTGATACCTAATGTATCTCCCACGAACAAAAACACATGCACCCCACCTGTATGGGGCCCCGCCCCTTATGGTGGCTACCGCCCATATAACCATGACCCTGGTCATGAAACACCCTTCCTCGCCAAAACCCGTCCCAGGAAAAGATCCCTCAAGAGGGAACTCAGGGCGCGCAGAGCGGGACGCTTAGCCAATACTAATATAACTAGGTTATCTACATAACCTATCGTTATATTTCGTATTGCATCGCGTCCCGCTCTGAGCCTTACGAGATAATGGGGAAGAGCGGGCGCGAGACCCGACAGATGTACCCCCTGAGGACCCGTAAGCCCACATCAAGGGGTGCGGGGAGCCCTGTCACCCCATCCTTCCTAACGAAGGGGGGGCGCAGTCAACTCCACCTGAATGCGAACAAGAGGGAGCCAGAACCCCTTGAACACACCGTACAGGCGGAACCACGTGTGACTCAACACACTGCGGCCCATACCCATACACTCCTGCTACCCGACCAAAGGACGGGAAGCAGGAAAGGCCACAGACCCCAGAACCGCCTGGGAGACAGAACCCCCGGTCATGTCCATGAGGAAAAACCTTACAAAGGAGCCCGGGGAGGACCATGAAGCTGCAGCACAGATGGCCTCCACCGAGGCCCCACCCAGGAGAGCGGCAGAGGCAGCCACCCCACGAGTGGAGTGCGCCCTGACGCCCCCAGGGGGATCCTGCCCAGCCAGCGTGTAGCAGAGGGTAACACCCTCGCACAACCAATGGGACAGGCGCTGCTCCGACAGTGCCTTACCAGCACGAGCCCCACCGTAACAGACAAAAAGCTGGTCGGTAACCCTGAAATCCTGAGTACGGCTGAGGTAAATCCCCAAGCACGGACTGGACATGACAGGTGAAGGCCCGCATCTAACTCACCAGTGTGAGGAGGAGGACGAAACGCCTGAACCACAATATCCCGGGAGCGGAAGGAACTCCGGATATTCTTAGGCACGAAAGCAGGATTAGGTCGCAGAGTGACACCGCAATCGGTCCGAAAAGACAGGCACTCTGGATGTACCGAGAGAGCACAGAGCTCACCTACGCGTTTAGCGGAAGTGACAGCCAGAAGGAACGCGGTCCTGAAGGACAGCTGTCCCAACGGCGCCCGCTCGAGCGGCTCAAACGGGGCCAAGGACAACCGACCGAGGACCAATTGAAGATCCCAAGTCGGAGCCAAGGAGCGTTGCACCGGCTTAACGCGTCGAGCGCCAAGCAGGAAACGCTTCACAAGAGGGTGGCTGAACAAGACATCCCCTCAAACCCCTCATGATAGGAGGATATAGCTGCTGCATATACCCTCACCGTCGAAGCCGACAGTCTATCAAGGAGAGACTGGAGGTAACTAAGGACAGCAACCAGGGGGCAGGAGACTGAGTCCTGGCCCCCCGCCTTACACCACACTTGGAACATACGTCATCTGCCCGCGTAAGCGCGACAGTGGAGGGAGCATGCGCATTCCAGATGGTAACACCATCAGGATCAAGAACCTGCGCCCCTCAACGTACCCGTCCCAACAACTGACCTAACAGATGTATGGGGAAGAATCCCTGGCGGCACGGCATCGGTCCCAGACCTGCCTGGCCATGTCCAGACGCAATCCTCACCCGTCAGGATGAGGGCCGCCCCGCGACAGTACACCTGCACCCACATTCTCCCTGCCGGGGATGTGGGGAGCCCTTAGGCCGCGCAGATGGAGGACGCCCATAGCCAGCCGCCCGCCGCCTGGTGCAGACAGGGGGAGCGTACTCCTCCCTGTCTGTCGATACACGACACTGACGTCGTATCGTCCGTCCTGATCAACACCATTTGTGGACCAGAAGGACCGCTTTCAACACCAACACATTGAACGTAGCGCAGACCGGGCAGCATGGATTGCCAGCTGCCCCCTACTGCGTTGGCCCGACGCATCACCAGCGAGGGAGGCGTCGGTGAAAACGCGACGTGAGACAGCGCCGTAACCGTCCTAGGACGGAACCTTGACAACACGCTCTGAGATGGATGCCCATAGCCCTCCAACCGTTGACTGGGAAGAGGAATACTCTACATCCAGTCTACAGCAACCCCAGGCTGGTAGAGACCTGCCTGGTACGAGACCTGACGATCCACCTTGACCGCGAAGGACCAGAACGTCATCAGGGCAGAACACTCCGTAACCCCGGATGACGCAGAGGCCCCAGTGCGGCCTCCACGCACTTGGTGAAGATGCGGGGAGCCAGAGAAAACCGAACGGCAGCCTCTGGTACTCATACGCTAACCCTGCAAAGGAAGCGTAGGTAAGCCCTAGGATGGAAGATCGGGGATGCGCATACGCATCCTACAGGTCTATGGAGGAGAACCAGACCCCCACCTGACAGTGTTCAACAGGTAGGAGACGATCCAAAAAATGCTGAACCTTCCCATGGGACAGGTCCAGCCTGGGTCTTACACCCCTCCCTCCCGACTTCTCGGGCAGAGAACACCGGGAGGAGAACGCCACGACGATGGCTTGCTTCGTCCACAGAGATTGGATCTCGTCGACCAGAGCTGTCCCTGCTGGAGACCCCGACAACAGGGTCTGTACCAAACCTGAAAACGGGTGGGGTTGTGTAAACACAAGTCCCCGCCTCACCATTCTCTCCATCTACTTCGACATATGGTACTGCCGTAGTCATATGTGACGACACTCCCAACGCACCCGCCGTCACGTGGCGCAGGTCCGCCAGGAACTGTAGATAGTTGGCCCGGTCCCCCCCGCTGTGCGAAGACAACCCTGGAATCGTGCGAGGAGCGCGTTCCGTGTCGGAACACCTGACCCTGACACCACCCACGAGGCAATCGCACCCAAGGGGGAACCCCGACAGAAAAAGGGCCTGTCTGATACGGGGGGCTTCCGATCAAAAAAGCCCCCCCACTGAACACCCCTCCAGAACATGCTGAAGGAGTTGTTCTGCAGCCGGACATGCAAGGTGTAAGGCCCCCATGGGTTCCTACACACCGTAGCCCTGCAGTGATATCACTACCACCCCAAACCATGTGAGCTGCGACCACTTGCCAATATTCCAGGAGTGGGAGCACCAACATGATACCTGGCCTGGCGAAGGCGAGGCCGGGGAAGCCCGCACTGTGTGCCTCAAAAGGTTTCGAGCCCCCCTGCTGACAACACTTAAGTTGACAGACGTAACACCAGGCTCAACCAACACAGTTCAAGGTGTGGGAGCCGCTTGACAGCACAACATTCTCACGGACAGACCCAGGCTCAGCCATCAACTGGGTGTCAGCCCCTGTCTCCATGAGAAGCGAAGAATGGGGCCGCATACGCTTCAAGAAGGTTCGCGGCCCGCAGCCAAAGGAACACACCCAGAGCCCCGCTTCTGAGGGTAACAGAAAGCGGACTGAGCGGGGAGCGGGCTGCTCGCGGCAAAATGACGAAATCACCCAAAATGGCCGATCCCTCGGCCGCCAAGACTGTCGGCCTCGCGATACCCTGTCGATTCTCCAACCAGGGCACCACTGGCGGGGGAAACATGGCCGCCTGTCGAGGGCCCCGTCATCGCCGCTGACGAGGCCGTGCTCTCTCTTCTTCTGGCTGCGCGGTGTGAGGCGGT
Organism: Notolepis coatsorum; assembly: GCF_963971535.1. Lineage (NCBI taxonomy): Eukaryota > Metazoa > Chordata > Actinopteri > Aulopiformes > Paralepididae > Notolepis > Notolepis coatsorum. The sequence continues at coordinate 38,771,095 of NC_140183.1, read as the reverse complement.
GTAGGGCCTAGGACAATACCGCCCGCGCTCCAGCAGAAGACCAAAATCCCCTGCGGAGAGGGGAACCCTGAGCGGTTATAGCTTGCGGCTGGGTCAAAGCTAATAACGTCAACAACCTTGCGCGATGTGTCGACGTCGGCCGGCCCTCAAGGCCCCTCCACCAGACACCATTTCTTTAATAGAAAAAACACCAATTCGAACACAGTTCTAATCGTTGCCAATTCCATACCGTGGCGGTACAAGCCTTAACAGCCCACCAGCCACTCGCCAGGCCGACCCATGGTGTCGGCCGGGCGGGGCATTGTTTCAATATATCAAAAACAAAGGACTGACGTTAACATGGAGCACCAGTGGTGATTGCAAACAGCACCCTCCACTGTGGTGTGGACCATGAAAAGGTTAAATGAATAAAAGAGCTAAACCACAAAAACTGTAGAATGAGCAAACCCATACACACAAAGTTTAAGGGGAGACGGACCAGACCCGTCTTCATTCAAAATATTCACAACAGAACACCAGCCCTAGTTTAGCCCATTTACCAAAAAAGGTAAACAAAGCCCCCCCCCCGCACTACTCCCCCAGTATACCGATTGACCGTCAGTATGAATGGTTTGAGAGGAGAGAAAGCTGTAGCAAGACAGACCTTCTCATAGCAGAGTGACAAAATGAAACAATAGCCCCCTACACAGGGCCGCCCCAGGAGATGGGGGCCCTCGCGTCTAAAAACGCACAGGGCCTCACATTTCTCCCAAGTGGCCCTGCCCTTATACTACTGCAGCCTAACGCCAGGCAATGTGGAACCCAAGACAACAATTGCCTGTGCACAGACACGCAACATGTTTACCATGCCGGCTGGACCCATAGCCCCACTACCCGACGCCAACCCAGATGGGAACACCGTTCAACAAACCCCGCCGGAACACAAGGTAATACCTGGCTAGAACCTAGCCACGACCTACCCCGTTGTCAACCCATTTACCCGAAAAAGGTAAATAGAACTCAAAACCCCACAACAGCTACCGACTGACCTTCATTGATGAACCGGGCAAGAGGCGGGAGAGTGACAACATCTCACGGCGGAGACATTAAAACAGCATAGCAATTAGCAGTAGTGATAGCATGCGGCAGTAGCGATAGCATGTTAGCATAGCTTTAGATGTTTTAGCAGCACGCCCAAGACAGCTTGGAAACCGTTCCCTGCAGAGAACGTTCACCAAACCATCTTGCCCCTGGCGCCAACACACAACAAGGTTGTGTTAACAACACAAACCAGCATTACTAACACTAATACCCATGCCTGAAGACACAGGGCCTACCTGAGTACAAGCTGGCCCGACAGCCAGCCTTGTACAGCTGAACCTCGATGTGCAGTCATCAAACGAGGAACATCACAGGCCCGTCGTGTCGCCGAAAACATGCGTCGAAGATGCCAGGGGCCAGCAACCTCCGGTAAGCTTCCAACATTATTAATCTTCCTTAATCTTTCCATTCCGCTAGCTCGTATGGTGCACGCATCCAATACGCTGGGACGAAAATAGAGGAAGGGTGTTTCATGACCAGGGTCATGGTTATATGGGCGGTAGCCACCATAAGGGGCGGGGCCCCATACAGGTGGGGTGCATGTGTTTTTGTTCGTGGGAGATACATTAGGTATCACAGGAGATAGGAGTATCTCGTAAGGCTCAGAGCGGGACGCGATGCAATACGAAATATAACTACTTTTGGGTGAAAACACGAATGCCATTCCTGTAGATCGCTCTTGATTTATATGCTCATATAAAAACCTAAGGCAGTACGCTTAAAATGTTTGAAACGTTTGTTTTGTTAATGCATCGGTGCAACACGGTGCCGGTGAGCATTTGTGAAAAGGTGCATTTGATCCGTCTTCAGGCAGGCCCCTTCGGTCTTCGCCTTTGGTTTTCCCACATTCAGTGGCAGGAGACTTCCCCATTTCCTCACCTGGACATTTAATATTACGCTTTTATATTTCCTATGCTTAATTCTTCTCTAAGACAGACGTGATATCTTGGAAGTATTTTGTTTCTTGAAGAAGGCCAATGCATTACTATTCACTGGAGCTATCTGAGAGAAGAATCAAACGTTGGAAATACACTGGACTGTTGTATTATGTTGTGGATGGTTAAAATGTGTTTGAATGTTGTGATGTGGAACCTTTTTGTTGTCAGTCCCTGTGTGTCGCCTCTCTGAATCTGCTCGAATCACTCTGAACAGCCAGAACTTTGACCACAGGACTCTGTAACTCAGATAATATTCTATGAGCTAGAGGGGCATCATAGCTAAATGCAGATTTACCCTGTTCCGAGCAAACTCGAGGGACCTTAACACACACACGCACGCACGCACGCACGCACGCACGCACGCACGCACGCACGCACGCACGCACGCACGCACGCACGCACACACACACACACACACACACACACACACACACACCCCACACCCCTGACTGTGCACGCCCACGTTCCAATATGCTCTGAATGTGTTTCATAATTAACCGTGCAACTCCCTCCGGCTTCCTACATCTGAGCCAGTTCTGCCACTACCAATGAGCTTTACGCGTAACAGATCAAGCATTCTGTTTCTCTTCTTCACGCTTGCAGTATTTCCCCAGTGCTCCCCCGTACTCCCAGAATATTCCCCCAGTATTCTCCCACTACTCCCCCAGTATTCCCCCAGTATTCTCCCACTACTCCCCCAGTATTCTCCCACTACTCCCCCAGTATTCCCCCAGTATTCTCCCACTACTCCCCCAGTATTCCCCCAGTATTCTCCCACTACTCCCCCAGTATTCCCCCAGTATTCTCCCACTACTCCCCCAGTATTCCCCCAGTACTCAGACCGTATTCTCCCAGTATTCTCCCAGTACTCCCCCAGTACTCTCCCAGTACTCCCCCAGTATTCTACTAGTACTCCCCCAGTACTCCCCCAGTACTCCCCCAGTATTCTCCCAGTACTCCCCCAGTATTCTCCCAGTACTCCCCCAGTATTCTCCCAGTACTTCCCCAGTATTCTCCCAGTACTCCCCCAGTATTCTCCCAGTACTCAGCCAGTACTCCCCCAGTACTCAGCCAGTCATCCCCCAGTACTCCCCCAGTACTCAGCCAGTACTCCCCCAGTACTCAGCCAGTACTCCCCCAGTACTCCCCCAGTACTCTTTATCTTTATCTTTATTACGGATCCCCATTAGTCATCACCGCAGCAACAACTAGTCTTCCTGGGGTCCACACACAACAAAAACAGTACATACATACATAACATTATAGTAGCATACATTTAAAAATATATTCCAATATTCCTACATATAAAGATAATTCCAAATAGCATTACAGTACACAAACAGAGTATCAGATCACAGAAAATACAATAAAAGGGATTCAACTCTCAGACAGTCATATCTTTACAGTGTAAACTACAGTATCTGTGTTTTTCTTTAATGTAAACTAATTTCTTTTTCTCTCAATGCTCTTTTCAAATTATTTTTAAAACTTATCTTACTGGTTATCTGAGTAAGATGTACTGGCAGTTTATTCCAATATGACATGGCTTTATATAACACAGTTTTCTTTGCTGCATTGGTTTTTGGTAGTAGCAGTGTGAACGTTTCCCTACAAGCATGCCTAGTATTATACTTATGTCGATGATTCATGTGTACATGTTAGCTGTGAATACAAACAGATAGGTTCTCTTGAGATATATATATTCCTCATGAACAAGATCAGGCTGCAATCCAGTCTATCTTCCACCTTCAACCACGACAGCTTGGTATGCATCCCCTCCACACTGTTTCTCATTGAGCAGTTCAGGGCCAGATTCCCCCAGTACTCAGCCAGTACTCCCCCAGTACTCAGCCAGTACTCCCCCAGTACTCAGCTAGTACTCAGCCAGTACTCCCCCAGTACTCAGCCAGTACTCAGCCAGTACTCCCCCAGTACTCAGCCAGTACTCCCCCAGTACTCAGCCAGTACTCCCCCAGTACTCAGCTAGTACTCAGCCAGTACTCCCCCAGTACTCAGCCAGTACTCCCCCAGTACTCAGCCAGTACTCAGCCAGTACTCCCCCAGTACTCAGCCAGTACTCCCCCAGTACTCAGCCAGTACTCAGCCAGTACTCCCCCAGTACTCAGCCAGTACTCCCCCAGTACTCAGCCAGTACTCCCCCAGTACTCAGCCAGTACTCCCCCAGTACTCAGCTAGCACTCAGCCAGTACTCCCCCAGTACTCCCCCAGTTTCAAGTTCAAGTTTCTTTAATAGTTGTCATACAGAAGTACAGAATACTTTTATACAAAATGCTTCTTACTGTTACGCTCCAGAGACTGTGCAAGACAAGATAAGTATGAAATAAAATAACATAGTATAGCATGTAAATTAGAAGTAAAAAATGAGGTCACAGTGTTCAGTATAGACATATGTACAATGTTCGATGCATAATAGACGTAACTGAGTTACCATATAACAATATACTATGCAGTGTACTAATATACAATACTATATAGTGCAAAGCAGAAATGGGATGAGGTACAATTTAGGTACAATTTACAGTAGGTGTACGAGTTGTAGTGCAAATCCTTTATCAATAAATATAAAGTGTGTTTGTGTGATCTAAAGTGTGGAGAGTGGGTGCTGCAGTGTGTTGTTTGTTTAAGTGAGTGTGTGCGTGTGGGTGTGTGTGCTATGTGCAATTGATGGTTGTTGCATAGTGTTTATTGTTCGTTGAGCAGCCTGATGGCCTGGGGATAGAAGCTTCTTCTGAGTCTTTCTGTGCTCGCCTTAAGACTCCGGTATCGCTTGCCTGACCGCAGCAGTTCAAAGAGGCAGTTGTTCGGGTGGCTGGAGTCCTTGATGATTCTCTTCGCCTTCCCCCTGCACTGTACTCAGCCAGTACTCAGCCAGTACTCAGCTAGTACTCAGCCAGTACTCAGCTAGTACTCCCAGCTTTTCCTCACCTCCTTGTCGATGTCGCTCACACCGAGTTGTTTCTATATCTGTCATGTACGAAGGTCAAACGACCGCACCTGAAGAGTATCTGGAGTAGGCTGTACATGAACAGAAACAGCCTCTCTCAGTAAATGTTTTCAAAATAGTCCCGGGCAGGTAGGTAATAACAAACACAAGACGTTTTCAAATGGTAAATTAAGGTTTTATTCAAATGTGGGGGTTTCAACCCACTGCCTTTTCCCAAAGGGAAAAAGGGGATGTCGTCGGTGGGGATTTCAACCCACAACAATTAACAAACAGGGAGATATAAGGGGAGAACAAACAAGGGAAGTATAATAGTAACCAAGTCTGGACAAACACAAAGAACCACCACTCTAACCATGCCGCTCCAGTTTAGGATGAACACCAATCCACCTCCTATCACATGGAGTGTGGGATGAACCACCGCTCTAACCGTACAGCTCATGGTTTAGGATGCCATGAAGCCAACAAGATCCACATACATATACTTTAAACATACAAGCTCAACTTCTTAAACATAGAAACACCACTCTACCCATGTGCAGGATGAATCCAAGGTGGCCAACAGTATATACATCTCCCACAAACATGTGAACACAATGGCAACCTCACTCTACTCAAAGACTGAGCAATTGACTGAGAATGAGGCGCCGAGATGTGTGTGTGCCGTCAGGTATTTGACTACCCATCCCTCTTGAGCTGATTGCCAATCAGCTGTCATTCATTAGCAATCAGCACTCTTCAGTAGGGATGGGCAGCACCTGACAGGGAGAGAAGAGACAGCATTAGCTCTCATGTTTACACACACACACACATCATATACAAAACAACACATTAAAATATACTAACCTGATGTTCAGAAGGTGTCATAAATACAGTAATAATGGTAATGACCAACCCACGTACCCAAGGTACGTCACACCTCCCCCCATAAGAGCGAACCTGTAGGGTTAGCAAAACATTATTACTTATTACCCAACATCCGATTAGTACCACCCACCAGGAAAAACCAAAACAACAACAACCTCTACTTTGACAGGCCGCACTGCCGATAACGTCCTGTCAACAGGAGACAACAAACTGGAACTTCCTGAAAAAACAAATAAACACAAAAAATCATCTCATCACGCTCAACAGGACAGCACACAGGGAAAATCTTCTCTCCTGTTGCGTCACAAAAATAACATGGTCAGGATCAAAAATGATGCCACTCAAATTAGAACCTCGGTACCGGCTGGAACAATGACTTTCCTCAGAGGTATCGCCTCCGGGAAACGGGTGGAACCACATATAATTGTCAACATGTAATGATTTTCCGCCCTTGTTTTAGGCACATGACAGACACATGTTCAAAAGGTTCCCCCATGTCCGGAATGGAGCGCAGGGGAGCCGGATGCACCCCCTGATTTGGCGTCCCCACTAGTAAAAGTTTTAGCAATACCTAAATTAGCAGACCACACACGGTCAACGTGCCACCATGTACATGTAATGTCCACATACCATCGGCAACACCATTTGACGCTTTGTATTCCAGTCTTCTCCAGACTGCAAGCCTGTCACACCTGGCCTAGCTACCCAGGTGCGCATCAACACTCCCTTTTCTATCAAAAAGGTGTGTTTCCTACTATCAGCAGTACTGGCTACTGCCGCGAAACAGCTTGTGAGTGAAGAATCATTCCGCTGGGCATCAATCAACGCCTGACGTGCCAGTGGCAAGGGCACGTCAGGGAACTTTGACTCCACCCGCGTCCTCTGAACACCACTCACACTCTCCCCCATCGCGCCACTAGATGGCCACCTGTCCTGTGCCTTGGTGACAACACAAGCAGAAAAACATTGGGGTGATTATTTAATCAATACATCAGAACACAAGTCAGTTAATGGAGCGTTTTCAACCTCCAACACAGGGATCACACTCTCCCCAGCCAGTCTGGACCAAACACAAAGAACCACCACTCTAACCATGCCGCTCCAGTTTAGGATGAACACCAATCCACCTCCTATCACATGGAGTGTGGGATGAACCACCGCTCTAACCGTACAGCTCACGGCTTAGGATGAAATCTAGGAAGGCCAACAGGCGACCGGAAAACAACCTGTGATAAGATCTGACTGTACATGCACCTTATGTAACGGCATGCGCATACACCTCATTTCTATACCTCTTACCATCGCACTAGACTGACAGTAAGAGTCTTCATTTAGCGGCAAGACATCAGCCAGGATGCACTCTGTACTCTGTACTCTGTACTCTGCACCCCGCAGAATATAGTTATGAAAGAAAATATACTCCCGTAGCAACACACAATACTACACGAATCAGACTTCAATAAGCCCCACAAAATAGCCACTCACCTATGGTACTCAATAATGTCCCTGTGCAACACTCAACAGCCACATTATGCAGTATGACAACCTGACCAATTCGATTCAATATCCACATCTAACATTCATGAAAACAATAAATGTTGGTTCTAACCACCTAATTAGGATCACACTGGGTAACACTAACTACCCCGTCTAAACTACTTCCCTAGAGGAATGAAGGCTACATATATCTTCAGTCGCTTACCGATTTCATTGCGCACTCCACCGGAATAGACGACGCGTGCCCCCCACCCCCTAACCAAAGCAGGTGATCCACCCTTTACCTATGTGGAAAAAAATAGAATGGTTAAGAGCATAACTTACAACAATGGTTTACAACAGTCAAGTGTGCAGCACGGAAAAATGGATAATAATAATATAACTTACCAAATGAACAAACGCACCCTACCTGACACGCTCCAATCGACAAGTCCACATGTCACATAACAACAAGGAACTATACAATTGTGCAAACTAACGAGCCCCCATGTCATGTACGAAGGTCAAACGACCGCACCTGAAGAGTATCTGGAGTAGGCTGTACATGAACAGAAACAGCCTCTCTCAGTAAATGTTTTCAAAATAGTCCCGGGCAGGTAGGTAATAACAAACACAAGACGTTTTCAAATGGTAAATTAAGGTTTTATTCAAATGTGGGGGTTTCAACCCACTGCCTTTTCCCAAAGGGAAAAAGGGGATGTCGTCGGTGGGGATTTCAACCCACAACAATTAACAAACAGGGAGATATAAGGGGAGAACAAACAAGGGAAGTATAATAGTAACCAAGTCTGGACAAACACAAAGAACCACCACTCTAACCATGCCGCTCCAGTTTAGGATGAACACCAATCCACCTCCTATCACATGGAGTGTGGGATGAACCACCGCTCTAACCGTACAGCTCATGGTTTAGGATGCCATGAAGCCAACAAGATCCACATACATATACTTTAAACATACAAGCTCACCTTCTTAAACATAGAAACACCACTCTACCCATGTGCAGGATGAATCCAAGGTGGCCAACAGTATATACATCTCCCACAAACATGTGAACACAATGGCAACCTCACTCTACTCAAAGACTGAGCAATTGACTGAGAATGAGGCGCCGAGATGTGTGTGTGCCGTCAGGTATTTGACTACCCATCCCTCTTGAGCTGATTGCCAATCAGCTGTCATTCATTAGCAATCAGCACTCTTCAGTAGGGATGGGCAGCACCTGACAGGGAGAGAAGAGACAGCATTAGCTCTCATGTTTACACACACACACATCATATACAAAACAACACATTAAAATATACTAACCTGATGTTCAGAAGGTGTCATAAATACAGTAATAATGGTAATGACCAACCCACGTACCCAAGGTACGTCACAATATCATTGAGTGGACTTTCTATTTATTTTGATTTAACTTAACAAGGTAAAAAATAAATCCCATTGAGATCAAGGATCTCTTTTGCGAGGGAGATCAGGCCAAGACAGCAGCATAGAAAGGTCATGTGGTAACCATAATTCAGCTTGTCCCATGAAGTATAGTATTACCTTAACAGTACAGTACTCTGCTGTTGTTCTGTATCTAAGTTGCTGGTTGCGTTACTCATAAGAGAATAGTACGGTACCTCTCTATTATTCGTGGGTTGCTATAACTTACACAAGTTCTTATAAAATGTAAGTGATTATGGTATGATAATTGAAGCTCATTTTTAGTCTTTATTTTTATTTTCATTTTTATTTAACGGGAGAGTGGCCAAGCCACAGTTGACATTCTACTTATGGTAGAATTTAGAATGTTGGTCCTATGGAATACATAGGAAAGTTAAGGATAAATGGCTCATTCTGGGCTAACCGGTGGTGTAGGGGAGGGAGTTATACGCGAAGGTTGTGTCTATGGAACACAGTCCTGTACGACTCTCTGAGGGAGGGGGATTTAGGGGTTTATTTGTATATATGTATGTTTTTATGCTCGGCTCTCAACGGGACCTCAATAGTAGGATGTATATCCATTGTGAATTCGCACTCCAGAAGCATTACCAACAACTACACAACAACATGTATAGATTATGGCTAGTTTGAATATAATGATCTGGAATACTGGGGGAATAAATAATCAACATAAACGCAAAAGCGTGCTCACACTGATGAAAAACAAACAGGTTGACGTGGCTCTTCTAAGCGAAACGCACATTTTAGTGGAAGACAAAGCTACGTTAGCGGACAACATATACCATAACATTAGTTACTCTTCCTTTGGAACGAGAACCTGTGGAGTTGCTATAGTCGTGAAACGGAAGTTGAATATTGAATTGAAGGGAGTATGGTCTGATGCAGATGGTCGGATAACCATAGCTAAAATTGTATACAGGAATAGGAAAATAGCATTGGTAGCGGTATATGCCCCAAATTTGTACGAAGCTAATTTCTACACTACACTTACCAGAACAATGTTAAACCTTCCTGAATACTCATTTATAATTGGTGCAGATTTTAATGCCATTTGGGATCCTGGGATGGATAAATCTTATCCCACCTTTTCCAACGAACAGACAAATTCATCTAATGCGTTAAAGGATTGGTCGAAGAATACAGGTGTAAATGATCTATGGCGATCACTCAACCCCACGACCTGGAAGTACTCTTGTCGATCTGCAAGACATAACACACTTTCCAGAATAGATTATGTTTTTGCATCCCCGAGACTATTTGATAACTATGACGTGGAAATGGTATCAGATCACTGTTATTTACTCCTAAAAGGATCATTTGGTATACTGTCATCCCGAGCCCCAAGATGGCGATTTAACTCGATATTGCTGAATAACAAGGAATTCATTACACAACTCAAAGAAGCTCTTTCTGTATTCCTACTGGAGAATGCGAAATCGGTACAGGACCCCAGAATATTATGGATGTCGGTAAAGGGATTGATCAAGGATTTTACCGGGTACTTTTCCTCCAAAATACACAAGAATCGTTGCTCAAAACTGGCAGAGCTGGAAACGCTTTACTCTACGTTATTTTCTTCTTTACAATACAACTACTCGGTTCGACTGGAAACTCAAATTAATGTGTTAAAAAAAGAGATTAATACCATTTATAAACAACAATCTGAAGTACAAATACGTAGCACAAGACAACAGCACTACTTTCATGGTTCTAAACCAAGTAACCTACTAGCTATGCGGTTAAGAGTCAACGCAAAATTTGCAAATATAATCCAGTGCTCCTCTGTGGGATCAGCAAAATGCTGTGACAACTTACTCACTACAAAACATAGGTCAGGGCGAGTACATGTCGTCAAATAGATGAGGCTACCCACAGCTTCCCTGTACATTTTTACATCTGTCAGTTTCTGAGCATCCTCCTGGTAGTCCGGTTTTTGATCACATGGTGTATCCCTTGTTCTACATTCCTGCATGTCAAAACGTTTCAGAATCTTTTCCACATATCTCTTCTGGGATACTGTTACACAATTTGCAGACTGTTCAAAGTCCATGCCTAGGAAATGCTTTAACCTGCCAAGGTCAACTTGTTCCTGTTTGCGGACGACTCAGCCCTGCTGGTCTCTGACAAGAACAAGTTGCAGGTTGAAAAAACCCTCAGCTCGGAACTAGGCAAAATCTGCATATGGCTCGCTGATAACAAACTATCATTACACATGGGCAAAACAGAGTCCATTCTCTTCGGTTCAAATAACAAACTCAGCAAGACCGACGGCTTCTCAGTTACAGTGGGTGACAATATTGTCACAAGGACAAAGAAGATATTACCTACCTGGGTTCCATCCTAGAGGCAAATCTTTCCCGTGACAAAATGGCATCCAATGTAATAAAAAAAGTCAACCAACGAACTCGATTATTGTACCGGATCTCCTCACTGGTAAACAGGAACACCCTGAAGACTCTGGCAGGAGCACTCATTCAAGGGTACTACGACTATGCTTGTACCTCATGGTACCAAAGCACCTCAAAGGCGCTAAAAACAAAATTACAAACATCTCAAAACAAACTGGTCAGACTACTGCTTGACCTTACTCCTAGAACCCACCTCACCCCTGCCCACTTTGACAACCTAGGATGGCTTAGAGTAGACGACAGAGTACAGCAACTTGCAATGGGCCTGGTCTACAAGATACACTACACGACCAAGGTACCCATGTACATGTCAAAATACTTCCCAAAGGTCAGTGAATACCACGATCACAACACCAGAGGGAGCTCCACAAATCATGTTAAACCCAGATTCGGCTCAAACAAGGGACTAAACACGTTTCGCAATTATGCCACATCAATGTGGAACGCCCTACCCAAAGCTGTAAAGGAATGTGAATCACTACCCACTTTCAAAAACACTCTAAAAAAACACCTAAGGGAGACTGCAATTCGAAACTGGCCACTGTAAATGTCCGAACACAACCCCCTCCAATGTACAGTAAATTATCAAGTATGGTCTTGTCAATATTCCAATGTACAGTTTTGTTTGTACAGTTGTACAGTGTACCCCACCCACCCCACTCCTACCCAACCTCCCCCCCACCCACCCAACCACCTCCAATGTACAGTCCCCCCCCCCCCACCTACCCAATCCAATGTACAGTTTCTACGTCAAATGTATATACTTTTTTTCTGGACTCTTTTTGTATCACAAACAGTACTGTATTTGCAAATCTGGTATGTCATAAATGTATAGATGTAGCAGTACTGTCTATCTGTATGTCATGTATGTCATATATGTTACGATGAATTGAAAATGGGGGACCCTGATGTAAACAAGACGAAAGTCTTTCTCTGGTCTGCATCCCCTTAACAATTGTATGTATTGAGCTGTACTGTACTGTACTGTACCCAATCTGTTAATAAAGTTTTCAATCAATCAATCAATCAATCAAGTCTTTCATTTTTAATCTGGTGGAGAGCATACCTTTCACCTGATCTAGGTTTTAGTGTTGTCTGCTGCGATGATCAAATCATCCACCCAAATGACGATTATCACTTTTCCTGACTCTTTTGACTCCCTTGAGTAAACACAGGGGTCTACTGGATTCTGTAGGAAGTGTGAATGTGTGAAGCATCTCGTTCCAATTTTCGCCCAGACTGTTTCAGGCCGTAAATGGATTTTTCTAGCTTACACACTAGCTTCTCTCCTTTCTTTTCGTAACCCTCAGGTTGTTCCATATATATCTCCCTATCTATGGGTGCGTGCAGATAGGCTGTCTTCACATCCATCTGATGTAAAATCAGATTGTCCTCAGCTGCTTTCTGAACCACTACCCTTACACTGGTCAGATTGGCTGTGGGGGAGAATGTTTCACCATAGTCTATCCCCTCCCTCTGACTGAAACCCTTAGCTACAAATCTCGCTTTGTACTTTTCGTGGCCTTCGATCCCTTCCTTGATTGAGTACACCCATTTCCCTCCCACTGTCTGTCTGCCCTCTGGCAACTTGGTTAGAGTGAAGGTGTGGTTGTCCTCTAGGGACCTCATTTCCTCATCCATTGCTCTCTCCCATTTACTTGATTCAGGGGACACTATTGCCTCTTTAAAGGTCTGAGGTACCCCACTAACTACCCTGTAGCAGTAATCAACGGTGGTGGGTGTACTGTCCTCCTCGTCACTCCCTTTCCGGGCATAGTCTGTCAGATACTTTGGGGGTCTGTGTTCCCTTGAGGGATACCTCCCACTGCTTGTGGCACGTGACGTCACCCTCGGGTGCTCCTCGTCATCGTCCTCTGGGGGTGTCTGGCTGCCTGCCTGCACGTCTGTGCTCAGTACACTAGGCTGTGGTGTCTCTGTTTCCCCATACCTAACCCTGGAGTCCAGCCATGGCTCCTCTGTTTGTGTCTTGATTTCGCACGTTGTCTTTGTGACAAATTTCACTAGTCTGTGCTTTTGCACCTTCCCTTTATCGGGATAGTAGACTAGGAAAGCGGGGCTCCCTTTGTCGTGTCCTACAAAAAGTAATTTTTCACATCTGGACTCGAGCTTTCCTCTGTCCTGCAGGTACGCATAACACACTGATCCAAATCGGTGCATTCTGGCAAGATTATACTTCTTTCCTGTCAGTGCTGTATATGGGGTGGTGCCCGTGTGCTTATTAAAGCACCTGTTTCTGGTGTAAGCGGCTTCTTGCACCGCATAGTGCCATAGGCTCTTAGGTAAATTACTGCCTACTAGCTTACACCTAGCCATTTCGAAAAGAGTGCGCCATTCCCTCTCTGCCACTCCGTTCTGGTGTGGGGAATATGGACATGACGTCTCGTGTCTTATCCTGTTCCTCCTCAACAGTGATTGGAACTCTCTGTTTGTGAATTCGGTTCCGTTGTCGGACCTCAAACATCTTACGTTACCATAAGGGGCTATGTCTGCCAGGAATTTTTCCGTGGCCTGGAGTGTGTCACTCTTTGCTTTAAGAAAGTAAATAAACACTGCCCCTGTGCACACGTCTGTAAAAGACTGTACATATCTAAGGCCTCCTACGGACTCGTTTTTTACTGGCCCGGCAAGATCTGTGTTAACCAACGCAAGTGGTACCTTTACCTTTTCTGTGGGATTTCTGTTTCTCGATTGAGCAAACTTCCCCTTTACACATTCTTTATCAGGTCTACATTTTTCACCTTCAATGTGCATGCCCTCTGTCACTGCTTGCAGTTTCAGTAAATCCTCATAATTACAATGACCCATAATCTCATGCCATGTCTGAATATCGTGGCTGACAGTTACTTTACACATATCATTGTCATTACACTCTGTTTTCAGGTAATACATTCTCTGATACACCTCTATGTCAAATCGCGTACCGTTGGGCTCTACAAGAATTTTTTTACCTTCAATGAAGAACACTCTTGCACCCTTTGCAGTAGCCGCTATTACAGAGAATAGTCCTTGTGGGAACGATGGTACGTAAAGAGCGTTCTTTAACGTCACTGTACGCCGGCGCCCCCTGCTGTCCGTGAGGCATACCTGTGCGTCTCCTCTCTCTTTCGCCAACCCGTAGGTGCGCTTTCCGTCTGCCAGCTCCATGCTGTGTCTCTCCGGGCGGAAAGTTCTGTCAAAGTTCTTGAACCGACTCCTGTCGTTGATGACGTGGGACGACGCACCTGTGTCCACGATAAGTCCCTTCCTTTGGGCCTGTTGCAGCTGCGTTGGCCTGGTGACATATGCCGTCTGCGCCCTGGGGATGAAGCCCTCTCGTTCCGCTACTCTCCAGGCGTCACCTCGATCCGTCTCACGCCGACCATTGCCGCCATCTTGTCCATGCGCGTGTTGCGCGCCCTGGTCGCGTTTCTTCATGCACGCTCTGCCTGCGTGCCGCATGGATCTGCAAAAGCCACACCAGACAGTCCGAGTGCAGTTACCTCTCCGATGGCCTTTATCTCCGCATCGCCAACACGCCAGCTCTGTCGTGGGCCGGGTCTTTTCCGTTGGCGTCGCTCGGGCCTTCAACACCCTCTCTCCCGCCTCCGCGGCGGCTGGGTGGGTATCTTCTGAGGCCTCGAAGTTCCTTAACTTGTCCTTGAACTGTCTCAGCGTCATGTCCATTGAACCGTGTGTTACCAGGAGTGTGAACGGTTTGTACAGCTCCGGTAGTCATCTCATCATCATCGCCATCACTAGCCCATCGCTTGGTGCTTCTCCGGCACTCCTCAATGGCGTCGTGATCTGCTCCGCTCTGTTGACGTATTCGGTCACAGTCTCGGTGTGCCCCTTCCTCAGGGCCGTTAGTGCTATGTAGAGGGCCACGACTCGGGGTCTTCCTCGCCCAATGTATTGCTCTCTCAACACCTCAAGGCTTTCTCCGCCTTTGTCTTTAGTGTCGCGGAATATCAGCCCCAAGCTGGTGTCGTCGAGCAGCGGCGCTAACTCACAGTACGCGTCTGCGTTACGCTAGTCGTCCAGGGCTTGCTCTTCCGCCGTCAGGTCTCCCGTGGGGGCTGCCAGGATCGTCTCCTTCAGTCCTGCACTGTGCATGCAGCATAGCATGCGCTCTTCCCAGAGCTCGTAGTCCTCTGCTTTTCCATTGAATGAGGGCCATTTGCTCCTCCCTTTGGTCGCCACGCATTCTAAGATGGGGTTCTCCCCCTCGCCTCCGTTGTGCTCAGCAGGCGCCACACGTTCTAAGACGAGGTTCTCCCCCTCCCCTCCGTTGTGCTCAGCATGCTCCGTCTCCCCCGGTGCCGCCTCCTCGGGGCTCTTGGCTGCTACCTTACTGGGACTCCCGGCTGCTCCCTTCTTGACCCTCCTGGGAGACTTCTTGGCTTTCATGTTGCTCTTTGATGTTGGGCGTAGTTTTAGCTCCTGTTGGCCTAGCGTCTAGCCACGCGGTACTCCCGGTGCTAACCTAGCCTATACTTTAGCTAAACTTGTTACCCTTATTATTTCGCCCCCGGCGTGATCTGGGCCCATAACCTGTTGACAGAATCAGGCTATAGGGCGACAATAATGTGGTCAAGAGACATGGTTTCTACCTTGAACCCTTAATCGGCGTGGTTTATTATTTCCAGTGGATCATAGCACAGCAGTACATGTGGTCTCCTCTCCGTGAGAGGCAGATGTGAGTAGAGGAAGAAGAGGGAGTCGACATGAGCTCTTATACTCTCTACCTGGTAGTAACAGTAAAAGCTCCGCCTATAGCGCCCTCCAGTGGAAACAGTTATATACAATCAATGGAAGCAGTTATGTTCAGTTAGACAGTTAATTGCAACCCTACATATAACATCTAACTTTAACACAGGAGGTCTATTTGTATTAAAACAATAGATTGTTTTTCATTTAAATGTCTGGAAGAGCTACATTTATTTCTTTCAAATTATATTTCGTTACCTTTTTTGAGTTGATCTAAATGTTACTGATTGTGTTGAATGGGCTTATGATATCGTCTCGTATCGATTGCAGGCACCTGCATCGTATCGTGGCAGACTTTGTGATATTGGCAAATATCGTTGTCCAAAGAATCTATATCGTATCGTATAGTGATGAACCTGGTGATTCCCGCACCTAGTAGAGTCCATACATCCAACACCAAATCCCATAATTCCTTACACGTAACATGTCTGGCTGTGTGACGTCAACCTGTGAGCATGAAAATGACAGCCAAACATGGCACTGCAACTAAATAACACAAAACAATAGGCACATTTGTCTGATTACAAATATAACACGTTTTATACTTGTGCTACAAGATTTTGGCCTGTGCTACAAAACTATCAACCTCTGTAGCACCAGTGCTATGTGCAAAAAAAGTTAACGTACAGCCCTACAGACATGATGTGACCCATGTACTGCATATTTTATACTGAGGAAGAAAAACTGAGCAGGATTGGTAAACGGGAGTGGGATGGGAGTGGGATCAGTCCTCTGTGGGAGTGGGAGGGAGTGGGATTTTATCGAAACTCTCACTTGGGATTGGGATGGGATGGAATTATTTCTGTGGGAGTGGAAAGGAGCGGGAGTCAAAATCCACTCACATGTCAGCCTCTGAGTCATTCCACCAATCCAGTCCGATTTGGACTTTGGGATTTTTTTTTACCAAGAGGTATTATTTTTCTGAACACCCCTCAAGATGAATGACATATTTAACTTCCAGAAAAATATATTTTCCCATCTCAGGCATGAAATCTCTATTATTTTTGGTCATTATTGTATAATATGGACACCATTATTCTTCAACCCCGTTACGGACACTCTGGAAGCTCTCTGAATAAGATTAAAACATGTATTTGTGCTAAAGTCAAAATTTCTATAATAATTAGATGTCCTTCACACCATTTCTATAATTGCTTGTCTAAAAATTATGTAAAATCCTACACTTTTGCTATTCTGAACCCTGAAATTAGCCTTTTTTTTACAGCGGCCGCAAGCTTTTTCATCAGAAATGTGATTTGACCTCAGATTTTGAACTAAAATCGATATTCTTATGTTTACTCTAAACGTTTCAGACAAAATTATTCAAAAGTTGAATTTGTTTTTCATAAACTTAAAGAAATAATTAATAAACATGTAGCTGTAACAGGGTTGAGTCTAGGGTAACGTGTGAGCACACACACACAGCAACATGCACATTACAATTAATATGTATGTGGCATAAGCATGTTGAAAAAGCTCAATCATTAATTTATCTATTATTGTATAACTTCAAAATCAGTGTTAAAATCACAACCCTGTTACAATCTCACAACCCCGTTACATTCAAACGTTACATTCAAACGTAACAGGGTTGAGTGTAACGGGGTTGTGACTTTTTACAAATTTTCTTGGTCATATCCCAAATACATTTTCATGAAATGCCACGAGGGACATGTCAAAATACATGGTGTCAACTGAAATAACAACATAATGCATAATAAAAAAAATTACATTCATGCAATGTTTTTACACTTTATTAAAGAGGACATTGCAACTGAAATAAATAGCATTTCAAATCACATTTTGGTAACTGATTAGATAAAAGACACTTAAAAACATCAGAGGGACTCAAATCAGACCGGATTGGTGGAAGGACTCCTCTACTCCACACACACGCTGCTGGGGCATTGCCCCTCCCCCTCCCCTCACAGACCGTCTTGTCAACACAATCCTCAGGCTCTCACTCGCTAGCTCTTCTTTCAACATCACTGAATCATTAAACAAAATGGCACATTAAACGATTGACTTTAGTTTAATACATGAGGCGTTGTCTTGTTATCTAGCTGGCTATCTACGGATAGCTCATTATATCAACAGCGTTGTTGTTTGCAGGCTTGCAGCTGTTGGTTAGCTAGTATGGTATCCTTGACTGGTATTTCATAACAAATCCATGTATGTATAAATTAGTTGGAACAAACCGTTGCAGGCGTCAGTGTTGTGTGACATTCTGGGGAGCCTTCAGGCAACCCCCCTCATGCTAAGACTGTTTACTCAACTGTATTTAGAAGAACAGTTGGAGACACAGGGGGCAGGTCATAAAAGCCCCCGCATGCTAAAACTGTTTGGGACACATTCAAGGAACTATTAATTCAGTATACTTTATATAGGGAATCTGGTATTAAAATATAGACAATGCCACATTGGTTTAATGCTGAATAAATATGTAACTCATTACATTAGAGCTACTATGGTATATTGACTTGAGCAGACTGTTAGATCAACACTGAAACTACAAATATCTGTTAATTCAAATAATGCTTTAATATTGAACTGTAGCATTACATAGAGGCTACTAAAATGATTAGATCCTTACGTGTCTGTCTTTAATTGTAGTACGTATCGCTACTCGATCGTTCTGTATCTAGTATAGTGGAGCTGTCTCTGCTCTGCGCTGAAGAACACGTTTTTCATTCATTCGATTGGTCCGTTTTGAAATAAGTTGGAGTCGAGACAGGCGCATCGGGTTCAACCAGAACTCTGTGAAATGAAAACCACAGCTTAATCATCAGTCTTAACAGCAGAAATTACTTCTATTCTAAATCATCTCTTTTCTCGAACTGTTCGGTGGAAGATTCTCCCGGGATCAAGTCTTCTCAGCTTCTGTCTCTGCGTCTCCGTCTGTGTGTCCCATTCAGCTCCACCTGTATTTAAGAACTGAAAACCACCTCCCTGTTCCTGCTTCGTCATGTGACGTAAACCCAGGGACCTGGCTTCTCTGATTGGCTGAATTACTTATAGATGGTAGCCATTGTGGTCTACGTCATCCTGTTCTTGAGAAATCGCCTTACAAGGTGACCTGAGCCAAGATCTTTCTGTAACGGGGGCAGGCCTATTTTCTATCCGCGGTTTTACATCAAATCACTTGTCTTATGGAATGCATTGTTTTATAAGGATTTACATGCATAGATTACTTTCTGTTTAGTAAACTAGAGTAATTCCATTCTTTCTCCCGATTTCTATAGCCTTGTATATATCTTTTAACCTGTTTTATTGATCTGATCAACTTAGTTATCCTCTATAAGTTAACTTGGTAGTTCTAGCTTTTGTTTATACCTGTTTTTCAATTACTCATACATTCTAACCAATTTCTAATGTGATTCTATCATTATGTCGCCTAATTTAACTCTTAATCGATCACTATAAGTTTTGTTTAGTTTCAACCTGAGCTGATTTAGTCTTTAGATGGTTTTTCTATGGGCAGAATATTCCTGATAATATTCTGTCTCTATTATAACTATTAGATTGGTTTTAACCCTAGTTTATCTCTGTCTCAAAGCAGCCAGAGTCTCTACTGAGTTTACTGTTTGTCCAAATTTAGGCAATTACTTAAAAATAGTTTCTGTGGCCAGGAGGCAACCAGGTGCCCTGTCCTTGGACGCTCGACCCAATAAAGATTGAAATAGATGATTTGCTCAAGCCTAACAGTGGGTCTTTCTGAGTGCCTTGTTGGTTTCTAGCTAGAGTAAACAGAAACTCTTCCTGCTAACTCCATCCAGCCTTCAGGCGCCATTTTATGGCCTAAAGTTATTTACAGTGGGCTTACTCAATCACAATGTCCGTTGTGAGGGAAGGTTTTAGTCCATAGCCATCTGTTCAACTGTTTAACTTACTGCAGCCAGAACCTGCTGTTATCTAAATCACCTTGTGACCTCCGATAGAAGATATGTGAAGGGGGAGGGTTGTACAACTATCTTTAGGCTTTGGCCTTCTCCTTTGCCAGAGACAGCTAGATGATTTGATTCGTCCTGTAGAATTGTAAACTGGGAATTTTGATTTAACTAATTTACCACAATCCCTCCACAGTAGTATGGGAATCTGCTGACAGTAAACTTTCAGGGTAACAACACAATGAAGATGCAAATGTAATCAGTGGAGAACAAAGACTAACGGTCACACCTTAATGTTAGCAGATTTCAGCAGAGAGCAGCTGGTCTAAACAGCTAACAGGATGAATGTGCTTACTAATAATAACTATATCATATTAATCTATCGGAGGTATTAGAGCAAATTGTATTTGAATATCATTCAGAGTGTCAAACTAATTATGAAAATAATAGTGTCATTTCACTCTTGTTGCCAACCATATATAGAAAATAAGTCTCAATTACAAAGGTTTAGTCTGGTAAAATACATGTATCAAGTTATTCTTTATCACGGTTTGATATCAAAATGTAAGCCAAGAGTAAAACTGTGATAATATTAGAAGTGTGTAAATTCATATACACGGGAAAATGTTTATTGGAACATGCCTCTGTGAAGAAAAGGCCACAGCCGACGGGGGCCATGGGCCCCCCCTCTGATGCAGGAACAGGCCCACACACGGACAGGAGATCGATTGGGGACAGCCCCCACAGAAGAACCAACCTGATTGGACCAAAATGTACTACTAGACTGTTATGATTGGGGGAAAATGATAGTATTTAAGAGCGAACACAGTGTTAATTCAGGAGCCCAGACAAACCCAGGTCTGCGGCTCCCGCTCCCACCAAAAAATGCTGTTTGCTGATTATACGTGAGTAAATCATGGCCCCATGGTTGGTTAGAATAACATGTAAAGATACCTATCTTAAAAACCAGGCTTACTCATGTGTAAAATGCTTACAGTAGATTCTCTATTTTCATTTGATGTTAACATGATTGTTGTATGTACATGCAGGGTTTGATGTGCAAACTGTATTGATCCTTTGTACAAACATGTGTTAATGTGCTCTGAATAATCCTTGTATGAAAAAGCAATTTTTTTTTAAAATCTTTTTCCCCCTCCTTTTTCCTCCGATTTTCTCCCATCCCAATGTTAGTCGTTATGCCAATTCCCAATCCCCTTCCTGGTCGCTGCGCACTTACCCCCCACAGTCGGTCTGGGAGAGTGGAGGCTACCACGTGCTTCCTCCGACACACGTCCAGCCAATCAACCGCTTCTTTTCACCTGGCAGCGCGGATTCTCACTGAGAGGGCGTATCGTGTGGAAGGATCACACTATCCCACTTAGATCCTATCCGCGCTTAGTAGGCGCCCCGACCGAACTGTAGGAGTCGCTGTTTACAACGACCCGGACCCACCCCGCCAGCTTCTCCCACCCTCTAATACTGCCAATTGTATTAGTGTGAACGGCCAGCCAAGCTGGTGACAACCCCGGAGCTGTGAGCTGGATTCGAACAGGCGAATCCAGCCGCTACGGGGTTGGTGACGAACGCAATCTCCGTTAGGCCACCTGACCGCCCCGAAAAAGCAACCTTCTAATTCACTCTGAGCCCCGAGGCAAATAAATACTGAGTTTGAACCATAGTTCCTCTTTTGCCTGGCCTGACCTTCTTTCCTCCTTTCAGATAGCAATCGCATTGTACTGCAAATCACCTTAGATATTGATTAAGAATATACCACACTAGCTATCGTTCTCAGTTGGCTAACGTTAGCTACTGGCCTACCTTTTAATTCGCAATGGAATGGCTAGCTAACTAACTGTACAAATCGATGTGATTTGGCTGAGACCGTAATTTGTACGGTTGGCTGGATTGGGGGTGGCCAGCTGGCTAGCTGGCAGTTCGTAGTGCAGTAGCTGGCTGGATAGCTGTTGTATTGTGGGTTAAGGTAGCCAGCTGGCTGGCTGGCAGTTCGTGGTGCAGTAGCTGGCTAGATAGCTGGCTAATGTTGGCCAATATAGCTGTAACTGAATGATGCTAGCCTTATGTGGTCTTATGAGTTTCAGTTCATAGGAAAATACTTTGACTATAATGGTCAGAAGTAAATTAACTGTATATACTCTCTTTTAGAAATTCTGTCTCTTAAATACTGTATATCTTGTATGTCATAAATGGCTGGATGTAACAGTACTGTTTATCTGTATGTAAAATGTTATGATGAATTGAAAATGGGGGACCCTGATGTAAACAAGACGAAAGTCTTTCTCTGGTCTGCCTCCCCTTAACAATTGTGTGTAATGAGCCGTACTGTATTGTACCCATTCTGCAATCTGTTAAACAAATGTTCAATCAATCAATCAATCTGTTATGCTTAACACATTGCCCGTTGGGCATCGTGCCCATCTCATACCCCTCTCTGCCACCGTTGAAAGCCTATGGAGATGTTTACCTTCTTTGCAGGGCTATAACTTTTTAAATTGTATTGCTATATTGACATTACTATGGCCCATTCAACATCGATTATCTATCGTTCAGGATGTGGGAACGTTATATTTTTTCATTCATACATTGTTGTGTTAATACCTTCTAGAATATAAGTATGTTTTTAATATTTTCTGCTGTAATTCCAAAAACGCTAGTTATAGGCCCAAACGCATATATAGATTATCGATTGCCGTTTCTTTCCCATACACGCTATATTAACACTTTGATCGCCATGGGTTAAATTCATAATTTACCATCCCTCGCCATCTCTATTTGTCTATGGAGAAGTTCCCCTTCTTTGCAGGGCTATACCTTTTTAAATTCTATTGCTAAATTGCCATTATTATGGCCCATTCAATGTCCTATATGTATTGTTCAGGGTGTAGCAACGTTAAACTTTTTCATTCACATATTCATACTAAAATATGGTCTAAAGTATAAGTATGTTTTTATCGTTTTCTGCAGCTTTCTTCAGAACGTGATTTATAGCCCTGAATGCATTATATTGATGATCAAATACAGTTTGGTAGGAATCTGTGCGAGATAAAAAATGTCAACTGGATGTGCTTCTAGGAGTTACTACATATCATCTGATGATGACCGGATGGGCGGGGGATCGTTTATAATTCCGTGGGCAGCGTTAGATGATTCATCCAGAGTGGGTCATATGTTCATCATAGCAGTTTATATGGAACACGTTAGAATATAACGCTGAATCTTACCGTGGCTTCCTCGCGCCGCTGGCAGATGAGCGTGGAACAGAATTTTTTCTATTATGGGATGGAGAAATGCCCAATCCATTTCCAGGTTGTATAATAGTATATACGTCCAAATCATGTTGTTTTTTCGAGTTATTTGCACCGATCGATGTTCACTGTGTCAAGACGGAGTCTCTCTAACCATAGCGAGTGCCCGGACCACATATGGATGAGCACTACCGGTTCAAAGGCTCATTTACGGTTGGCGATCTGCCGATCGGCCACCAGATGGCGCTCTTGAACCGCTAGAGAGTTGAGTGGAGCTTTGCAGTGTGTCTCAGGGCTCCGGAGGGGAAATATGATTTCGATCACAGATTTTTGAAATATTGACATCAAAGACGAGTTACGGCGTCTTCGGCAGAATGAGCATGGCTAGGAATGACGTCTTAACTCGTCCCCGGCGATCATAGTGTTAAAAAATTTAAATGTATATGATCGGTATACATTATGCTTCATCATGCATGAAGGAAAGGGGGGGGGGGTCGTTTATAATTCCTTGATCATCAGTAACGGCTTTATGTAGGTTGGGTGGATATATTGATCAGACTGATTACAAACAAGGAAACGCACAGGCTGAAAATAACATTATATTCCCCTTACCGTGGGCCAATGAGAATGGCGGTGAAAGATCCCAATTATACGATGCCGATCGCCTAGGTCCATTTCCGGTTTGTATGGCGCAATAAACGCCGAAATCATATCGATTATTAAGTTTAGAAAGCGATCCATATGTACTATAGTGTCTGTCGGGAGTCCCGTAACGAGATGTGACTGCCGGAGGACTTTCCTCGATGCACCGATGGCACTTCCTGTTTTTGTGAGTGTAACTCGCCCGACCATCCACCAGGCGGCGGTATTGAGCCGTTGCAGTCACATCTAGGGTCCAGCTGCAGCACCGGGGGTAGGTGGATGAATTATGAATGCCATGGCGAAAAAATTAAATATTGATCTAAAAAACGCTGTACAGCGATCTTGGCAGACAACGCATGGCGGGCAATAACGCTGGATAGTGTTTTTGGCGCTGGATGTGTTGTTAACATGCAGTACTAATTTCTAAGATTAGATCATTTAGTTATTTTTAAATGTCTGATCTAAAGATAAACAAAGGGTTTTAAAAGTGTTATATTTATCTTCTCTTATAGTACCAGAGAGAAGCTGAGGAGAATCGACCAGCAACAAAAGCTAAATTTAGTTAAAAAAAAAATATATATATATATATATATATATATATATTATATATATATATATATATTTATCTTTTTTTTTTTATTTTTTTTTTAAGATTTAAAGGCCAACCTCTAGGTTAAACCCTACTGATCAATTATGGGTAGTTTACATCATTGGTATCTAATTTCATTATTTATTTTTTTCCATTTGACACCGGAAATGCCACTCTGAAAGAGTTAAAAAGGTCCACGCACGAATAACATGCACGCGCGAATCAAAAAAGCTTATCAAACGCCGACGTCACAACAGGTCAACAGGTGCATATTAATGAGCCGAATCTAAAAGCTTATCAGACACTAGCACCTAGCACGGCCGTGACGTCACTTCAGGAAACGTATGCCTTATGTCCGTCCGGGTCATAGTACTAGATCAATGGTGGCTCACTCGGTGCATCACAGTTAGCCTATATCTCCGCCGTCCCTGCTACACGCAGTCGGGACCACTACACTCACTGACGTTAGCCTATAGCCCGCCGTCCCTGCGGGTGGTTC